>NC_133335.1:121305429-121635741 GCF_042186555.1 Aquarana catesbeiana | reverse complement strand
GGGGCTCTCTGGGGACCCTGATGCAAGTGGGGGGCTCTCTGGGGACCCTGATGCAAGTGGGGGGCTCTCTGGGGACCCTGATGCAAGTGGGGGCTCTCTGGGGACCCTGATGCAAGTGGGGGGCTCTCTGGGGACCCTGATGCAAGTGGGGGGCTCTCTGGGGACCCTGATGCAAGTGGGGGGCTCTCTGGGGACCCTGATGCAAGTGGGGGGCTCTCTGGGGACCCTGATGCAAGTGGGGGGCTCTCTGGGGACCCTGATGCAAGTGGGGGGCTCTCTGGGGACCCTGATGCAAGTGGGGGGCTCTCTGGGGACCCTGATGCAAGTGGGGGGCTCTCTGGGGACCCTGATGCAAGTGGGGGGCTCTCTGGGGACCCTGATGCAAGTGGGGGGCTCTCTGGGGACCCTGATGCAAGTGGGGGGCTCTCTGGGGACCCTGATGCAAGTGGGGGGCTCTCTGGGGACCCTGATGCAAGTGGGGGGCTCTCTGGGGACCCTGATGCAAGTGGGGGGCTCTCTGGGGACCCTGATGCAAGTGGGGGGCTCTCTGGGGACCCTGATGCAAGTGGGGGGCTCTCTGGGGACCCTGATGCAAGTGGGGGGCTCTCTGGGGACCCTGATGCAAGTGGGGGGCTCTCTGGGGACCCTGATGCAAGTGGGGGGCTCTCTGGGGACCCTGATGCAAGTGGGGGGCTCTCTGGGGACCCTGATGCAAGTGGGGGGCTCTCTGGGGACCCTGATGCAAGTGGGGGGCTCTCTGGGGACCCTGATGCAAGTGGGGGGCTCTCTGGGGACCCTGATGCAAGTGGGGGGCTCTCTGGGGACCCTGATGCAAGTGGGGGGCTCTCTGGGGACCCTGATGCAAGTGGGGGGCTCTCTGGGGACCCTGATGCAAGTGGGGGGCTCTCTGGGGACCCTGATGCAAGTGGGGGGCTCTCTGGGGACCCTGATGCAAGTGGGGGGCTCTCTGGGGACCCTGATGCAAGTGGGGGGCTCTCTGGGGACCCTGATGCAAGTGGGGGGCTCTCTGGGGACCCTGATGCAAGTGGGGGGCTCTCTGGGGACCCTGATGCAAGTGGGGGGCTCTCTGGGGACCCTGATGCAAGTGGGGGGCTCTCTGGGGACCCTGATGCAAGTGGGGGGCTCTCTGGGGACCCTGATGCAAGTGGGGGGCTCTCTGGGGACCCTGATGCAAGTGGGGGGCTCTCTGGGGACCCTGATGCAAGTGGGGGGCTCTCTGGGGACCCTGATGCAAGTGGGGGGCTCTCTGGGGACCCTGATGCAAGTGGGGGGCTCTCTGGGGACCCTGATGCAAGTGGGGGGCTCTCTGGGGACCCTGATGCAAGTGGGGGGCTCTCTGGGGACCCTGATGCAAGTGGGGGGCTCTCTGGGGACCCTGATGCAAGTGGGGGGCTCTCTGGGGACCCTGATGCAAGTGGGGGGCTCTCTGGGGACCCTGATGCAAGTGGGGGGCTCTCTGGGGACCCTGATGCAAGTGGGGGGCTCTCTGGGGACCCTGATGCAAGTGGGGGGCTCTCTGGGGACCCTGATGCAAGTGGGGGGCTCTCTGGGGACCCTGATGCAAGTGGGGGGCTCTCTGGGGACCCTGATGCAAGTGGGGGGCTCTCTGGGGACCCTGATGCAAGTGGGGGGCTCTCTGGGGACCCTGATGCAAGTGGGGGGCTCTCTGGGGACCCTGATGCAAGTGGGGGGCTCTCTGGGGACCCTGATGCAAGTGGGGGGCTCTCTGGGGACCCTGATGCAAGTGGGGGGCTCTCTGGGGACCCTGATGCAAGTGGGGGGCTCTCTGGGGACCCTGATGCAAGTGGGGGGCTCTCTGGGGACCCTGATGCAAGTGGGGGGCTCTCTGGGGACCCTGATGCAAGTGGGGGGCTCTCTGGGGACCCTGATGCAAGTGGGGGGCTCTCTGGGGACCCTGATGCAAGTGGGGGGCTCTCTGGGGACCCTGATGCAAGTGGGGGGCTCTCTGGGGACCCTGATGCAAGTGGGGGGCTCTCTGGGGACCCTGATGCAAGTGGGGGGCTCTCTGGGGACCCTGATGCAAGTGGGGGGCTCTCTGGGGACCCTGATGCAAGTGGGGGGCTCTCTGGGGACCCTGATGCAAGTGGGGGGCTCTCTGGGGACCCTGATGCAAGTGGGGGGCTCTCTGGGGACCCTGATGCAAGTGGGGGGCTCTCTGGGGACCCTGATGCAAGTGGGGGGCTCTCTGGGGACCCTGATGCAAGTGGGGGGCTCTCTGGGGACCCTGATGCAAGTGGGGGGCTCTCTGGGGACCCTGATGCAAGTGGGGGGCTCTCTGGGGACCCTGATGCAAGTGGGGGGCTCTCTGGGGACCCTGATGCAAGTGGGGGGCTCTCTGGGGACCCTGATGCAAGTGGGGGGCTCTCTGGGGACCCTGATGCAAGTGGGGGGCTCTCTGGGGACCCTGATGCAAGTGGGGGGCTCTCTGGGGACCCTGATGCAAGTGGGGGGCTCTCTGGGGACCCTGATGCAAGTGGGGGGCTCTCTGGGGACCCTGATGCAAGTGGGGGGCTCTCTGGGGACCCTGATGCAAGTGGGGGGCTCTCTGGGGACCCTGATGCAAGTGGGGGGCTCTCTGGGGACCCTGATGCAAGTGGGGGGCTCTCTGGGGACCCTGATGCAAGTGGGGGGCTCTCTGGGGACCCTGATGCAAGTGGGGGGCTCTCTGGGGACCCTGATGCAAGTGGGGGGCTCTCTGGGGACCCTGATGCAAGTGGGGGGCTCTCTGGGGACCCTGATGCAAGTGGGGGGCTCTCTGGGGACCCTGATGCAAGTGGGGGGCTCTCTGGGGACCCTGATGCAAGTGGGGGGCTCTCTGGGGACCCTGATGCAAGTGGGGGGCTCTCTGGGGACCCTGATGCAAGTGGGGGGCTCTCTGGGGACCCTGATGCAAGTGGGGGGCTCTCTGGGGACCCTGATGCAAGTGGGGGGCTCTCTGGGGACCCTGATGCAAGTGGGGGGCTCTCTGGGGACCCTGATGCAAGTGGGGGGCTCTCTGGGGACCCTGATGCAAGTGGGGGGCTCTCTGGGGACCCTGATGCAAGTGGGGGGCCTCTCTGGGGACCCTGATGCAAGTGGGGGGCCTCTCTGGGGACCCTGATGCAAGTGGGGGGCCTCTCTGGGGACCCTGATGCAAGTGGGGGGCCTCTCTGGGGACCCTGATGCAAGTGGGGGGCCTCTCTGGGGACCCTGATGCAAGTGGGGGGCCTCTCTGGGGACCCTGATGCAAGTGGGGGGCCTCTCTGGGGACCCTGATGCAAGTGGGGGGCCTCTCTGGGGACCCTGATGCAAGTGGGGGCCTCTCTGGGGACCCTGATGCAAGTGGGGGGCCTCTCTGGGGACCCTGATGCAAGTGGGGGCCTCTCTGGGGACCCTGATGCAAGTGGGGGCCTCTCTGGGGACCCTGATGCAAGTGGGGGCCTCTCTGGGGACCCTGATGCAAGTGGGGGCCTCTCTGGGGACCCTGATGCAAGTGGGGGCCTCTCTGGGGACCCTGATGCAAGTGGGGGCCTCTCTGGGGACCCTGATGCAAGTGGGGGCCTCTCTGGGGACCCTGATGCAAGTGGGGGCCTCTCTGGGGACCCTGATGCAAGTGGGGGCCTCTCTGGGGACCCTGATGCAAGTGGGGGCCTCTCTGGGGACCCTGATGCAAGTGGGGGCCTCTCTGGGGACCCTGATGCAAGTGGGGGCCTCTCTGGGGACCCTGATGCAAGTGGGGGCCTCTCTGGGGACCCTGATGCAAGTGGGGGCCTCTCTGGGGACCCTGATGCAAGTGGGGGCCTCTCTGGGGACCCTGATGCAAGTGGGGGCCTCTCTGGGGACCCTGATGCAAGTGGGGGCCTCTCTGGGGACCCTGATGCAAGTGGGGGCCTCTCTGGGGACCCTGATGCAAGTGGGGGCCTCTCTGGGGACCCTGATGCAAGTGGGGGCCTCTCTGGGGACCCTGATGCAAGTGGGGGCCTCTCTGGGGACCCTGATGCAAGTGGGGGCCTCTCTGGGGACCCTGATGCAAGTGGGGGCCTCTCTGGGGACCCTGATGCAAGTGGGGGCCTCTCTGGGGACCCTGATGCAAGTGGGGGCCTCTCTGGGGACCCTGATGCAAGTGGGGGCCTCTCTGGGGACCCTGATGCAAGTGGGGGCCTCTCTGGGGACCCTGATGCAAGTGGGGGCCTCTCTGGGGACCCTGATGCAAGTGGGGGCCTCTCTGGGGACCCTGATGCAAGTGGGGGCCTCTCTGGGGACCCTGATGCAAGTGGGGGCCTCTCTGGGGACCCTGATGCAAGTGGGGGCCTCTCTGGGGACCCTGATGCAAGTGGGGGCCTCTCTGGGGACCCTGATGCAAGTGGGGGCCTCTCTGGGGACCCTGATGCAAGTGGGGGCCTCTCTGGGGACCCTGATGCAAGTGGGGGCCTCTCTGGGGACCCTGATGCAAGTGGGGGCCTCTCTGGGGACCCTGATGCAAGTGGGGGCCTCTCTGGGGACCCTGATGCAAGTGGGGGCCTCTCTGGGGACCCTGATGCAAGTGGGGGCCTCTCTGGGGACCCTGATGCAAGTGGGGGCCTCTCTGGGGACCCTGATGCAAGTGGGGGCCTCTCTGGGGACCCTGATGCAAGTGGGGGCCTCTCTGGGGACCCTGATGCAAGTGGGGGCCTCTCTGGGGACCCTGATGCAAGTGGGGGCCTCTCTGGGGACCCTGATGCAAGTGGGGGCCTCTCTGGGGACCCTGATGCAAGTGGGGGCCTCTCTGGGGACCCTGATGCAAGTGGGGGCCTCTCTGGGGACCCTGATGCAAGTGGGGGCCTCTCTGGGGACCCTGATGCAAGTGGGGGCCTCTCTGGGGACCCTGATGCAAGTGGGGGCCTCTCTGGGGACCCTGATGCAAGTGGGGGCCTCTCTGGGGACCCTGATGCAAGTGGGGGCCTCTCTGGGGACCCTGATGCAAGTGGGGGCCTCTCTGGGGACCCTGATGCAAGTGGGGGAGCTCTCTGGGGATATATACACACACACGTATATACATGTGTATGCCCGCCCAAGCGTATGACTTTCTTTACTATGCTGCTATGGGCTCTAGCCCCAGATCTTTTGTAGACCTAGCAACGCCCCTGATAGATAGATAGATAGATAGATATATATATCTATCTATCTATCTATCTCTTAGTACAGGACGCCGTGGCTGGGTCCTGGAAGGACGCTATGTTTCCCCTCTGTTTGGACTGTGGTCCCTTTAAGGGAACAAAAAAGGGTTAACTCACCTGTAAGAGGAAGTGGGTTTAAAACAAGACAGGAAGTTAGAGAGAGTGTGGAGGAGTGTAGAGGAGAATGTGGATGGTGTTTTGGTGTGCAGCAACAGTGAATAGCAGTGTCCTGCCTGGAAGCCTCTTGCTAGGGGAATCTACCTGCCACAGAAACTAAGGACTGTTTAACTGCAATAGCAGTTCTGGACTTTGCAAGTCGGTGAGACTGAAACCTTTTTCTTTTGTTTTTGCTGCTGTAAAGCTATTTAAGTTCAATAAATCTCCTTTTGAGTGAAAAGCCTGTGTCCTGCGATCTAGCTGGTTCCCCAAACATTACAAGTGGTGCTCGAATGCGGGCAGGACAGAGTAACAGGCATTTTTTTCTTGCTGTGTGTTTTTTTTTTTTTTTTTTTTTTTTGTGTGTTGGACTTAAAACTGACATTTAAAGGGACAGTACAGTGGATTTATGTCCTGGGTTAAAGCTGCACAAACCCTGAAAGCTGAAGCAATGGAGGAGCTAATTAAACAGCTGTCCTTGGCTAATATACAAGCGCAGACTCGCCATGAGGAAGCTAATCAGCGCTTAACAACCCAGCTGGAGGTACAGCAAGAAAACACTCGCCTGTTGGTGGCCCAGTTGGCAGCCCAGCAAGCGACCCAGCAAGAGGTTATGCAGGCTCAGGTGACTGCCTTAAAAGAAGTAGTGCAGCAGCTTTCTCAGGGCCGTGAGCAAGCGGCTGTTGCCCCTGGCAACCAGGTGACCATGAGGGCAAGCCATTTTTTGCAGAAGTTGTCCCTGAGTGATGATGTAGAGGCATTTCTTGCTACATTTGAGAGGACGGCAGAGAGAGAAGGGTGGCCCCAGGACCAGTGGGCCGGCCTAATTGCTCCTTTTCTAACCGGAGATCCTCAAAAAGCCTACTTCGACCTGCCACCAGAACACGCTAAAGACTATCAAAAATTAAAGGCAGAAATACTGGCTCGTTTGGGGGTAACTACAGCTGTTCGGGCCCAACGAGTGCACCAATGGAAGTATCGTCCAGATCGTCCACCACGGTCTCAAATGCATGACCTGGTGCAACTGGTAAAAAAATGGCTACAGCCCGAAATGTCTGGCCTCCAAATCGTGGAGCGGGTCGTGCTGGACCGATACCTAAGGTCACTGCCAGACGACCTTCAAGGGTGGGTCAGCCATGGAGACCCCAAAACAGTGAACCTCCTTGTTGAGATGGTGGAACGATACACAGTGGTGGAGGATCTGCTTGGCCCTACCAAGCGCCAAGGACCCAGTCTGCCACGGCCTATTCGTTCGACTGCGGCCCTTCGAAAGGACATTCCCCGGAGCCCTGGAACCAACACCCCGGAAGGTCAAGAGTCACTCCCGATACCTTCTCAGCGATCTGTTCCTGTTCGGAGAGGAGGGGATGTACAATGTTGGCGATGTCATTCCTGGGGCCATACCCGGGCCCACTGCAAGAGGAGCCCATGATATGCGGGGTTCTTCGGAGGGGGTCTTTTTATGCCCAGAAAGCATGCACAACACATATTGATCTTGGAGAAGAGAAATTTGAGTGTGAAGTCCAAGTGAACCACCTCCCTGCCCGGGCTTTGCTGGACTCCGGAAGCATGGTAACCCTGGTCCATCCTAGAGTAATTGGGAAGATCGGTCCGGTAAGAAAAACTTTACGGGTGGTGTGCATTCACGGGGACACTAGAGAGTACCCTCTTATCTCGATGTCCATCTCCACAGCATGTGGCACTGGTACTCAAGAGGTGGGGGTGGTAAAGAACTTAGTACATGATGTTATCATAGGACGAGACTGTCCATTATTTGCAAAACTGTGGGGACAAGGAGAACTACCTGGACGGTCCAGAGACTGGGGAGAAACTAGTCCCTCTGTTTCTGCTGTTGAGAGAAATAACCCTGAAATGCCGAATGTTCTTGAAAATGCTAATGATTTGGTTAATGGTCATGAATGTAGTGCTGATATTAAGGGTGTCAAAATGTGTGGTTCACAGACCTACCTGAACACTGAAGAGGGGGGGAACCTTCCCCACTTCAGGTAATGCTGGGGGAAGAGGATGAGGAAGTGGCCGTTACCCCTGCCTTGCCGGATTTGGGTGTCCCGCAGGGGGCATTTGGTACTGCCCAGATGCAGGACCCCACTTTGGCCCATGCACGGGAACAGGTTGTAGTAATAAATGGGGTTCCCCAAGAGCCAGGTGCGAATGAGCGGTGGCCACACTTTGCAATATGTAATGAATTGCTTTATCGGGTTACCAAAGTGAGAGAAAATGTGGTAGAGCAATTATTGGTACCCCAGCAGTATAGACGCAAGGTCCTGGACTTGGCCCATGATGATGTTTTAGGGGGACACCTGGGAGTTGAAAAGACGGAGGCACGGATCACCGACCGGTTTTACTGGCCAGGTCTGAAAGAGGTAAGGAGATACTGTACCTCTTGTCCCACCTGTCAGTTGACCGCTCCAGTGACCCACTTCTGGAATCCTTTGGTCCCTCTGCCCATAATTGAGGTCCCATTTGAAAGGATAGCCATGGATATAGTGGGTCCCTTGGTGAAGTCGGCTCGAGGTCACTCCTACATACTGGTGATTCTCGACTATGCCACCCGATATCCTGAGGCGCTACCCCTGCGGAATACCTCCTCTAAGGCTATTGCCCGGGAATTATTCCAGTTGTTTACACGGACTGGTTTTCCCAAGGAAATACTAACGGACCAGGGCACCCCGTTTATGTCGAGGGTTATGGCCGATGTGTGCAAGCTCTTCCGGATTAAACAGCTGCGCACATCGGTCTACCATCCCCAAACGGATGGGTTAGTAGAACGCTTTAATAAGACCCTTAAATCTATGCTCAAGAGAGTTGTACAAAGGGATGGGAAAGACTGGGACTGTCTGTTACCAGCTCTCCTGTTTGCTATCCGGGAAGTGCCCCAGGCCTCCACTGGGTTTTCGCCCTTTGAGTTGGTATATGGGCGGAGACCTCGCGGACTACTGGATTTTGTTAAAGAGGAATGGGAAAGTGAACCTAGTCAGCATAAGAGTGTTCTTGAATATGTTTCCCAAATGCAGGAGAGGATCCGAACTGTGTTGCCACTAGTCAAGGAACATTTACAAAAAGCCCAGGAGGCTCAACGACGAGTCTATAATAGGGCTGCTAAAATAAGGAACTTCCAAGTGGGGGATCGAGTAGCGGTGTTGATTCCCACTTTGGAAAGTAAATTCTTAGCCAGGTGGCAAGGCCCCTTTGAAGTTGTAGAAAAAGTGGGAGAGGTGAATTATAAAGTCCACCAACCGGGTAAGAGGAAACCCTATCAAATATATCATGTAAACTTGTTAAAGCCCTGGACAGAGAGGGAACCAGTGACCTCCGTGGCTAGTGCAAGATTGGAGCCTCGGGTTGGGTTGGAGAGTGTCCAAGTAGCAAATATCCTGTCTAAAACCCAAAGTCAGCAGGCAAAGGAGTTCTTGCAAAGAAATAAAGAAAAATTTTCAGACTTGCCAGGGCTCACGAGTACCATAGAGCATGATATCATCACGGAACCAGGAGTCAAAGTTTTTGTCCGGCCCTACCGCATCCCAGAGGCCCAAAGGAAGGCTGTTTCAGAGGAAGTGAAGAAGATGTTAGACCTGGAGATTATTGAAGAATCGCAGAGTGAGTGGTCGAGCCCGATTGTGTTGGTACCGAAGCCCAACGGGACTCTGCGATTCTGCAATGATTTCTGGAAACTTAATGAAGTTTCACGGTTTGATGCCTACCCCATGCCCCGGGTAGATGAGCTTATTGAGAGACTAGGGCCAGCCAGGTTTATCACTGCATTAGACCTTACCAAGGGATATTGGCAAATCCCGTTGACTAAGGCTGCTAGGGAGAAAACTGCTTTTTCTACCCCAGAGGGGAGTTTTCATTACAAAAGGATGCCTTTTGGATTGCAAACTGCTCCAGCCACATTCCAGCGAGCAATGGATAGGATTTTACGACCTCACCGGAAGTATGACTCAGTGTACTTGGACGACATAGTCATTTTTAGCAGAGACTGGGAATCACACTTGCCCAAAGTCCAGGCAGTGCTGGACTCTCTTTGGAAGGAGGGGTTTATTGTAAATAAACCCTGAAAAATGTGCTTTGGGAATGGAGGAGGTGAAATACCTGGGCTATATCGTGGGTAGAGGGGTGGTGAAACCTCAGGTCAGCAAGGTAGAGGCTATGCAGAGTTGGCCCCGTCCCCTCACAAAAAAGCAGGTACGTGCATTCTTAGGCATGGTGGGATACTACAGGAGGTTTGTACCCAACTTTGCCACGTTGGCGGCTCCATTGACCGATCTGACTAAGGGTCGGAAATCGGTCATGGTGGAGTGGAATGCAGACGCTGAGAAGGCCTTCTTGGAGCTCAAGTCGGCACTGTGCCAACACCCTGTCCTGGTAGCACCCAATTTTTCAAAAGAGTTTGTTGTCCAAACTGATGCTTCCGATGTAGGATTGGGAGCGGTGTTGTCACAGGTTGTTCATGGAGAGGAGCACCCGGTAGTCTTCCTCAGTAGGAAGTTAACACCAGCGGAGAAAAACTATGCTATAATTGAACGAGAGTGTCTGGCCATTAAGTGGGCTCTGGAGTCCCTCAGATATTACCTTTTGGGGAGGAAGTTTAGGCTGATTTCTGACCATGCCCCTTTTAACATGGTTGAGACAGGGTAAAGGGAATAATGCCAGGGTTACTCGGTGGTTCCTGGCACTCCAGGAATTTAAATTTGTAGTGGAGCATAGGCCCGGGAGACTGCATCAAAATGCAGATGCCCTCTCCCGAGTCCATTGTTTGAGCTCCACTGTTGCCTCCACCTCCATGGCGTTGGGGCACAGGGGGGGGGATATGTACAGGACGCCGTGGCTGGGTCCTGGAAGGACGCTATGTTTCCCCTCTGTTTGGACTGTGGTCCCTTTAAGGGAACAAAAAAGGGTTAACTCACCTGTAAGAGGAAGTGGGTTTAAAACAAGACAGGAAGTTAGAGAGAGTGTGGAGGAGTGTAGAGGAGAATGTGGATGGTGGATGGTGTTTTGGTGTGCAGCAACAGTGAATAGCAGTGTCCTGCCTGAAAGCCTCTTGCTAGGGGAATCTACCTGCCACAGAAACTAAGGACTGTTTAACTGCAATAGCAGTTCTGGACTTTGCAAGTCAGTGAGACTGAAACCTTTTTCTTTTGTTTTTGCTGCTGTAGAGCTATTTAAGTTCAATAAATCTCCTTTTGAGTGAAAAGCCTGTGTCCTGCGATCTAGCTGGTTCCCCAAACATTACTATAGATATATATATATATATATATATATATATATATATATATATATATATATATATTATATATATTTTTTTTTCTTCTGTCTTCTAGCTTTATATATGATAAAGTGATGGCATTACATACAACCAATCACCTGCTGGTATGTCTGCATGTCTTTACCCTTAGATATCTATGCTGGGTGTATTAGTACTACTGCTGTCAGTTATGTGAGTTACTAGTTATTGTCCTAGAAAGGGATCATCTCTACATATGCTGGAGCCCTTTTCTAGGTGGAGGCACTGGCAATTATATATTCATAGTCCACTCTTCCTTTAGCGTCGTCTGATGTCGTCCTATGATGAAACGCTTAAGCCGGAGCTTGGTGCGCATTCCCGTCTCACTTCTGGTTTTTGCCCTGTGGTCTGTGGAACGCGTGCTGTCCAGACCTTAGGACTTGTTTTTATTACTATGCAAGCTTGGACAATTGAAGCTCCTCTCTTTAAAGATTATATACTTTAAAAAAAAAAAATGTGATCAACTGAATTTACATTATGAGTGCCCGTTTTTAAACTCCATTACATGTGGATACCCCTTTTCATAAATAATGCTACAGAGTACGCAGTCATATTGATCACTGGGACATCAGGACCAGAGGCTGATCTGATTATACGCAGGGGTACAGGGATCTGGTGAGTGCATAATCAAGTGGGAGCACGAAAAAAGTCACTTTATTTGATACGGAAGCTACGATAAAGTGTTACTGCACAAGTCACCTTGGGATGTTTGATTATGAACATTATTTGTGAATAGCTTTTTATAAGTTTGTTGCAGATCTGGACTTTTTCCTTTTCACTTCACTATTGTTACACAACTTTTCACTGAATGTAGTTTGCTTATATTTGATGCTTTTTATATATGCACTTGGTTTATTAATACTTTTTATTACATGTATATTTTTTTGGCACTATATATTGGAGGCAGTATTGATTCACCTAGAGGAGTTTTCTCTAACTTGTGTGTGTGTGTGTGTATATATATATATGTATATGTGTGTGTGTGTGTGTGTGTGTGTGTGTGTGTGTGACATTTTTGCAGTTTGTGACATTTTTGCAGTTTTATTAAAGAAAAACTGAAATATCTTATGGTCCTAAGTATTCAGACCCTTTGCTCAGTATTTAGTAGAAGCACCCTTTTGATCTAATACAGCCATGAGTCTTTTTGGGAAAGATGGATTTGGGGATCCTCTGCCATTCCTCCTTGCAGACCCTCTCCAGTTCTGTCAGGTTGGATGGTAAACGTTGGTGGACAACCAATTTTAGGTCTCTCCAGAGATGCTCAATTGGCTTTAAGTCAGGGCTCTGGCTGGGCCATTCAAGAACAGTCACGGAGTTGTTGTGAAGCCACTCCTTCGTAATTTTGGCTGTGTGCTTAGGGTCATTGTCTTGTTGGAAGGTAAACCTTCGGCCCAGTCTGAGGTCCTGAGCACTCTGGAGAAGGTTTTCATCCAGGATATCCCTGTACTTGGCCGCATTCATCTTTCCCTCGATTGCAACCAGTCGTCCTGTCCCTGCAGCTGAAAAACACCCCCACAGCATGATGCTGCCACCACCATGCTTCACTGTTGGGACTGTATTGGACAGATGATGAGCAGTGCCTGGTTTTCTCCACACATACTGCTTAGAATTGAGGCCAAAAAGTTCTATCTTGGTCTCATCAGACCAAAGAATCTTATTTCTCACCATCTTGGAGTCCTTCAGGTGTTTTTTAGCAAACTCCATGCGGGCTTTCATGTGTCTTGCACTGAGGAGAGGCTTCCGTCGGGCCACTCTGCCACTCTGCCATAATGCCGCGACTGGTGGTGGGCTACAGTGATGGTTGACTTTCTACAACTTTCTCCCATCTCCCAACTGCATCTCTGGAGCTCAGCCACAGTGATGTTTTGGGTTCTTCTTTACCTCTCTCACCAAGGCTCTTCTCCCCCGATAGCTCAGTTTTGCCAGACGGCCAGCTATAGGAAGGGTTCTGGTCGTCCCACAACGTCTTCCATTTAAGGATTATGGATGCCACTGTGCTTTTAGGAACATTAAGTGCAGCAGAAATGTTTTTCGTAACCTTGGCCAGATCTGTGCCTTGCCACAATTCTGTCTCTGAGCTCTTCAGACAGTTCCTTTTGACCTCATGATTCTCATTTGCTCTGACATGCACTGTGAGCTGTAAGGTCTTATATATTATAAATTCTCTTTTTTTCACAATATCCCTGATCCACTATCACTTATAGGCTTGGCATAGGAGATTTGGGACATACACGTATGCCATTGCTATTTATATTTGTCACTACATTGGCAGTTTGACAGGGATCTTTTCACATCAGCTGGAAGGCAGCACCTCTTTTTGTTTAATTGAATTATTTGACTTCACTTGTGGAGTTACCTTTTGGGGAGGCAGCCGCTCAGCACACACCTAAGCACGAAACTCCAATTAAATACGCTTTTGGTACATGTGTACCAGGCTTAAAAGATCTCGAAGAGATTTAGTAGCCAATTTAAAAAAAAATTAGAAGTCAGCAAACTACAGTCAGTTGTGATGGTACTCTATTTTCAAATTTTATTTTACTGACCTATTTTACACAAGTTAATAACAAATTAAATAACACAAAGTAAAGTGTGTGTGTGTTGGTGGTGTTTTTTTTTTTTTTTGTTTTTTTTTTTACCAATCAATACTCGCACTTCCCCACATTACTAAACCTTATGTAGACATAGTACTAATGAATATGTCAAAAACTTGCACCATTTCTTGATCAAAATGGCCTATTGAGAGTAGGTGGCTCAGGAAATCTAATTTAGAACCAGACGAGAAAAAAAACTAATTCCTGGCCATCCTCACATTGCTTCTTTGTTTGTGCTACACAATCACCTCCAAGTTAAACATCAAGGATGACTATTTACAGAAGGGGCTTTATGAGCTGCTTGCTTGTGGATAGTTGGAGCTAAAAGATGCGTGAGTGGTGTAATCTTCAAACGTGTTATTTGTTGCAAGCTTTGTGGCATGCTACAAACACAAAAGATGGCTAATCTTCCAGCTGATGGACCCAGTCTAGAACCTCCTTTCACCAATGTGGGCCTTGATGTCTTTGGCCCCTGGTCTGTCATTGTACGCCACATTAGAGGCAGTCACGCAAGCAGGAAGCGCTGGGCAGTCATATTCACCCGTATGACCATCAGAGCCGTCTATGTCTATGGACACTTCCAGCTTTATAAATTCTCTTAGTCATTTCATCGCTATCTGGGGCCCTGTGAAACAACACATATGTTTAGACAGAGGCATTAACTTTGTTGGTGCAGCCAAATAACTGAAAATTCCTTCAAACACTGACACCAAAGGAGTGGGGAGATCTTGGTAATCAGGGCTGTACATGGACTTTCAGTCCACCTTGCTTATCACACATGAGAGGAGCCTGGGAAAGAATGATTGGCATTGCTTGCAGAATACTTGATTCTATCTACCTTCAAGTAGGGACTGTAATGCTGCATACACATGAGCAGACTTTTCGACCGGACTAGTCCGGTCTATCCGATGGACTTTCCGATCAAACGGACTTGCCCACACACGATCACACCAAAGTTCGACGGATTCGTACGTGATGACGTATGACCGGATTAAAATAAGGAAGTTGATAGCCAATAGCTGCCCTAGCATCGGTTTTCGTCCGTCAGACTAGCATACAGATGAGCGAACTTTTCGACAGGAACTGGGTCCGGTGGAGTTCCGACGTAAAGATTTGAAATATGTTCCAAATCTAAAGTCCGTCAGATTTTCGACCGAAAAAGTCAGCTGCAGGTCCGATGAAGCCCACACATGGTCGAATTGTCCGCCAGACTCTGTCCGTCGAACCAGTCCGGTCGAAAAGTCCGCTCATGTGTACGTGGCATAAGACTCATTCACGAGACAATTTCATGGCAGAGGTCTCAACCATCATCCTTGCCAGACCTTTAGCTCCAGTCCCAAATGTCCCAGGGGATCCTACTTTGCTTACTCCAGCAACACTCCTCACTACATTGCCTTTTTTTTGTGAGCTTCTAAACTGAACAAAGATTAGTTTCAAGAGCAGGGATATAGAGGACATTTCACATGTATCTTTTTGGTGACATTCTGAGAAATAGGACAGTAAAGAAAACCATCTCCTTTTCATGCTAACTCCATTATTTTCCAATTGGCTGTGGTGATTTTTTTTTTTTTTTCTGCTTTACTCTGGTCAAGGTGAAATTTAAAGATATATAAATAAGTTTCTGTAATTTTTGTCATGTGACTCGTAGCTTGTGGATCAACACACATGCCTGCAAAGATGAGGTGCAACTTTTTGGATTGAAAAACATTTATTATTATTGTTATTCAGGATTTATATAGCGCCAACAGTTTATGCAGCGCTTTACAATATAAAAGGGAGACAATACAGTTATAATACAATAAAATACAGGAGGATTAAGAGGGCCCTGCTCAGAAGAGCTTACAATCTAATAGGGTGGGGCAGGTGGTACAAAAGGTTGTAACTGTGGGGAATGAGCTGGTGGAAGTGGTAGGAGATTAGTTGGAGACGTGATAGGCTTTCCTGAAGAGATGAGTTTTCAGGGATCGCCTGAAGGTAGCAAGAGTAGGGGATAGATGGAGGTAGCGAGTTCCAGAGGATGGAAGAGGCTATGGAGAAATCCTGGAGACGAGCATGGGAGGAGGAGATGAGAGAGCTTGAAAGCAGGAGGTCTTGAGAAGAGCAAGAGGTCGCTTTGGGTGATATTTGGAGACAAGATTAGTGATGTAGCTCGGGGCAGAGTTGTGAATGGCTTTGTATGTTGTGGTTAGTATTTTGAATTTAATTCGCTGGGTGATTGGGAGCCAGTGTAGGGATTGGAGTAGAGGGTTGGCAGACACTGAGCGGTTGGTAAGGTGGATAAGTCTGGCAGCAGCATTCATGATAGACTGAAGAGGGGATAGCCTATGGAGAGGTAAGCCAATGAGAAGGGAGTTGCAATAGTCAAGGCGAGAGATAACAAGGGAGAGAATGAGGAGCTTGGTGGTTTCATTTGTTAAAAAGGGGCGAATTTTAGAGATGTTACTGAGGTGAATTCTACAAACTTCTGACAACGATTGGATTTGAGGCTGAAATGACAAGTCAGAGTCTAGGATTACACCTAGTACCCTGGCATGAGGGGAGGGACTGATGGTTGCATTGTTGATTTTGATGGAAAAGTCATGGAGGGGGGCACGGGCGGGGGGGGAAATATTAATAGCTCACTTTTAGAGAGATTTAGTTTAAGGAAGTGGTTCGACATCCATGCTGATATGTCAGTTAGTAATGCGAGAGGAGACTGAAGGAGTGAGGTGAGGAGTAGACAGATTTGGGTGTCATCAGCGTATAAGTGGTATTGGAAGCCGTGGGCAGTTATTAAGTGACCAAGGGAGGAGGTGTAGATAGAGAAGAGAAGGGGTCCAAGAACCGAGCCTTGGGGGACCCCCACAGAAAGGGGCAATGGAGAGGAGGAGACAGAGTTGTAGGTGACACTGAAGGAGCGCTGTGGTAAATAGGCAGAGAACCAGGATAGAGCAGAATCTCGGAGGCCAAGGGAATGTAGTTTATTGAGAAGGAGCGGGTGGTCAACAGTATCAAAGGCCGCAGAGAGGTCAAGTAGTAGGAGTATGGAGTACTGGCTGTTGGTTTTAACAGTTAGTAAATCGTTAGTGAGTTTTAGTAAGGCAGTTTCCGTGGAGTGCTGCAAGCGAAAGCCAGACTGTAAGGGGTCAAGAAGATTATTTTCATTGAGGTAGGAGCTAAGACGGTTGTAGACTAAGCGTTCTAGAAGTTTAGAGGTGAATGGGAGCAATGAGATGGGTCTTAAGTTGTTCAGGTCGGTAGGGTCCAGTGAGGGCTTTTTAAGAATGGGAGTGACCTGCGCATGTTTTAGAGGGGAGGGGAAGATGCCACTAGAGAGGGAGATATTGAAGATGTGGGTGAGGGAGCATAGGATAGAAGAAGAAGGTGACCGTAGTAGTTGTGAGGGAACAGGATCCAAGGGACAATTGGTTAGGTGGGCATCCGAGAAAATTTTTGTAACCTTTTCAGTAGTAGCCAATTCAAAAGAGGAGAGTGTTGAATGTGCTGCTAGGCAAGGTATGTTGGGTGGGGAAGATGTACGCACAGTGGAGTTGTCCTCACGAATTACATCGATCTTGTCTTTGAAGTGATTGGCCATCTCTTGGGCAGTGAGTGAGTTAGTGGGTAGAGGGGGTGGGGGACGAAGCAGAGAGTTATGCCCCGTACACACGGTCGGACTTTGTTTGGACATTCCGACAACAAAATCCTAGGATTTTTTCCGACGGATGTTGGCTCAAACTTGTCTTGCATACACACGGTCACACAAAGTTGTCGGAAAATCCGATCGTGCTAAACGCGGTGACGTAAAACACGTACGTCGGGACTATAAACGGGGCAGTAGCCAATAGCTTTCATCTCTTTATTTATTCTGAGCATGCGTGGCACTTTGTCCGTCGGATTTGTGTTCACACGATCGGAATTTCCGACAACAAAATTTTGTTTTTGTTGTCGGAAAATTTTATAGCCTGCTCTCAAACTTTGTGTGTCGGAAAATCCGATGGAAAATGTATGATGGAGCCTACACGGTCGGAATTTCCGACAACAAGGTCCTATCACACATTTTCCGTCGGAAAATCCGACCGTGTGTACGGGGCATTAAAGGTTGAGAAGAGCCGACGGGGACTGGAAGACAAGGAATTAATAAGAGAGACAAAGTAGGCTTTTTTGGCAGCATGGAGGCATGAATTGTATTTTAGAAGGGCAGATTTATATAGGGTGAAGTCTTGCAGGCATTTGGTTTTACGCCACAGTCGTTCAAGAACACGGCAATGTCTCTTGAGATTTCTAGTGTTGTCAGTTTGCCAGGGTTGTAACGGTCGGGGCCTGATTCTGCATGTGGTTAGAGGAGCAAGTGCATCTAGTGATGATGAGAGTGAACTGTTTGTAGACAGAGGTGGCCAGGTCAGGACAGGACAGGGGAGAGATTATGTCATATAGGTGGTCAGTAGCAGAATAGAGAAGAGAAGGGTTAAAGTGGCAATGGTTTCTACAAGTAATTGTTTGCTGCTTGGAGGGATGGGTGGTTGGAGGCAAGGATACAGTGAAAGTAATGAGGTTGTGATCAGAGAGAGGAAAGGGGTGTTGGTGAGGTTGCCAGGGTTGCAGAGATGGGAGAATACAAGGTCAAGGGTATTAACATTGGAGTGAGTGGAAGTATGTGTCCATTGGGTTAGGTCAAAAGATGAGGTTAAAGTGGGGTTCCACCCAAAAAAACAAAAATGCCTGAAAAATTGTAAAAAAAAAACAAAAAAAATTTGAATATTTTTTTTATTTTTTTTTTTACTTGCCTCTAAATGCCTGTTGCTAGGTGGTCCCTCGTAGTCTGCCTCTTCCTTTGCCTGGGCTGGTGACATCGCTTCCCCCCTGGCACAGGAAGGGCTCGGCTCTGCTCCCTCCCTCCTGTCAATCATCTGGGACCCATTACAGGTCCCAGGTGATTGAGCGGCCAATCACAGCGCGCGGCGCCGCCCGCGCATGCGCAGTGGGTGCCAGGCTGTGAAGCCACAGCCCGGCGCCCACAGTTGAAATGCCGACGAGCGGAGGGGGGGGGGTGGACGAGCGGGGCTTGGATCCCCCGCATCGCTGGACCCTGGGACAGGTAAGTGTCCAATTAAAAGTCAGCAGCTGCAGTATTTGTAGCTGCTGACTTTTAATTTTTTTTTTTTTTTTTTAATGGAGCCCCTGGGTGGAACTCCTCTTTAAGTCGAGAAGTTTAGCTGTAGTTGGGCTGTTAACATTGACAGGAATGTTAGTCTAGTTAAATATTGCTATTGCAGTGTGTTTGTTATAGAGCTAGCAGTAAATATGGAAGTTTAAAGATATGGCAGCAGGAGACAATTACCAAAAATATGTTACAGCAAAGTCAGTTCAGTAGAGATGTACAGATGGATAGGAGACCATTACCAAAAATATGTTGCAGCAAAGCCAGTTCAGTAGAGATGTACAGATGGACAGTAAACAATTACCTGTAAAAGAGCAGAGAAGACATGATCAGAATTGATAACTGCGTCGGGGAAACTGCGCATCACTCCTGACAGAGCCACTCAGGACAGAGCCATGATGTCTGCGCCTTGCCCCTTCAGATATTCATTATCTGAAGCAAAATCTGTTTGTTTCTTCCCTCACACTTTTGGCCTTTTGTAATTTAGTTTGTTTTTGCATTCTAGCTTTCCAGATTCTGCAGTCTGTTTTTAAATTGCCTTGTTTTTTGCACAGAAAACATTCACATGTTACTTTTTATTCCTATTTTTCATCTTTAACCACTTGACGACCGCCTCACGCCGATTTACGCCGGCAAGGTGGCACGGACAGGCAAAATCACGTACATATACGTGATTTGCCTTCCGCGGGTGGGGGGTCCGATCGGACCCCCCCCCCCGGTGCCCGAGGCGGTCGTCTTTTCTCCCACGGCGATCGGAGATGAGGGGGAGGCCATCCGTTCGTGGCCCCCCCCTCGCGATCGCCGCCGGCCAATGAGAACATTCCTTTGCTGCTGTATGCTAAACAGCAGCAAAGGAAATGATGTCATCTCTCCTCGGCTCGGTAATTTCCGTTCCGGCCCGAGGAGAGAAGACAGGTATGTGAGTGCACCAACACTACACACACAGTAGAACATGCCAGGCACACAAAACACCCCGATCACCCCCCCCCCCCCTGTCACAAACTGACACCAGCAGTTTTTTTTTTTTTTTTTTTCTGATTACTGCATTGGTGTCAGTTTGTGACAGTTACAGTGTTGGGACAGTTAGTATTACCCCACTTTAGGTCTAGGATACCCCCCTAACCCCCCCTAATAAAGTTTTAACCCCTTGATCACCCCCTGTCACCAGTGTCACTAAGCGATCATTTTTCTGATCGCTGTATTAGTGTCGCTGGTGACGCTAGTTAGTGAGGTAAATATTTAGGTTCGCCGTCAGCGTTTTATAGCGACAGGGACCCCCATATACTATCTAATAAATGTTTTAACCCCTTGATTGCCCCCTAGTTAACCCTTTCACCACTGATCACCGTATAACTGTTACGGGTGACGCTGGTTAGTTTGTTTATTTTTTATAGTGTCAGGGCACCCGCCGTTTATTACCGAATAAAGGTTTAGCCCCCTGATCGCCCGGCGGTGATATGCGTCGCCCCAGGCAGCGTCAGATTAGCGCCAGTACCGCTAACACCCACGCACGCAGGATACGCCTCCCTTAGTGGTATAGTATCTGTACGGATCAATATCTGATCCGATCAGATCTATACTAGCGTCCCCAGCAGTTTAGGGTTCCCAAAAACACAGTGTTAGCGGGATCAGCCCAGATACCTGCTAGCACCTGCGTTTTGCCCCTCCGCCCGGCCCGGCCCAGCCCACCCAAGTGCAGTATCGATCGATCACTGACACTTACAAAACACTAAACGCATAACTGCAGCGTTCGCAGAGTCAGGCCTGATCCCTGCGATCGCTAACAGTTTTTTTGGTAGCTTTTTATTGAACTGGCAAGCGCCAGCGGCCTAGTACACCCTGGTCGTAGTCAAACCAGCACTGCAGTAACACTTGGTGACGTGGCGAGTCCCATAAGTGCAGTTCAAGCTGGTGAGGTGGCAAGCACAAGTAGTGTCCCGCTGCCACCAAGAAGACAAACACAGGCCCGTCGTGCCCATAATGCCCTTCCTGCTGCATTCGCCAATCCTAATTGGGAACCCACCGCTTCTGCAGCGCCCGTACTTCCCCCATTCACATCCCCAACCAAATGCAGTCGGCTGCATGAGAGGCATTTTCTTTATGTCCTCCCGAGTACCCCTACCCAACAAACCCCCCAAAAAAGATGTTGTGTCTGCAGCAAGCGCGGATATAGGCGTGACACCCGCTATTATTGTCCCTCCTGTCCTGACAATCCTGGTCTTTGCATTGGTGAATGTTTTGAACGCTACCATACACTAGTTGAGTATTAGCGTAGGGTACAGCATTGCACAGACTAGGCACACTTTCACAGGGTCTCCCAAGATGCCATCGCATTTTGAGAGACCCGAACCTGGAACCGGTTACCGTTATAAAAGTTACAGTTACAAAAAAAGTGTAAAAAAAAAAAAAAAATATATATAAAATAAAAAAAAATAGTTGTCGTTTTATTGTTCTCTCTCTCTCTATTCTCTCTCTCTTGTTCTGCTCTTTTTTACTGTATTCTATTCTGCAATGTTTTATTGTTATTATGTTTTATCATGTTTGCTTTTCAGGTATGCAATTTTTTATACTTTACCGTTTACTGTGCTTTATTGTTAACCATTTTT
This sequence comes from Aquarana catesbeiana, assembly GCF_042186555.1. NCBI lineage: Eukaryota > Metazoa > Chordata > Amphibia > Anura > Ranidae > Aquarana > Aquarana catesbeiana. The sequence goes on along the minus strand of NC_133335.1, from coordinate 121,614,766 downwards.
TTGTCTTCAGGTACACCATTCACGACTTTGAATGGTTATACCAGAATGATGCCTGCAGGTTTAGGTATCATCTTGGTATCATTCTTTTCAGCCAGCGGTCGGCTTTCATATAAAAGCAATCCTAGTGGCTAATTAGCCTCTAGACTGCTTTTACAAGCCGTGGGAGGGAATGCCCCCCCCCCACCGTCTTCCGTGTTTTTCTCTGGCTCTCCTGTCTCAACAGGGAACCTGAGAATGCAGCCGGTGATTCAGCCAGCTGACCATAGAGCTGATCAGAGACCAGAGTGGCTCCAAACATCTCTATGGCCTAAGAAACCGGAAGCTACGATCATTTTATGACTTAGATTTCGCCGGAAATTGGGAAATTGGGGAAGCATTTTATCACACCGATCTTGGTGTCATCAGATGCTTTGAGGGCAGAGGAGAGATCTAGGGTCTAATCTTTTCAAAAGATTACCTGTCACTACCTATTGCTATCATAGGGGATATTTGCATTCCCCGAGATAACAATAAAAATGATTAAAAAAAAAAAAATGAAAGGAACAGTTTAAAAATAAGATAAAAAAGCAAAAAAATAATAAAGAAGAAGAAAAAAAAAAAAAAAAAAAAAAAAGCACCCGTCGCCCCCTGCTCTCGCGCTAAGGTGAACGCAAACGGCGGTCTGTCGTCTAACGTAAACAGCAATTGCACCATGCATGTGAGGTATCGCCGCGAAGGTCAGATCGAGGGCAGTAATTTTTGCAGTAGACCTCCTCTGTAAATCTAAAGTGGTAACCTGTAAAGGCTTTTAAAGGCTTTTAAAAATGCATTTATTTTGTTGCCACTGCACGTTTGTGCGCAATTTTAAAGCATGTCATGTTTGGTATCCATGTACTCGGCCTAAGATCATCTTTTTTATTTCATCAAACATTTGGGCAATATAGTGTGTTTTAGTGCATTAAAATTTAAAAAAGTGTGTTTTTTCCCCAAAAAATGCGTTTGAAAAATCGCTGCGCAAATACTGTGTGAAAAAAAAAAAATGAAACACCCACCATTTTAATCTGTAGGGCATTTGCTTTAAAAAAATATATAATGTTTGGGGGTTCAAAGTAATTTTTTTGCAAAAAAAAATAACTTTTTCATGTAAACAATGAATGTCAGAAAGGGCTTTGTCTTCAAGTGGTTAGAAGAGTTGGTGATGTGTGACATAAGCTTCTAAATGTTGTGCATAAAATGCCAGGACAGTTCAAAACCCCCCCAAATGACCCCATTTTGGAAAGTAGACACCCCAAGCTATTTGCTGAGAGGCATGTCGAGTCCATGGAATATTTTATATTGCGACACAAGTTGCGGGAAAGAGACAAATTTTTTTTTTTTTTTGCACAAAGTTGTCACTAAATGATATATTGCTCAAACATGCCATGGGAATATGTGAAATTACACCCCAAAATACATTCTGCTGCTTCTCCTGAGTACGGGGATACCACATGTGTGAGACTTTTTGGGAGCCTAGCCGCGTACGGGACCCCGAAAACCAAGCACCGCCTTCGGGCTTTCTAAGGGCGTGAATTTTTGATTTCACTCTTCACTGCCTATCACAGTTTCGGAGGCCATGGAAAGCCCAGGTGGCACAAACCCCCCCCAAATGACCCCATTTTGGAAAGTAGACACCCAAAGCTATTTGCTGAGAGGTATAGTGAGTATTTTGCAGACCTCACTTTTTGTCACAAAGTTTTGAAAATTGAAAAAAGAAAAAAAAAAAAGTTTTTTCTTGTCTTTCTTCATTTTCAAAAACAAATGAGAGCTGCAAAATACTCACCATGCCTCTCAGCAAATAGCTTGGGGTGTCTACTTTCCAAAATGGGGTCATTTGGGGGGGTTTTGTGCCACCTGGGCATTCCATGGCCTCTGAAACTGTGATAGGCAGTGAAGAGTGAAATCAAAAATTTACACCCTTAGAAATCCTGAAGGCGGTGCTTGGTTTTCGGGGCCCCGTACGCGGCTAAGCTCCCAAAAAGCCCCACACATGTGGTATCCCCATACTCAGGAGAAGCAGCTGAATGTATTTTGGGGTGCAATTCCACATAGGCCCATGGCCTGTGTGAGCAATATATCATTTAGTGACAACTTTTTGTAAATTTTTTTTTTTTTGTCATTATTCAATCACTTGGGACAAAAAAAATAAATATTCAATGGGTTCAACATGCCTCTCAGCAATTTCCTTGGGGTGTCTACTTTCCAAAATGGGGTCATTTGGGGGGGGGGTTTGTACTGCCCTGCCATTTTAGCACCTCAAGAAATGACATAGGCAGTCATAAACTAAAAGCTGTGTAAATTACAGAAAATGTACCCTAGTTTGTAGACGCTATAACTTTTGCGCAAACCAATAAATATATGCTTATTGACATTTTTTTTACCAAAGACATGTGGCCGAATACATTTTGGCCTAAATGTATGACTAAAATTTAGTTTATTGGATTTTTTTTATAACAAAAAGTAGAAAATATCATTTTTTTTCAAAATTTTCGGTCTTTTTCCGTTTATAGCGCAAAAAATAAAAACTGCAGAGGTGATCAAATACCATCAAAAGAAAGCTCTATTTGTGGGAAGAAAAGGACGCAAATTTCGTTTGGGTACAGCATTGCATGACCGCGCAATTAGCAGTTAAAGCGACGTAGTGCCAAATTGGAAAAAGACCTCTGGTCCTTAGGCAGCATAATGGTCCGGGGCTCAAGTGGTTAAAGCAGACTCTGCGACAGGAGCACTGTAACGATTAATGCTTTCCAGTTCACGTTTATATTCATCCACAAGCTTTCCCTTAACATATTCCAATGTCAGTTCATCATCTGGACATGGTATGAAGTGCTGTGATAAGCGTTTCATAACTTTCTGGTAAGCCACCTAGTAATAGTGCTCCGACATGAAAATCTTTTATTCTCCTACAGCTTTTAGGCATTAAGCCATTTCCATGGTGTGCCTTATGTAATCCTGCATATCCTGGCCTTTTATTAACTTGGTTTGGTATAACTTTCTAATCAAATACCGTTTTTATGCTGAGATTAGCTCTTTCATGGTTTGCTGCTTAACTGCAGACAGGAAACGGGGACGTTATTGCAGAGAAAAGACCTAGAACACACCATAGATGCAGCTACAAACTTAAACACTGTCATCTACTGGCTGAAGACTATCTCTGCTAAATACTGTTGTACAGTAGTTCCAACAAAAAGACTCTTGAAAATATGTGGCAGGTGATGTAAAAGGTCTGGACTCAACATAGGTTTTTGACTAAACATAAATAAGTGGATATCATTTTGCGCTCTGTTGTGGTCAAAGTTAGTATTGGTCATTAGTATCTAGTCACTCATCCTCAGGGGTTTCTTTACATCCTCTCCTGTGGGCATAAGGCTGGAAGTTATCTCTCCTCCTTGCCGGTCTTTGCTCAAGAGGGTCAGGAGGCAGTGTCTGTCCAATTGGTTGCTCCTGCAGAAAGGACCAGTATCAGTCCATCAAAATAAATTAAAGAATTTGGATAGGTCCTCTGGGACCTGCAACGTTGCAGATCTTCCCTGGTGGGTTGCAGTAAGGCCAAAGGGGAATTGTTACCTGTATGTAATGTTGCACGCTCTCAGTGCAGACAGGATTGATCTTGGCGCCCTGCGGTGTTGAAGTGTAATGGGTGAGTGGCCCTGAAACACTTCCACATTGGAGGCATTGAAAGTGAATGCCTCTTGTCTTGCGCTTTGCGTGATCTCTTCCTTCCTTCTTCTTGTAGTCCACAAAACAGCGTACAATGTCTCTTGGCGGATCCCTGTCTCAGTGCGGCTTCAAAACTCCGTGTGCCCTCTCCAACTCAAGGGGTGTATCTTGTGGGCATTCTGGAAGGTCATTAAAGAGGACTTGTAATGCCATAGGTATCTGGTCATAGTTACATAGTAGGCGAGGTTGAAAAAAGACACAAGTCCATCAAGTCCAACCTATGTGTGTGATTTTGTCAGTATTACATTGTATATCCCTGTATGTTGTGGTCGTTCAGGTACTTGTCTAATAGTTTTTTGAAATTACCAATGCTACCCGCTGAAGCCACTGCCTGTGGAAGGGAATTCCACATCCTTACCGCCTACAGTAAAGAACCCTCTACACAGTTTAAGGTTAAACCGCTTTTCTTCTAATTTTAGTGAATGGCCGCGTGCCTTATTAAATTCCCTTTCACTGAAAAGTTTTATCCCTATTGTGGGGTCACCAGTACGGTATTTGTACATTGCAATCACATCCCCTCCCAAGCATCTCTTCTCCAGAGAGAATAAGTTCAGTGCTTGTGACCTTTCCTCATAACTAATGTCCTCCAGGCCCTTAGTTTTGTTGCCCTTCTCTGGATTCTCTCCAGTTCCAGCACATCCTTCCTGAGGACTGGTGCCCAGAACTGGATGGCATACTCCTAGGTGCGGCCGGACCAGAGTCTTGTAGAGTTGGAGAATTATTGTATTATATCTGGAGTTAATCCCCTTTTTAATAAATGCCAATATTCTCTTTGCTTGCAGCAGCTTGGCATTGCGTGCCATTGCCGAACCTGTCATCTACTAGGACCCCCAGGTCCTTTTCCATCCTAGATTCCCCCAGAGTAGAGTAGATTGCATTCATATTTTTGCCACCCAAATGCATTATTTTACATTTTTCTACATTAAAACAAATTTGTCATGTAGTTGCCCACCCCATTCATTTGTTCAGATCTTCTTGCAAAGTTTCCACATCCTGCTGCAAAGTTATTTCCCTGCTTAGCTTAGTATCATACACAAATACAGAGATTGAGCGGTTTATCCCATCCTCCAGGTCGTTTATGAATAAATTCCAATAGGATTGGTCCCAGGACAGAACCCTGGGGGACCCCACTTTCTACCCCGGAGCATTCCAAGTACTCCCGATTTTATCACTACCCTCTGAACTAGCCAGTTTTCAGTCCATGTACTACTCACCCTATGGTCCATGCCAATGGACCTTTGTACAGTGAACGTTTATGGGGAACTGTATCAATGCTTTTGCAAAATCCAGATACATAATGTCTATGGGCCTTACTTTATCTAGATGGGAGCTCACCTCCTCGTAGAAGTTTAATAGATTGGTTTGGCAAGAATGATTCTTCATGGATCCAGGCTGATTAATACTAATGATACCACTGTCATTGCTAAACGTGTGTGTGTGTGTGTGTGTGTGTGTGTGTGTGTGTGTGTGTATATAGTCCCTTATTCCCTTCAAGAGATTGCATACAATTGATGTTAGGCTAACTGGTCTGTAATTCCCAGGGATGTATCTTGGCCCTTTTTAAATATTGGTGCTACATTGGTTTTTTCCAATCAACTGGTACCTTTCCATTCAGACTGTCAGTAAACATTAGGAACAGTGGTCTGGCAATTACTTGACTGAGTTCCTTAAGGACCCTTGGGTGCAAGCCATCTGGTCCCGGTGACTTATTAATGTTACGTTTTTCAAGTCTATTTCTAATTCTGTCCTCTGTTAGCCATGAGAGTGCTTCCTCTGACATGTCATGAGGATAAACATTGCAGTTTTAGTTACTGAAGCCCCCAAATTCCCTCGTGAAGACTGAGGAGAAGAATAAATTCAATACCTTCGCCATCTCTCTATCCTTAGTAACCAGATTCCCTTCATCATTATTTATGATCTGAGCTCCCTTTTTTACTATTTATGTACTTAAGGAATTTCTTGGGATTTTTTTTTTTTACTCTCCTCCGCTATGTGCCTTTCGTGTTCTATCTTAGCTGCCCTGATTGCACCCTTACATTTCTTGTTGTATTCTTTGTAAAGTTAGAATGATGATGATGATCCCTCAGCCGTGTGTGTGTGTGTGTGTGTGTGTGTGTGTGTGTTTTTTTTGTTTTTTTTTTAAAGGCCTTTGACATGTACCTTGGAGGTGAGCCTGACTTGCAGAGGGAGACCTCTCGTATGGCTCTGGTTCCAGGATCACTGGAGTGGGAACAATGACCCACGGAGCACAGTGGGGTATAAGGGCCTGCAGGGTTTGCTTGGCTGAAGATGATGTCCGCTGGCAGAGACAGGAACAGGCTTGATTGCTGTGGATGCAGGTACACTGAGAGGCAGCAGACAGGTGCGCACAGGTGCAGAACAGCAGGCAGATGCGCACAAGCGCAGGACAGCAGGCAGGGTCAGACTAGCCAGGTCACAACAGCAGATCAATCAGGCAGAAGCGGCAGGCAAAGAATGGTCAAAGTTCAGGCAGGCTCGGTAACAGTAGGTCAGGCAAACTGACAGACAGAGCAGGGATAAAGGCAAGCCAAAGGTCAGGACTGGAGACAGCAGCGAGGTCAGGAAGCCAGGTTGGTACAGGATCAGATGCGGGTTCAGGATCAGGTTACAGGATGAGCTGCAGATCAAACAGCAAGGATGCATTCAGAAGAGTCCCCTTTTAAAAATCACTGGGCGCCAAAGCAGTGTCACCGTGCGCACGATCTCCGTAATCTGCACACGAGCATTGGCGCAAGTCTGTTCATCGCTGCACGCTTGTGAGCTGGAACACCTCTCAATGGACCAGCGTGCCTGTGATCAGTTGCAGCGCGTCTATGACATTGCCCCCTCCTTAAAGGCAACCTCCGGGTGCCTAAAAACCCCTTTTCTGAGGGTGGCTGCAAAAAAACGCCCGGATCAGTCTTTGGGCATGAACATCCTGCTGGGGTCCCCACAAGTTTTTTCTTCCGGACCATGCCCTTTCCATTTAATTAGATACTGTAGTTGGTTACCCCTTCTTCTGCAATCAACGACAGCCTCCACCTCATACTCCTGGTCCCCTTCGACTATTACGGGCTCCGGTGGGCCAGATCCCCTGTCCGGGAAGGGATCTGGTATTGTGGGTTTCAGTAGGGACACATGGAATACTGGATGAACCTTGAGTGAATCTGGTAAAATGAGTTCATAGGAAACTGTTTAGTTTTCTCTTAACCGGGAAGGGGCCAATAAATTTAGGTGGCAGCTTTTTCGAAGGGCAAGCCATTCTGGGGTTGGTAGTTGACAACCACACTTGGTCACTTGGCTGAAGACCTACGTCTTTTCCGATCATATTTCCTTTTATTGGTCTCCTGTGCCTTGACCATAGTTTCTTGCAGTAACTTGTTATTTTGTGTTAGGAAGTCGACAGTGGTCTGTACTGCTGGAACCGGAGACTCCGGAATAATGTCAGGTAAGAAGACTGGCTGAAACCCATAGTTTGTGAAAAATGGGGACTGGCCTGTAACAGAATGGCTGGCATTATTAAAAGCGAACTCCGCCAAGGGTAAAAGTCCTACCCAGTCATCCTGGACAAACGTGATAAAGTACTGGATCTACTGTTCGAGGGCCTGGTTTGTCCTTTCGGTCTGGCCGTTAGTTTGCAGGTGGTAAGCAGAAGGCATGGATAGACCAATCTTCAGGACCTTACATAGTGTTCTCCAGAAACAAGAGGTAAACTGGACACCTCTGTCAGATACTATGTTTGTTGGAATTCCGTGCAATTTGACAATTTCCCTGATGAAAACCCGGGCAGTCTCCATGGCAGAGGGTGTGTTCCTTAATGGCATAAATTGGTCCATCTTTGACAAGCGGTCAATGACTACGTAGATAGCCGTGCACCCTTCAGACAGGGGTAGTTCTTCTATGAAATCCATAGCAATCATGCTCCATGGCTGGTCAGGGATTGGTAGCGGTCTGAGAAGCCCCCAAGACTTGTTCTGGATGCAAATTATACATGATTTAACATACTCTTTGCAGTGTTTCTCAAGGTTCCGCCACCAGAACATGCTCTAAATCGGTTAAATAGTCTTGTGGACCCCAAAATGGCCAGCCAGAGAACTATCATGACAAAGGCTCAGTACTTTTGCCTGGAAAGTTTCTGGTACAAAGATTTTATTGTCTTTCCAAAGTAATCCATCCATGGACAACAGGGTGACTCCTGGAGGGCTGGATATTCCCGCTGAAGCTTGCCTTAGGCTGGGCATCAAATTGGACTGAAGGAGTAGGAAGTTGCTCTGGGATAGGATGGTGTCAGGCACTGAGGTCTCTTTGGGGTCCTCTAACACACGGGAGAGGGCGTGTTTGGTTTGATGTTCTTTGACCCTGACCGGTAGGTATATGGAACGAGAATCTGGAGAACCCACCGCTTGGCAGTTCTCAGATACTCCAGATTCTTGCGGTCTGTATAATTAAGTATAGGATGTGCCGCTCCTTCCAGCAGGTAACTCCACTCCTCGAGCGCAGCCTTAATAGCCAGGAGTTCCTGGTCACCCACATCATAATTCTTCTCGGCAGGAGAAAGTTTACGAGAGAATAAGGCTATGGGATGCATCAAATCCTTAAGACCCTGGCACTGGGAGATGACTGCTCCTACCGCTGTTTCTAAGGCGTCCACCTGGAGTAGATAAGGTAAGGAGGGATCCGGATGACTCAAGATGGGGGCAGAGGTAAAAAGCCCTTTTAAGTTAGTAAAGAACATCTGAGCCTCGGGATTCCAATGGAACCGTACATTCCGCTTTGTCAGCTGGGTGATTGGAGAAATGATGTTGGAGAACCCCCTTGATGAACTTAAACCAACAAACCGCTGTACTCCCTTTTTGTCTGATGGTGCAGGCCATTCCAGAACAGCTGTGACCTTCTGCGGATCGATCTTGAACCCCTCAGGGTGGCTTTGGCCAATTATGGCTCAGGGGGTTTAGTACACGCCCCACACTATATAAGGCCGCCTGCGTGGCGGCCTTGTGTAGTGTGTGGCGGCGGAGAGAGACAGTGTCATTTGATTCAAGTTAGAGTAGGCAGGTGAGTCAGTTAGCTGCACTTACAGTGTATTATGCATGTATATATGTGTGTGTGTGTGTGTGTGTGTGTGTGTGTGTGTATATATGTATATATATATATATATATATATATATATATATATATATATATATATATATATATATATATATATATATATATATATATATATATATATATATATATATATATATATATTACACACTGATACTTCAGCTAGCAGAATCAACTGCCTGCCTGTAGTATTATGAGTATGAGAACACCAGCAATTGTCTTTAGGTAGCTTTAGGTGCACACTGCAGAGGACGCAGTACACTAACTGTAAATACTGCAGCTGCCTGCGGTACTAATAGGATCAAAAGAACACCACCAATTTTCTTTATATATATATATATATATATATATATATATATATATATATATATATATATATATATATATATATATATATATATATATATATATATATGAAAATTGGTGGTGTTCTTTTGATCCTATTAGTACCGCAGGCAGCTGCAGTATTTACAGTTAGTGTACTGCGTCCTCTGCAGTGTGCACCTAAAGCTACCTAAAGACAATTGCTGGTGTTCTCATACTCCTAATACTACAGGCAGGCAGTTGATTCTGCTAGCTGCAGTATCAGTGTATATGTATATATAATATAATATGTATATATACATACATACATACATACATACATACATACATACATACATACATACATACACACACCCCCCAGCTTTGTGCAGCTACATCTCACTGCAAGCCATTAGTATGTCTGGAAGGCCAACAAGGAGAGGCAGACAGTCGCAAGCCAATAAAAGAGGGCAAGCAGGCTCTGTGTCTAGAGGCAACAGTGCTGGTCATGGAGAGTGCATCCTCATCAGCACGTGGCCGTGGGACATGCTTGTCCTTTTTTTCGGCAGCTGGCCGTGTTGAGCCGCAACATGCAGGAGACTTGGTAGAGTGGATGACCAAGCCCTCCTCCTCCTCCTCCTCCTCCTCCGGCAAAGCAGCTGCCAACGCGGCCTCTTCCCTCGGCTCAATGGCATCAGTCACTCCTTCCCTAGCCCCACCATGTCCTCCTGAGGAGTCCCCCGAACTGTTTGACCACAGTGTTGGGTACATGCTCCAGGAGGATGCCCAGCGTTTTGAAGGCTCCGATGATGGTACCCAACTAGAGTAAGGCAGTAACGTGAGCCCAGAGAGAGGGGGTGCCCAAGAAGGACAGCAATCTGGTAGTCATGTTCCCACAGCTGCAGCATACTGCCAGCTTTGCTCCAGTGATGAGGAGGGAGGGGATGATGAGGTCACTGACCCCATTTTTTTTCTCACAATTAGAGCTTTCTTTTGGTGGTATTTAATCACCGCTGGGTTTTTTCTTTTTTGCGATTATAAGCGAAAAAAGAGCAAAAATTTTGAAAAAAAAACACTTTTTTTTTTTTTTTTTTTAGCTTCTATTGTAAAATTTTGCAAATAAGTCATTTTTTTTTAATAAATTTGGGCCAAAATTTATACGGCTACATATCTTTGGTAAAAATGACCCAAATTAATGGATATTATTTAGTCTGAGTGAAAGTTAGAGTCTACAAGTTAGGGTGCAAATCACTGAAAATAGATCACATCTGATCACACCTGATGTACTAAAGGCCTATCTCATTTCTTGAGACACTAACATTCAAGGAAAGTACAAATACCCCCCAAATGACCCCTTTTTGCAAAGTAGACATTCCAAGGTATTTAGTAAGAGGCATGGTGAGTTTTTTGAAGTTGTAATTTTTTCCCACAATTCTTGGGAAAACGAAGACTTTTTTTTTTTTTTCACAAACTTATTGTATTGACAGGTTATTTCTTGAACACAGCATGCATATACTACACCCAAAAATACATTCTGCTACTCCTCCTGTGTATGGCGATACAACATGTGTGAGACTATTACACAGCCTGGCCACATACAGAGGCCTAACATCCAAGTAGCACCTCTAGGCATTCTAGGAGCAAAATTACACATATAATTTCATGACGACCTATCTCCCTTTTGAAGGCCCTGGAGCACCAGGACAATGGAAACGCCCACAAAATGACCCCATTTTTGAAAGCAAACACCCCAACGTATAATCCATGAGGCATAATGAGTCTTTTGAACGGTTCATTTTTTTCCAGAAGTTTTCGGAAAACGTGGGGAAAAAATAATATATTATATAAAATAATATTTCTAATACATAACATGTACATACCAAATAACAAAAGATTACCTGTGGTTTTAGTAGTTTAGTGGTCCACAGAGGAGAGCATCGGTCCAGGCAGCAGGCAGGGATGTGGTCAGCGACAGCAAAAGCAATCGTCCAGGCAGCAATACTGTCCATAGTTCAGGCAGAGATACTGTCAGCACAGCCAAAGCATTGGTCCAGGTAGCAGGCAGAGATGTCCAGGCAAAAATACTGTCTATAGTCAGTAGAGGCAGCAGGCTGAGATATGGTCAACACAGCCAAAGTATTGGTCCAGGCAGCAGAAATAAACAGTTCATAAAGTCCTGGGTCATTACAGCCAAAGTATTGGTCCAGGCAGCAGGAAGGACCATCAAGCTTAGAGCCAGGGGGACAGGGGTAGAGGCTTCTCCCACCCAAATCTCTTTGAAGCCTCCGGGCAACCAGACCTTGTTCTGGGAACACAGAAAACCAAAAACTGATTTTCTCTACTCAGGACGCTATTCTGAAGCCCCTCACATATGTGAGACCCCTGTGTACTGTAGTAGAAGGGCAAAAGATCAGTCCAAGTGGCAGGCAAAAACATGGTCGATTTAACAGGCTGAGGTTGGTGCACGTGGAAGTCAGAAAGGTGGTTAAAATGGCAGGCAAAGGCATCGTCGGTAAACAGGCTGAGGTCGGTGCACATGGAAGTCAAACGTGGTTAAAACGGCAGGCAAAGACATTGTCGGTAAACAGGCCAGGGTCAGTTAACATGGAAGGTAGAAACATGGTGGCAGGCAAATGATGCACACAGGTAATTGAAATGGGGAAATGGCAGTCTGTTGCTAATAAGGGAAACTAACATCTGATGGATGTGTGATAATTTTTGAAGCAATCACCGATACACAGGCCAGGCCAGGCCAGGCCAATAAAAACTTGTATCTCTTCTAGCTCCTCCACTTGAGCATACACGACATCTCTTTTGGCGTCTTTTTCCGGATTCTGTGGGGGGAATGTTATAGGGAAAATGTTGCTCATGAAGTCGACTTACACTCTCAGAGCGAATGCTTCCTGGGGCGGGTCCTTGCTGGTAAATAAGGGCAGTGACAATGTTTTCAAAGTATTTGAGGTAGGTGATGGGTTGGTTTTCAGGTGATTTTTGATAGCAGACAAATGAATTGAACATGGCCATATGAAACAGATGAAATGCAACTTTTTTATACCAATATTTGGACTTGCGGGTTGACAAATATGGTTGCAGCATCTGATCATTTAAATCCACCCCCCCTATACAGATTGTAGTCATGGACACATTCAGGCTTTACTACGGGGCCACGTCTTCTCTGAACCTCCACCAAGGTGTCATTGTGAATGGTAGTCATCATGTGAACATCCTTCTTGTCCCACCACTTCATGGCCAACACCTCCTCATTCCTCATGAATGCGGCTTCCCCCTTTTGTAGCCGTTTTGAAAGTAAGTTCTGTGGGAAGCCCTTCCTATTTTTTCGGAAGGTTCCACAGGCCAGGGTTTTTTCACGATACAGGTGACCGAAAAGGGGCAGGCTGCTGTAGTAATTATCTACATATAAGTGGTAACCTTTTTTGAACAGGGGGTATGCAAGGTCCCACACAATTTTACCACTGGTTCCTATGTATGTGGGGCACTCACGGGGCTGGAGCTGGGAGTCTTTTCCCTCATAAATGCGAAATGAGTACACGTAACCAGTGGCTCGGTCACATAATTTGTTCAATTTCACTCCGTACCTTGCTCTTACTTGGGATATACTGTTTGATATTCAGCCGGCCAGTAAAGTGGATAAGGGATTCGTCTACACAAATATTTTGGTCAGGGATAAAGACTTCAGAAAATCGTTTGGTAAAAGAATTTATTAGGGGGCGAAGCTTATATAATTTGTCGTGGTTGGGATGATCTTGGGGAGGGCACTGCGAATTATCATTGAAATGTAGGAAACGTGTTATCATATCGTACCGTGTCCTGGACATAACAGAAGAATATAGGGGCATGTTGTGAATGGGGTGGGTGGACCAGTAGGCATGCAGTTCATTTTTCTTTGTAAGCCCCATATTAAAAGTAAGGCCCAAGAACAATTTGAATTTGTCTAGTGTGAGACGTCGCCAATGAAACATACGGGCGTAGGACGAACTGGGGTTGGCAGCAATAAATTGCTCTGCATAGAGATTTGTTTGGTCCACCATGTACTGCAACAAATCTTCTGGGAAAAACAAATGGAAATAGTCCAAATATGAAAAATTTGAAGTGTTCAGCTGCACACCTGGCTGTGCAGTGAAAGGGGGAATTGTAGCGGATCCTGAGTTGGCAGGCAACCATAAGGGGTTTGCCAGGGCATCAGGAAGGTAGGACTGGGCCCGGATTCTTTGGGCTGGATGTGCAATTCCAGTACTGGTACTGGGCTCCTCTTCCTGGGGTATGACGCTGCTGGTGGTAGACAGGTTTTCTGATCTCGGTCCTGATCTCCTTACTCTTTTAGGAGGGGCGGTTTCCTCCGCTGACTCGGACTCCGATCAGCTACCCTCCACTGGCTCGTATTCTGAACCAGAATCGAATAATGAGAGCTCCCCGCTGCTCTCATTATCCGACATGGCAAGGATGTTATATGCCTCCTCAGGTGTATAAACTCTTTGGGACATGATGGTGGTACTTTTGGCGGTAATTATGGCTGGATTGTGCGATGGTAGTGATGGCGGGCCTGTGTGACAGATGGGCTATGACAGATGGGCTGTCAGATTCAGATGTTACCGATGGCGGTACTAAAAGCGGTACCGTTAATGGTACTGATGGCGACCTGTGTGACAGATGGGCTGTCAGATCCAGATGGTGCCAATGGCGGTGCTGATGGCGGTGGCGGTGCTGATGGCGGTGGCGGTGCTGATGGCGGTGGCGGTGCTGATGGCAGTGGCGGTGCTGATGGCGGTACCGATGACGGGCTGTGACAGGTTCTGATGGGCTGTGACAGATCCTGATGGGCTGTGACAGATCCTGATGGGCTGTGACAGGTTCTCTTTATTGATGAGGGGGGGTTCGTGTTGTGCAGACAGTAGACTATAGAACAGATGTAGACAGTAGAAATAGATGTTTTACTCACTGATCAGATCTCTCCTTCTCTCTCCTCACACGATCGGTGTGTGAGGAGAGAGGAGAGATCCCTGGAAACCGCCACAGTGTTTATACTTGTGACCGGCTGTGATTGGACACAGCTGATCACATGGGTAAACAGCCATTTCATTGCCTGTTTACCCTGATCGGGGATGCGCTGTGTCCGAGGGACAAGTGTCATCCCCGATCGCTGTGGTGCGCGCCCCCGGGGGCGCGCAATAGCGGATAATCCTGATCACGTCATATGACGTCCGATCAGGATTATCAAACCACTTTGCCGCCGTCAATATGTAATAGGGCGGGCGGCAAGTGGTTAAAGGAATATTTCACTTTTTTTTTTCTTTTTTTCACTTTAAGCATCATTAAAATCACTGTTCCCGAAAAACGGTCGTTTTTTAAAACTTTTTTTGCATTGATACATGTTTTTTTAAAACTTTGAAAACTTTTTTTGCATTGATACATGTCCCCTGGGGTAGGACCCAGGTCCCCAAACCCTTTTTAGGACAATAACTTGCATATTTGCCTTTAAAATGAGCACTTTTGCTTTTGAATGTTCGAGTCCCATAGACTTTAATGGGGTTCTAAAGTTTGCGGGAACTTAAGGTCCGTTCGCAGGTTCTGGTGCAAACTGAACCGGGGGGGTGTTCGGCTCATCCCTAGTGGGGAGATAACCAGACCCAGGAACTGAATAGTCTGCTGCTCTAATTCACATTTTTCTGGTTTGACATATAGCCCATGTTGACGGAGTCGGCAGAATACAGTCTTAACATGCTTCCGGTGTTGATCCAGGGATGTGGAAAAAATCAGAATGTCGTCCAGATAGACGATTACAAAAATATCTAGACAGTCTCTGAAGATATCATTAACGAGGTGCTGGAAGGTTGCAGGGGTCTTACACAGACCGAAGGGCATCACCAAGTACTCATAGTGGCCGACTCTAGTACGCTCTAGCTGTCTTCCACTCATTCCCTGCACGAATTCGCACCAAGTTGTAGGCCCCTCGCAGATCCAACTTAGGGAAGACAGCTGTAGTGTGTAGTCTTTGAAAGAGCTCGGGTACCAGAGGCAAAGGATACTGTTTTTTAACCGTAACTTTATTAACTCCGGGTAGTCCACACAGGACCGTAAGGTATGATCCTTCTTCTCTACGAAAAAGATTCCAGCTCCTGCCGGAAAAGTAGATGGTCGGATGAATCCCCTCTTAAAGTGGATGTAAACCCGAAATTTTTTTTTTTTTTTTAATATCATACTGTAGAGTATAAGATTTCCTATCATTTGAGCCCAGTCTTGCCACACAGAGTTAATCCATCTCTGAGCAATCCTCTTTTATTGTTCAGTGAGAAAAATCTTGCTGTGAATGACAGCCTAAGACACATGCAGTATTTTTTAATTCCCTCCCCCACTCCTTTCTTCAGCAGCTCTGCAAGGATTGGCTGTTCCACACCTCAGCATGATTTGGCATGCTGAAGTCATGTGGTTACTTTCCTGTCTTTTCACTGGATGTTAGAGATCATAGCAGTGTTAGAAATACACAGGAGAAAATGCATATTGACAAGGGGAGTGTAGAGGTGGGTGGGGAGTCTACTGACATCACGACTCCACCCACCGAGCTCCAGACAACAGACCCACCCACAGAATATGCAGTTTTTCGGCTCTCATAACAGACAGAGGGGAGACATTTGACAGGTAAAGATACATGCAGGAAACATGTATATCCTTATAGATTAACCCTATGGCAGTAGTTTAGAAAGGATGACATTGGGTTTACATCTACTTTAAGGTTCTCGTCCACATATTCTTTCAGCACCACCAACTCTCGCTCAGACAGAGGGAAGATTCTTCCGAAAGGAATCTCTGCCCCTGGCAGCAACTCAATTGGGCAGTTGTATCAGCGGTGGGGGGGGGAAGAGTCTCGGCCCCCCGTTTACTAAAAACGTCCAGAAACTCAAGGTATGGTTCAGGTACTAATGAACGTATTTCCGAGTCAGGTTCCATACATAGTAGGAGGCCAGAGGCTTTCGGAGTTGTGGGCAGGCAATGTTCCCGGCAATAGAAGGATTGGAACTTGATACTTCCGGAACCCCAGTCAATTTGCGGATTATGGGCCTGAAGCCATGGCAGACCTAGAATGACTGGGAATAGCGGGGACGTGATTGCATCCAGACTTCACAGTTCATTGTGGTCTGTGGCAGTGATCACAGGTAGTGGAGGGGTCTCCTGGGTGACCAGACCTGACTTGATATGGGACCCATCTGCTAAGAAAATGGAAAGTCCTTGTGCCCTGGGGGTCGGAGTGGAATAAGTTGTTGGTGAGCAAAGTTTAGGTCGATAAAACAACTGCATGCTCCAGAATCAATTGCCATAACCGGAACGGTTCTTCCTGGGAGTTGGAATACGATGGAGAGAGCCAGGTGAGTAGTGTTGGCGGCAGGTGCTGAGTAACTAGACAGAGATGGATAGACATCTCCGGAACTTTGCTGGACAGGCGTATACATAGTGGCCGGCCTCCCCACAGTACAGGCAAAGATTATTCTGCTGCCAGCGTAATTGTTTCTCAGTGGATAGAGGGTCTCATTAATCCAGGCTGCTTAAATCTGGGGAGATCTGAAGTCCGTTTGGTACAGAACCGACCGGAGCAGAGCGGGAAAAAGCGGAGTGAGTGGAGGCGGGTACTATGGGTAACATTCAGGTGGGACGGATCTGCTGAGCCGATTTCTCTGCCTTGCATTCACGAGAATGTCGGTCCATCTGAATTGTCAGGCCAAAACGAAACTGATGCCACAGGGCTGCAGTATTCCACTGGTTATCTGCACTCCAGCGTTTGAAGTCTGTAATATAGTCCTCTACCGCTTGGCGGCCTTGCTGGATCAAATAGAGGGCAGCTTCTGCAGTGGAAGTCCATTGTGGATCATCATAAAGTAATGACATGGCATTGAAGAAGGTTTGTAAGAGTCCAGTATAACATGGTAATCTTCTAGCAGGTGGTGGGCCCAGGACTGAGGTTCTCCCCGCAGCAGAGAAATAACAAACGCCACCTTGGTGGCCTTTAAATGTCAGGGGCTGTAGGGAGAAATATAGTTCGCAGGCGTTGCGGAATTTCCGAAATGTATTCCGGTCCCCAGAAAACTTCTCCAGGATGGGGACCCTTGGCTCTGGAGAACACATCATTGCTGTAAGCATAGTAGTGGTCTCTGAGGATATCCGGCCAGTGGAAGGGTTTGACCAGAAGTTGCACTCGCTCTTCCAGATGCACATAACTGTCCTGGAGAGATTTCACCACTTGAGCAAGAGTGGAGAGATGTTGGCAAACTTCATCTGTGGGAGAGGTCCCTCTTGCAGGCACAGGCATGGCTGTTTGATACTGACACGTACCTTGGAGGTGAGCCTGATTTTCAGAGGGAGACCTCTCGTACTGTTCTGGTTCCGGGATCATTGGAGTGGGAACAGTGACCCATGGAGCACAGTGGGGTATGAGGGCCTGCAGGGTTCGCTTGGCTGAAGACTATTTCCGCTGGCAGAGACAGGAACGGGCTTGATTGCTGTGGATGCAGATACACTGAGAGGCAGCAGGCAGGTGCGCACAGGTGCAGAACAGCAGGCAGATGCGCACAAACGCAGGGCAGGAGCAGGGTCAGACTAGCCCGGTCACAACAGCGGATCAAGCATGCAGAAGCAGCAGGCAAAGAATGGTCAAAGTTCAGGCAGGATCAGTAACGGGAGGTCCGGCAAACGGACAGACAGAGCAGGGTCAAAAGCAAGCCAAAGGCAAGGACTAGAGACAGCAGCGAGGTCAGGAAGCCGGGTAGGTACTGGATCAAATGCGGGTTCAGGATCAGGTTACAGGATGAGCTGCAGATTAAACAGCAAGGATGCATTCAGAAGAGGCCTCTTTTAAAGATCACTGGGTGCCAAAGCAGCGTCACTGTGTGCGCGTGCATGATCTGCTCATTGGTGTAAGTCTGTTTACCGCTGCACGCCTGTGAGCTGGAACACGTCTCAATGGACCAGCGCGCCTGTGATCAGTTGCAGCGCTATGCACAGCGCGTCCATGACAGCCTTCTTTGTTTTTATATGCATTCTTATGTTGGAGTTAAGCCACCCAGAATGTTTATTAGCTCTTCTTTTTTTTTTTTTTTTTTTATTAATTTCCTATTGGGATGCACTGGCTAATACTCATATTTAATATGCTCTTAAAGCATACCCATTTTTCCTCTGTTATTTGTTCCCTAAGATTGTATCCCATTTAGTATCTTCTATCAAGGATCATAGTTTAGGGAAGTTGGCTCTTTTGAAATTCAGTGTCTTTGTATTCCCTTTTTTATGTTTCCTATTGGTGTGACTTATACAGAAACGAATTGACCTGTGATCGCCATCTCCTAAATTGCCCCGTATTTACACATTTGAGATCAGGTCTGTATTGTTGGTAATCAGTAGGTCTAGTAACAATTTGTTTCTAGTTGATGCATTTACCATCTGACCTATGAAATGGTCCTGCAAGAGATTTAGAAACTGGCGAGCCTTAGATGAATGCGCTGTTCCTTCCTTCTCTATGTCTGGATAATTAAAATACCCCATTATGACACTTCCCATCCTTGCCGCTAATCCCAATTGTGAAAGGAGGTCCGTCTCTGCCTCCTCCCTCTGGTTAGGGGGCCTATAGCACACTCCAAGTATTACTTTCCCCTTAGTTTCCACCCTTTTTGTATCTCTTCCCATAAGGATTTCACCTCCTGCCTTGCTCTTAGTGATGTCATCTCTCACATTCACTTGTACATCATTTTTGATATACAGGCATACCCCTCCCCCTTTTTTACCCTCTATCCCTACGATATAGGAAATACCCTTGAATGGTTGCCAGACAATCATGAGAGCTGTTGAACCAACCTAAAATTCTTACAAAATCGAAATCCTCCTCAAACAGTAGCTCTAGTTCTCCCATCTTGTCCGCCAGACTTGTCTGTCATGTTCAACTGACTTGGGAATACCTCTGATCCTCAGGTTCAAAGTTGCCCTGTGTTATCCTCTAGTTTGCGCTGCTTCTCTATGAGGTGGAGAATGTGCTGGGCTGGAATGGTTTGCATGTGATATATATATCTATATCTCTTTATCATGGTGGCTCGTATGTTCTAACTCAGTGAGCTGATCTGTGACACTAATTTCGTCCATGAGGTCAGACTGCAGCAGAGAGCATCTTTAATGTCGGCTGCAATGGATTGCAGAACTGACATACGGGGCATCTGTTGAATCAGGTTTAAGATAAGAGTCCGGCTCATCGTGGTCAAATCCTTAGGCATGCGGGTAGCTGGTAAAGAAGAAGATCCCATGGGTGAAATGTCCACCATCTCTGGTTTTCTGGTTTTTCTGGATTTCAGGGAGGTTGTGCCCCAATTGTGAGTGACAGGTCTTGGAAGGGTGGGAAGGGTGGGGTCTGCCAATTGCCCAATAGTCTTCTTCCATTCTGAGATGTGAGAGAGAACTTCCTCAGGCAGCTAAAAGAGCTGCTCCAGAAAGCTGGAGTTAAGCAACCATCTTCTTTCTAAGCCAGACCACGCCCCACAATTTTTTTTTTTTTTTCACTAACTATTGCTAGGGTTTTTAAGCTAGTAAAAAGGTAACCGGATCACACAGGCTAGATCCGGCTCTGCTTAGCTTGAAAAAGAGGCTTGGGCGCCCTTGAAATGCATAGCTCCGCCCCCCGACATCCAGGTGGCATCACTTCTGATCTACTCTGTATCACACAGGAAGCTCTCCGCCATCTTGGTTTCCACTTCCTCATCGAGGCTGTCATCCAGCCTGACGTCTGGACTTTCCAGGCTGCAAGTTGTTGTAGGAAGGGGCACCTCATCCCAAATGCATGAGCTGGCTGCTCACGGATTACATACAAAAAGTGCCATTTCTTCTTGCCATGTGAGTTGCTAATTTACAAGCATTTCTCATTACTATTAACCACTTCAGCCCCGGAAGGATTTACCCCCTTCCTGACCAGAGCACTTTTTACAATTTGGCACTGCGTCGCTTTAACTGCTAATTGCGCGGTCATGCAATGCTGTAACCAAACGAAATTTGCGTCCTTTTCTTCCCACAAATAGAGCTTTCTTTTGATGGTATTTGATCATTTCTGCCGTTTTTATTTTTTGCGCTATACACGGAAAAAGACCGAAAATTTTGAAAAAAAATGATATTTTCTACTTTTTGTTCTAAAAAAAATCCAATAAACTCAATTTTAGTCATACAATTAGGCCAAAATGTATTTGGCCACATGTCTTTGGTAAAAAAAATGTCAATAAGTGTATATTTATTGGTTTGCGCAAAAGTTATAGCGCCTACAAACTAGGGTACATTTTCTGGAATTTACACAGTCTTTAATTTATGACTGCCTATGTCATTTCTTGAGGTGCTAAAATGACAGGGCAGTACAAAACCCCCACAAATGACCCCATTTTGGAAAGTAGACACCCCAAGGAAATTGCTGAGAGGCATGTTGAGCCCATTGAATATTCATTTTTTTTGTCCCAAGTGATTGAATAATGAAAAAAAAAAAAAAAAAAATAATTACAAAAAGTTGTCATTAAATGATATATTGCTCACACAGGCCATGGGCATATGTGGAATTGCACCCCAAAATACATTTAGCTGCTTCTCCTGAGTATGGAGATACCACATGTGTGGGACTTTTTGGGAGCCTAGCCGCATACGGGGCCCCGAAAACCAATCACTGCCTTCAGGATTTCTAAGGGCGTACATTTTTGATTTTACTCCTCACTACCTATCACAGTTTTGAAGGCCATAAAATGCCCAGATGGCACAAACCCCCCCCAAATTACCCCATTTTGGAAAGTAAACACCCCAAGCTATTTGCTGAGAGGCATGTTGAGTCCATGGAATATTTTATATTTTGACACAAGTTGCGGGAAAGTGACAATTTATTTATTTTTTGCACAAAGTTGTCACTAAATGATATATTGCTCACACAGGTCATGGGCATATGTGGAATTGCACCCCAAAATACATTCTGCTGCTTCTCTTGAGTACGGGGATACCACATGTGTGGGACTTTTTAGGAGCCTAGCCGCGTACGGGACCCCGAAAACCAATCACCGCCTTCAGGATTTCTAAGGGTGTACATTTTTGATTTCACTCTTCACTGCCTATCACAGTTTCGGAGGCCATGGAATGCCCAGGTGGCACAACCCCCCCCCCCAAATGACCCCATTTTGGAAAGTAGACACCCCAAGCTATTTGCTGAGAGGCATGGTGAGTATTTTGCAGCTCTCATTTGTTTTTGAAAATGAAGAAAGACAAAAAAAAAAATTTTTTTTTTCTTTTTTTAATTTTCAAAACTTTGTGACAAAAAGTGAGGTCTGCAAAATACTCACTATACCTCTCAGCAAATAGCTTGGGGTGTCTACTTTCCAAAATGGGGTAATTTGGGGGGGGGTTTGTGCCACCTGGGCATTCCATGGCCTCCGAGACTGTGATAGGCAGTGAAGAGTGAAATCAAAAATTTACGCCCTTAGAAAGCCTGAAGGCGGTGCTTGGTTTTCGGGGTCCCATACGTGGCTAGGCTCCCAAAAAGTCTCACACATGTGGTATCCCCGTACTCAGGAGAAGCAACAGAATGTATTTTGGGGTGTAATTTCACATATTCCCATGGCATGTTTGAGCAATATATCATTTAGTGACAACTTTGTGCAAAAAAAAAAAAAAAAAAAAATAATTTGTCTCTTTCCCGCAACTTGTGTCACAATATAAAATATTCCATGGACTCGACATGCCTCTCAGCAAATAGCTTGGGGTGTCTACTTTCCAAAATGGGGTCATTTGGGGGGGTTTGAACTGTCCTGGCATTTTATGCACAACATTTAGAAGCTTATGTCACACATCACCCACTCTTCTAACCACTTGAAGACAAAGAAAGCCCTTTCTGACACTTTTTGATTACATGAAAAAATTATTTTTTTTTGCAAGAAAATTACTTTGAACCCCCACACATTATATATTTTTTTAAAGCAAATGCCCTACAGATTAAAATGGTGGGTGTTTAATTTTTTTTTTTTCACACAGTATTTGCGCAGCGATTTTTCAAACGCATTTTTTGGGGAAAAAACACACTTTTTTACATTTTAATGCACTAAAACACACTATATTGCCCAAATGTTTGATGAAATAAAAAAGATGATCTTAGGCCGAGTACATGGATACCAAACATGACATGCTTTACAATTGCGCACAAACGTGCAGTGACAACAAAATAAATACATTTTTAAAAGCCTTTAAAAGCCTTTACAGGTTACCACTTTAGATTTACAGAGGAGGTCTACTGCTAAAATTACTGCCCTCGATCTGACCGTCGCGGTGATACCTCACATGCATGGTGCAATTGCTGTTTACATTTGACGCCAGACCGACGCTTGCGTTCGCCTTAGCGCGAGAGCAGGGGGGACAGGGGTGCTTTTTTTTTTTTTTTTTTTTTTTTTATTATTTTTTTGCTTTTTTATCTTATTTTAAAACTGTTCCTTTAAATTTTTTTTTTTTTTTTTAATCATTTTTATTGTTATCTCAGGGAATGTAAATATCCCCTATGATAGCAATAGGTAGTGACAGGTACTCTTTTTTGAAAAAATTGGGGTCTATTAGACCCTAGATTTCTCCTCTGCCCTCAAAGCATCTGACCACACCAAGATAGGTATGATAAAATGCTTTCCCAATTTCCCAATGGCGCTATTTACATCCGGCGAAATCTAAGTCATAAAATGCTCGTAGCTTCCGGTTTCTTAGGCCATAGAGATGTTTGGAGCCACTCTGGTCTCTGATCAGCTCTATGGTCAGCTGGCTGAATCACCGGCTGCATTCTCAGGTTCCCTGTTGAGACAGGAGAGCCAGAGAAAAACACGGAAGACGGTGGGGGGGGGCATTCTCTCCCACTGCTTGTAAAAGCAGTCTAGAGGCTAATTAGCCGCTAGGATTGCTTCTACATGAAAGCCGACCGCTGGCTGAAAAGAATGATACCAAGATGATACCTAAACCTGCAAGCATCATTCTGGTATAACCACTCAAAGTCGTGAATGCTGTACCTGAAGACAAAAATATGGTTAACAATAAAGCACAGTAAACGGTAAAGTATAAAAAATTGCAGACCTGAAAAGCAAACATGATAAAACATAATAACAATAAAACATTGCAGAATAGAATACAGTAAAAAAGAGCAGAACAATAGAGAGAATAGAGAAAGAGAGAATAGAGAGAGAACAATAAAACGACAACTATTATTTTTTATTTTATATTTTTGTTTGTTTTTTTTTTTTTTTTTTTACACTTTTTTTGTAACTGTAACTTTTATAACTGTAACCGATTCCAGGTTCGGGTCTCTCAAAATGCGATGGCATCTTGGGAGACCCTGTGAAAGTGTGCCTAGTCTGTGGAATGCTGTACCCTACGCTAATACTCAGCTAGTGAATGGTAGCGTTCAAAACATTCACCAATGCAAAAACCAGGATTGTCAGGACAGGGGGGACAATAATAGCGGGTGTCACGCCTATATCCGCGCTTGCTGCAGACACAACATCTTTTTTGGGGGGGTTCGTTGGGTAGGGGTACTCGGGAGGACATAAAAATGCCTCTCATTCAGCCGACTGCATTTGGTTGGGGATGTGAATGGGGGAAGTACGGGCGCTGCAGAAGTGGTGGGTTCCCAATTAGGATTGGCGAATGCAGCAGGAAGGGCACTATGGGCATGACGGGCCTGTGTTTGTCTTCTTGGTGGCAGCGGGACACTATTTGTGCTTGCCACCTCACCAGCTTGAACTGCACTTATGGGACTCGCCACGTCACCAAGTGTTACTGCAGTGCTGGTTTGACTACGACCGGGGTGTACTAGGCCGCTGGCGCTTGCCAGTTCACCAAAACGCTACCAAAAAAACTGTTAACGATCGCAGGGATCAGGCCTGACTCTGCGAACGCTGCAGTTATGCATTTAGTGTTTTGTAAGTGACAGTGATCGATCGATACTGCACTTGGGTGGGCTGGGCTGGGCCGGGCGGAGGGGCAAAACGCAGGTGCTAGCAGGTATCTGGGCTGATCCCGCTAACACTGCGTTTTTGGGAACCCTAAACTGCTGGGGACGCCAGTATAGATCTGATCGGATCAGATATTGATCAGTTCAGATACTATACCACTAAGGGAGGTGTACAGTGCGTGCGTGGGTGTTAGCGCTACTGGCACTAACCTGACGCTGCCTGGGGCTGGTGCTTGCCAGTTCACCAAAACGCTACAAAAAAAACTGTTAGCGATCGCAGGGATCAGGCCTGACTCTGCGAACGCTGCAGTTATGCGTTTAGTGTTTTGTAAGTGACAGTGATCGATCGATACTGCACTTGGGTGGGCTGGGCTGGGCCGGGCGGAGGGGTAAAACGCAGTTGCTAGCAGGTATCTGGGCTGATCCCGCTAACACTGTGTTTTTGGGAACCCTAAACTGCTGGGGACGCTAGTATAGATCTGATCGGATCAGATATTGATCTGTACAGATACTATACCACTAAGGGAGGCGTATGCTGCGTGCGTGGGTGTTAGCGGTACTGGCGCTTATCTGACGCTGCCTGGGGCGACGCATATCACCGCCGGGCGATCAGGGGGCTAAATCTTTATTCGGTAATAAACGGCAGGTGCCCTGACACTATAAAAAATAAACAAACTAACCAGCGTCACCCGTAACGGTTATACAGTGATCAGTGGTGAAAGGGTTAACTAGGGGGCAATCAAGGGGTTAAAACATTTATTAGATAGTATATGGGGGTCCCTGTCGCTATAAAACGCTGACGGTGAACCTAAATATTTACGTCCCTAACTAGCATCACCAGCGACACTAATACAGCGATCAGAAAAATGATCGCTTAGCGACACTGGTGACAGGGGGTGATCAAGGGGTTAAAACTTTATTAGGGGGGGTTAGGGGGGTACCCTAGACCTACAGGGGGCCTAACACTCACTGCCCTGACACTGTAACTGTCACAAACTGACACCAATGCAGTAATCAGAAAAAAAAAAAAAAAACCTGCTTGGTGTCAGTTTGTGACGGGGGGGGGGTGATTGGGGGGGGATCGGGGGGCGATCGGGGGGGGGGGATCGGGGTGTTTAGTGTGCCTGGCATGTTCTACTGTGTGTAGTGTGTTGGTGCACTTACATTGCAGTCTTCTCTCCTCGGCCCGGAACGGAAAATACCGAGCCGAGGAGAGATGACATCATTTCCTCTGCCTCTGTGTACAATACAGAGGCAGGGAAATGATCCCATTGGCTGAGAGCGATCGCGAGGGGGGGGCCACGAATGGATGGCCTCCCCCTCACCTCCGATCGCCGGGGGAGATTTGCCGACCGCCGCAGGCACCGGGGGGGGGTCCGATCGGACCCCCCACCCGCGGGCAGGCAAGGACGTACATACACGTCCTTTTGCCTGCCCGTGCCGCTCTGTCGACGTATATAGTCGTGCGGCGGTCGGCAAGTGGCTAATGCCTCAATACTATTAATGCTGCACTTAGTTTGATGTCCCCCGATGTGTTCTCTTGATCCTGCAGGTATATACACCCAGTACTCTTATCTTGGTCTGAGGTTCCCTGCTGTTGTGAGACTGTCCATTGGAAACCCTTACTATGTGATGAGCCTGATTTTAACTCTCAATGTGAGTTTTTTTTGTTTTTTCACTACAATAAATCTGTTAACATACTACACTCAGATTGCACACTGCTGTTCTTTATCTGTTTGCCTAGAGATACTTCAGTCTCTTCAGAGGTGCTGCATCTGGTGCATTGAGATCAGCGGAAAGTTATCCTGAACACTCCAATTGGACTCTATGAACTTTTTGCTGTTCTGCATAGACCTTTTATGTACATGTAACACTTATTGTGCCATTACTACTTTACTACTACTTATTCCCCATTACTAATTTAGATCCAGCCCTGCAAATGTCTACTTATGTGTGGCGTTCCATGCCAAAGAATTCTGATAGTATGTTAAATGTGGTGTTCGATCTCATGGAAAGCTTGTGAAGTAAAGTGCGGAAACATTTTTTCATATAAAATATAAACTGTATATATTAACCACTTCCCGCCCAGCCTATAGCAGATTGCCGGGCGGTGGTTCTGTTATCCTGACTGAGCATCATATGACGTCCAGCAGGATAACATGTAAGCGCGTGCCTTCAGGGGGCATGCAGCACGGCGATCGCTAGTGCAGCGTGTCAGTCTGACATGCTGCATCTCCGATCATGGTAAGGAGCCTCTGACCCATCAGTTGATCATCGCGTGAACCAGGAAGTGCTGGTAAACGGAGGGGGGTCTGTGCTGATAAACGGCACATTGATTATCAGCACAGCCCCCATCAGATGTGCCGAATGGCTGCCAGTCAGTGCTCCCTCAAAGTCTCTCAGTGTCCAGCAGTAACAACTGTCAGTGCCGTCTAAGTGTCCATCAATTCTACATATCTGTGCCTCATCAGTGCCCGTCGGTGAAGGAGAAAACTAAATTTTATGACAAACTAAGAAATTCTCTTTTTCAAAGATTTCAGTCTTTTTTTAGTTCTTTAGCAAAAAATAAAAAACCCAGAGGTGATCAAATACCATCAAAAGAAAGCTCCTATTTGTGGGCAGAAAATGATAAAAATTTAGTTTGGGTACAGTGTTGCATGACCGCGCAATTGTCCTTCAAAATGCGACAGCGCTGAAAGCTGAAAATTGTCCTGGGCAGGAATGGGCGAAAGTGCCTGGTATTGAAGTGGTTAAGTTATTAGGGACATGTAACCAAAATAAAATTAGTTACCCCAATTTGGCTGCAAAGTGGAAATACACTTTAAGTAATGGCTCAATAGAGCACTCCAGATAGACAGGTATGTTGGCTGAGGACCATGATTGGGCAGGTGCTGGCGTCAAACTAAGCAAGTCACTGCCTTGCTTCTTGGATAGAATTATATTGTATTATACTCCTGGCTATAGGCCTGCTCTTGACATCTCTGGCTGTAGGCCTTAATATTTATAAACAAAGGAATGTCCACACATAATGCATTTCCTACACTTTTACTTCCCTGCTTCACAAACTTTCTGTGACTTCGAACATCACATTTGACATACTATCAAAATTCTTTGGCACATAATGCCACACACAAGCAGACGTTTGTATCGGGGCCAGATCTAGCACGTACGATCTGGGGGTGCAGTTAGAGATTAACTACTTCCCGCCCGGCCCATAGCAGATGACGGCCGGGCGGTGGTTCAGTTATCCTGACTGGGCGTCCTATGACGTCCAGCAGGATAACATGCCGCCGCGCACCCGCAGGGGCGCGCATTGCGGCGATCGGTGGAGCGGTGTGTCAGCCTGACACCGATCTTGGTAAAGAGCCTCCGGTGGAGGCTCTTTACCACGTGATCAGCTGTGTCCAATCACGGCTGATCACACTGTCAATAGGAAGAGCCGTTGATCGGCTTTTCCTCACTCGCGTCTGACAGACGCGAGTAGAGGAGAGACGATCGGCGGCTCTCCTGACAGGGGGGGTCTGCGCTGATTGTTTATCAGCGCAGCCCCCCATCAGATCACCATACTGGACCACCAGGGATCGCCACTAGGACCACCAGGGAAGGGGCAACATGTGGATGGCCAGGTATGTACCCCATGGCCATCCACATGTGCCCAATGTGCCCATCAGTGCCCACAAATGGGCACTGATTGGCACCATTATGTTCCAGATCTACCCAGCAATGCCCCCAATATGTTTTATCAGTGCCACCAATCAGTGTGTTCAGTGCCACCTGTCATTGCCCATCAGTGCCACCCATATGTACCAATCAGTGCCACCTATGAGTGCCCATCAGTGCCACATCATTGGTGCCACCCCATCGGTGCCCATCAGTGCCGCCGTATCAGTGCCCACCATTGAAGAAGAAAACGTACTTATTTACAAAAAATTTTAACAGACAAAAACTTGTTGTTTTTCAAAATTTTCGGTCTTTTTTTTATTTGTTGCGCAAAAAATAAAAACCGCAGAGGTGATCAAATACCACCAAAAGAAATCTCTATTTGTGGGAACAAAATGATAAAAAATTTGTTTGGGTACAGTGTAGCATGACCGCGCAATTATTCAAATTGCGACAGCGCTGAAAGCTGAAAATTTGGCCTGGGTGGGAAGGTGTCTAAGTGCCTGGTATTGAAGTGGTTAAGAGGCCCGGAAAAAAAGAGAAATTGTGTGTGTTTTTTTTTTTTTTTTTTCCTGGAAAAATTGAGAAAAAAGTGTGGAATATGTTCTTCTTTGAAATGATAAAAAATGTATGCTTGACATGGTATTCAAACTCAATAACATGGACCTCAATGAAGGCTTTCGAAGACTTTATTTAAAGTCTTTGAGTTATTTCAAGTTCTACCAGCTGAAGACAATCAAATCCTGGAATACAGTTCAAGTAATACTGTATTTCTCAATGCAGATTTCAAATGAGAAATATACATTTCTGCCACTAGGGGCACTGCAGGGGAAAGGCTCAAGTTTTTAGTTTGCTTGTGGGCTCCATTTTTTGTATGTGATTGTTGATACAGTAAATTATAGTTTCTGTCCTCTCAGGTCTTAGTTGACAGGTAAGAGGGTAAGTTTGTCTGACAAATTAGTTTACCTTTTTATTACCTTTTTAAATCCATTCCTAATTATTGTTCCTCTCAGCAAAATGGTGAGAACAACATTTAGGCCCCTTTCACACATGCAGACCGTTCAGGTCCGCCTGTCAGTTTTTTCAGGTGGACCTGAACAGAGGCTCCACAGAACGACGGATGTCAGCAGTGACATGTCCACTGACATCCCATCCGATCCGCTCTGCTCCGCTAAATCCCGACCGATGGTGGTCCTAATTTCCATCCGCCTGGCGGATCAGAACGGATGAAAACAGACAGGCGGTCTGTTTTTCATCCGATCTCCCCATAGAGGAAAGCAGAGATCTGACAGGTCTGTCTCTCCACACAGTGAGGGAAGATGGACCTGTCATCCGCCGGCACAGCGGGGATCAACGGAGCGATCCCTGCTGAGTAAGCGAAATCTGTGTAATGGATCCGCATGTGTGAAAGGGGCCTTAGGCCCCTTTCACACAGACGGCTATTCTGCCGCAGTTAAAAGCATGTTTTTTTTCTGTGAAATTCAAGACACCAGACACTGATCACATGCATTTGTACAATGCGTTCAGCTGCGGTTTGCCATTTCCATAGCAAACCGACAGGGTACCGACTCATATTGAATGGGGATCTGACTTGGATCCCCACCAATACCAGGCACTGTGTTTGGTACAAATCTTGAGGGGGAACTCCACGCCAAGTTTTAAATAAAAAAACCGGCATGGGTTCCCTTCCAAGAGCATACCAGGCCCTTCGGTCTGGTATGGATTCCAAGGGGCACCCCCTACGCCAAAGAAACGGGGGCTGTAATGCCGTGAGCGAGGTCCGCAACCAATTATATAGGCATGGGGCGTGGCCACCGGGTGATGTCACCTGGTGACCCTGCCCCTTATGTTGTCACAGTCCCATCATGCCATCATAATAAATTACTTTTAAAACCTGTGTAGTGTGTGTTTTTTTTTTTTTTTTTTCCCCAGGTGAATGGGTAGGGGTATGCTTTGGGATGGGTGGCCCCCCTTGCCCCAAAGCACCAACCCCCCCATGTTGAGGGCATGCGGCCTAGTACGGTTCAGGAGGGGGGGGCGCTTGCTCATCCCCACCCCCTTTCCTGACCGACTGGGCTGCGTGCTCGGATAACGGTCTGGTATAGAATTTAGGGGGACCCCATGCCGTTTTTTCGGCATAGGTGGTGCCCCTTGGAATCCATACCAGACCGAAGGGCCTGGTATGCTTTTGGAGGGGAACCCATGCCGGTTTTTTATTTAAAATTTGGTGTGGAGTTCCCCCTCAAGATTTATACCAAACAGTGCCTGGCATTGGCGGGGATCCAATTCGGATCCCCGTGCTTGTCGCTCATTGGGAAAGGAAAAAACATTTTCTCTTATCGTCTTCCAGGACAGCCTCTGAGACATAGGGCTCCTCCCTACGGGAAATACATTCACCCAAATGGTTAAAAGGAGGTCCTCCAGGCCTTCCCCTTCAGTTTTGTGTTTTCTCCCGGACCGGCAGGAAGCATATGAGGAACCTGGGGAGCTCTATGTCCCAGGACCATCCTTGATGAGCCTCTGGTTACCTTCTCCTCTGCCCAAAGCGCCCCTCTGTCGAAAGAGCAGTGAAGAGAGGGCTGCTAGCACACTGCTGCCTAAAGGCTCGGAGAGAGTCCCTGAGACCCCTGAAGAGCGGCAGGGTCCCTACCTCTATTTCGCCGCACACATCTTATCCTCTGTCTTCTATGTTTGCAGGCAAGTCCGGGTATATGAACGTGCGTCAGAGGAGGGACGTCTGCGTTCCAACGAACGGATGTGACGGCTTCCGACGGAACTGCGTCATCAGGGGACGCCGTGAGACGAAGGTTCCCGTCTCCAGGCGCAGCGTGTGGCTTGTTGGGCGTCCGGAGCCCGTGTGAATCCAGCAGAGGCTGTGACAACACTGAGGAGCCATGGAGAGCACCGCAGCAGTTCAGGCGGTCGACTCTGGTTCTTCTGGCACCAGCACCTCTCGGGTAAGCATGGTGAGAGTAGACCATAGCTTACTCTGGGAGGGGGTTACAGTCCTTGTGGCCAAAGTCCTTCCCTGTGTGGGGAACTACAGGTGAAGGGCTGGGCACTTCTCTCCTTCCCCCTGAGCACGGTGGTGGTGGGGTTTGGGATAGGCTCTCATGGGATGTTTTCTGTCTTTTTTCTTTTGTTTTCAGGGTAAAACACAAGACAGGTCCCAGATGCAGCCTCCCAGGAGAAAGTGTACAGTTTGTGGGACAAAACTAGGCTCCAATTGGGAGAAACCTCTTTGTCCAGAATGTGTCAGCAGTTTAACTAAGGATGATTCTATGACGGAGTGTCATAAAATGCTCACGTCTGTGAAAGACGAAATTGTATCCACTTTCAAATCATTTAGAGGTATGGTGGATAGGATGCAGGGTCCCTCAGTGCCCATTTCTAGAACTGCAAGTTTTCCCTCCCTATCCAAACCCAGTCAGGATACGGAAGATAGGGAGAGGGAACCCAGATCACTTGCCTCTTCTCAAGCGGACTCAGAGTCTGATTCTGAAGAAGAGGAAGATTTCTCCAGAGGGTCCAGGTACAGATTGACTCTGGACGATGTGGGTGACTTGCTTAAGGTGATCTATGACACCTTAGAAATCAGAGAGGATTCGGTACAAGCATCACCTTATGTATCAGGGGGTCTCTGCACAGAAAGCCAGAGTTTTTCCTGTGCACAAATCTCTAGTGGAAGCGATCTTGCTGGAGTGGGAGCACCTGAGAGAAGACCGTTCTTCTCAGGCAGTCTTAAGCGTAGATTTCCTTTTGAAAAGGACACGGCCCATCCGTGGAACAAGGTTGCTAAACTGGATGCACCGCTGGTGAAGGTTTCCAAAAAGATGGATTTGGCCTTCGATGACCTGGGATCCCTTAAGGACCCTATGGACAAAAGGGGTGATATGCTGCTTAAAAGGGCTTGGGATGCCTCCTCTATTGGGCTAAAACCAGCCCTTGCAGCTACCTGTGTTGCTAGAATTTTAGAGTGCTGGTTAACCCAGTTGCAGTCTCACATTTCTGCAGGAACGTCCCGACAACAGCCGCTAAAATCTTTTCCTTTATTATTTAAAGCATGTGGGTACTTAGCTGACGCTTCTGCGGAATCCGTAAAGCTAGCAGCCAGGTCTGCAGCTTTGGTGAATGCCGCAAGAAGGGCTGTATGGTTGAAAGCTTGGTCGGGGGGATGCAGCATCAAAGCTCAGGCTTTGTGGATTGCCTTTCTCAGGCGATCATTTCTTTGGACCTGGGCTTCAGGAGGCCTTAGAACCTACCCAGGACAAGAAAAAGGCTTTTCCAGAGAAAAAGAAGAGACCCGAGGGTAGACGTCTTTTTCGAGGTTTCAGGCAAAAGATCCAACAGGAGAGAGAGGGTTGTCCTAAAAAACACTGGACAGGTCACAAGGGACGTGGCAGAGGAGGAATATTGTTCAATCCTCCTCAAACCACTCCAAAATTCCAATGACTCCTGTGTTCCGGTGGGAGGAAGGTTGGGGTACTTCCTCCCGCAATGGTCCAACGTAACTTCAAGCCTGTTTATATTAAACGTAATAGAAAACGGCTACAAGTTGGAGTTCGATGCCCTTCCTCCTCCTACCTTTTTAGTAACCCAGTTATCCAGAGACCGGGAAGCTCTGAGTTTGCTACTGGGAGAGTTGTTGGATCAACAGGTCATCAGCCCAGTACCTTAGGAGGAACACGGACAGGGGGTATATTCCCATGTGTTCCTAGTCCGGAAGCCGTCAGGCAAGTTCAGGTTGATTCTAAATCTTCGGCCCCTGAACAAGTTTATCAGGTACAAGCGTTTCAGAATGGAGTCTATCTTCACGATAACAAGTCTCCTGTTTCCCGATTGCTATATGGCGACGATCGACCTCAGGGACGCATATTTACATGTGCCAATACATCACGAATTCCAGAAATTCCTCAGGGTGAATCCGGAAGTTCTCCACTTCCAATTCAGGGCACTTCCGTTTGGACTGGCTTCCTCTCCGAGGGTCTTCACGAAGGTCCTGGCAGAGGCCCTAGCCCCACTGCGTGTCAGAGATATTACAGTGATCCCCTATCTGGACGATCTTCTGTTCGTCGCCCAGCCTTACCAGCAGCTAGAAGAAAACCTGCAGGAGGCGCAACGGTTCTTACGTTCTCTCAGTTGGTTGATCAATCAAGACAAGTCTCAATTGATCCCAACCCAGGAAGTTCTATACCTGGGATACAGAATTTCTTCAGTAGAAAGGAAGGTCTTCCTCCCATCAGAAAAGATAGAGAAGGTAGGTCTAGCGGAAGCGCAGCTTCAGACCAATCAGGAAGCCCAGGTCAGAGATGTCATGAGAGTGATAGGCTTAATGACATCTTATTTCCCAGCAGTCCCTTGGGCAAGGATCCACCAGCGCCCGTTACAGGCTCTCCTTCTGCAGTGCTGGGAAGGCAGCCAGCAGGGTTTGGATCAACCAATGCCTATTTCCACCAGGGTCAAAAGGACACTGTGGTGGTGGCGAACCAATCACAAGCTGAACAGAGGTCTGTTGTGGTCCAGACCAGAAGCTCTAGTGGTAACAACAGACGCCAGCTCTTTCGGTTGGGGCGCACACCTGGAAAGGGATCTGGCTCAAGGATCCTGGTCTCAGGTGGAAGCCAGACGGACCTCAAATCAGAGGGAGCTACTGGCAGTCCAAAGGGCGATAGAAGCCTTCCAGCAAAAGATAAAGGGATGGCATCTTCAAGTAAGATCAGACAATGCGGCCACAGTCGCATACATAAACAAGCAGGGAGGGACCAGGAGCCCTGCACTGCAGTTGATAGCAGGCAAAATTTTCGCTTGGGCCGAAGCAAACTTGGCTTCTCTCTCAGCAGTACACTTAAAGGGGACTCAGAACTCTCTGGCGGACTTTCTCAGTCATCAGCGAGTGAAGCAAGACGAATGGTCACTCAACCAGGAAGTGTTCAAGCAGATTGTGAAGGCCTGGGGCATACCAGAAGTGGATCTGTTTGCCTCAAAAGACAACAAGAAAGTTGCTCAGTTCTTTTCCCTGCACTCGCTGGATCAAGCCAGGGTGATGGATGCCTTCGCCAATACTTGGCACTTCCATCTTTGCTATGACTTCCCCCCCCCAGTGAAGCTAATTGCGCGGTCCTTCAAAAATTTCTGACTCAGGAAACTGATCTCATTTTGATAGCCCCGTTTTGGCCAAAGAGGGCCTGGTTTGCAGTCATAAAGAGATTGGCCGTATATCCTCCGATTCCTCTTCCATGAGGGAGGATCTGATCACACAGGGTTCTATCTGTCATCCTCAGATAGAGATCCTCAATATTACAGCATGATATCTGAGGAACAGCTGTTAAGGGCTCAAGGGTTTTCAGAATGAGTCATTAAAACCCTCTTACAATGTCGTAAACCAGTGACCAGGGCCATCTACGCTAAGGTCTGGAAGAGGTTCAATTCCTGGTTAGTGGAACAGGGGGAAGAACAAGGAATCCCAGCAGTGTTGTACTTTTTCTAGGCAGGAGTGGAATTAGGTCTCTCTATCAGTACCCTAAAGGTACAGGCAGCCGCCTTGGGCGTTTTTCTCCAGGTCTCCCTGCAGCAAGATCGTTTTGTAAAAAGTTTCTTTAAAGCCCTCTCCAAGTCCAGGCCAGTGAAGGTCAGAGTCTGTCCCTCCTGGGATTTATCCTTGGTACTCAACACCCTTACTAAGTATCCCTTCGAACCTCTGGAAAAATCTAATGTTAAGTGGGTGGCTCTAAAGACAGCTTTTCTGATTGCAATCACCTCAGCCAGAAGAGTGAGTGAGTGAGTGAGTTGCAGGCGCTTTCAATTAGAGAACCATTTTTGTTAATTTTGGAGGATAGGGTTGTGCTTAAAACAGATCCTAGTTTCCTCCCCAAAGTGTCTTCTACTTTTCATAGAACTCAGGATATTATCCTGCCAACATTTTACTCCTCTTCAGTAGCTTATGAGGAAGGAGAATTTAGTTTAGTTGACGTTAGGTGTAGCCTTTTGGTTTATTTAGATATCAGCAAAGAATTCAGGAAGACAGAATCTTTTTTTGTAAATTTTGCGGGGTCACGCAAAGGGTTTAAAGCATCAAAATCCACCATCGCTAAATGGATAAGGATGACAGTTCTAGAGGCATACAGGTTGGCACGGAGGCAAGCGCCTCTAGTTAAGGCACATTCAACTAGGGCAGTTTCAGCATCTGTGCCACTCCGGAGATCTGCAGAGCAGCGATGTGGTCAAGCTACTCCACGTTCGCAAAGCATTACCGCTTGGACCTGGTTGCTGTTAAAGAACAGGCATTTGGACGAAAGGTCCCCCAGGCAGTGGTCCCGCCCTAACAGAGTAAGTTTCTTGCTTATCATCTCAGAGGCTGTCCTGGAAGATAAGAGAAAACCGGAGTTAGACTTACCGGTAACTCTTTTTCTAGGAGTCTTCCAGGACAGCATGGTTTCCCACCCAGAGTTTTGTAGCTGGTGCAAACGGGATATACTAATGTTATGCCAGTGTGTTATGTCTTTCAGAGCCTTCCGGCGGTTCTTGTGGAAACTGAAGGGGAAGGCCTGGAGGACCTCCTTTTAACCATTTGAGTGAATGTGTTTCCTGTCCCGGAGGGAGGAGCCCTATGTTTTAGAGGCTGTCCTGGAAGACTCCTAGAAAAAGAGTTACTGGTAAGTCTAACTCTGGTTTTTCCTTTCCCGATTAGCGAGCCAGCTCGGCGCTGCTATCCGCAGCTGACACAGTGCACTGCGATTACCTGCGGTTATGTGCGGATAACTGCGCGAAATCGCTCCTGGACTCAGTCAATTCCATTTTTTTTCTATTCGCACAAAACCGCAGGTAATCTAAACGCAGTGTGTGAATGGGGCTATAGGAAAGCATTGTGTGCGTTCAGCTGCGGTAGAAAACGCAGCTAAAAGCACAATTCTATCTGAAAGGGGCCTTAGAGTTTGGAAACATTTCTGCTGAGAACAAAGTTGCAATTTTTCATATATTGTGAGAAGAAATATATATATTTTTCCAAATGCTACAAGGATGAAAAACACATCCTTGCATGCCAGATACTTATGGAATGAAATGATGTTGACCTCAATGAAAGTGCAAAAAGATTTTCCCTCCAGCGTTCTCATTCCGGAAATGCTATTTCTGTTGCCTCTGGATCATCAGAAATTGTTTCTTCACCCGCAGAATTTAAGTAAGAAAGTGTTGCAAACCACTGCCTCACATAAATACAGTCCCTTCATTTTTTATAGATAAAATGACAGCTGAAAATCAGGAGAACATTGATCAAGCTCTTGACAATATATGCTTCTGGATCAGCATTGTCAATAACTGAAAATGCATATTGACAGGAAGCTTTTATATTATGAGGGAAAGGGGGGTGTTTATTTGTTCTCGTGTAAAGTTCTTAACATACACAGTCCTTGTTCTATTTTGTAATGAAGTATATTTTTTTTTTCTTTTTTTTAAAGCAAGCTTTGTAAATTGTGAATAAGCTGTACTTTATTTTTTTTTCCAAGCATAACACTTTTATATACACTGCATTCCCCCTTCCCAGTGTAACAAAATGACTCAATTTTGTAAAACTAGTCTACACTGATTTTTTTTTTTCTATTTTATTCAAAATTTTTTATATTTTCCCAGCCCAGTTTTGGGTCACCTGAGGCCAGGTGACTGATGCACACCACTGGGGTTAGGAGCGCGCTGCTACAGTTGTGGACCCTTCGGCTGGTTGCTGTGGATGGAGCTCTTGGAGGTTCAGGAAAGCAGCTCCATCTGAACACTGACACGGACCAAGCAGGAAGCTATAGCGTAAGATTCCCCAGGGCATCTAAGAGCCAGCAGGTATTCACCAGAGCCTCTAGTGGTGAGGATAGATTTGGCTGCAGCTGATTTCAGGTCGTGGCCCCCCGGGGCTCTCGGGTCATGCTCACGAACTGGCCCTGGTGAACAGAGCGGAAGCAGCAGTTCAGGATTAAGCACACAATAGTCAGAACCAGCCAGGGTCGGGGCAACTAGCAGACAGGAATGGTGAAGAAGGCACGCCAAGGTCGAGGTTGCTAGCAGACAGTAATGGTAAGGACATGCCAAGGTCATACACGGAGGTCAGAGATAACATACAGCAGGACGCCACACTAGAAGCCTAAACACCTGTTGCTCAGGCAAGGCTTGCTTACAGTACACGGCATTAAATAGTGTTTCCTGTTAGAGTCTGGAGTGGAGCCATGCTGAGAGAAAATTACTTAAACACGCAGGTGTGAAAGCGCGGTCCCTAAGCTGATACACAGACCAGAGAGGTAAGCAGACAGGCCATGAAACATTACTGCAGATTCATGACAGTACCCCCCCTCCCCCCACTTACGAGGCCTCCCCCTCTCTCGCATGGGCCCAGGCTTGGAGGGGAACCTCAGATAAAAAGGCTAGGTGCAAAGACATCAGATGCAGGGATCCAAGACCTCTCCTCAGGACGAAGTTTGAGGGGCTTTTAAACTAGGTATTGGGGGGGACGGGCAGTGGCGTTGCTATGGGGGGTAGAGGGTGCAGCCCGCACCATGTGACACCCGCCAGATTGGTGACACCGGGACCGCCGCTACACAGTGCATTATATTGTTTGCACTTGTAGAGCTGCAGCGCAGTGGTGCGAGCAGGACACGCAGCTGTGTAGGGGAGGCTGCCTATAACACTCCCCCTGTCATTTAAATCAAGTGGAGCTGTTCCTCTGGGATCTCCAATCTCTACCGAGGTAGCCAGAGTTGGTGGGTGAAGCTGGGGGTGTGGCTGCCTCCTCCACTCCTCCCACAGACTCCTTCAATCTGGCTAATCCCACGGCTGAAGGAGGAGAAAAAGGTGAGGACACAGCAGCCTTGAGCGTCTTCATCTCTACAGCTATGCTGTAAGTTACCGCACACTGTGACTACATAGTCCTAACCTGCCCCACCCCAACCTGCCAATATACCACCCCAACCTGCCCTATACCACCCCAACCTGCCACTATATCACCCTAGCCTGCCACTATACCACCCTATACGACCCTAACCTGCCACTATACCACCCTATACTATCACTTACAGGGGCCGGTATGGGGTGCGTGACTGTGCACTGCCTGCAGGGCGCTGGGCAGGATAAACTGGGGGGTTGACACCATGTTTTACCACACCAGGTGACACCAACCCTAGAGACAGCGCAAGGAGAAAAAAAGCCGATCAGACTTCTGTGCAAGGAACATCGGTCCCGAAGAGGAAGAGGCGAAGCCGCCTCATCTGTGCCCACCAGTGCATAAGTGCCAGCAATCAGTAGCGCCTATCAATACCCACGAGTGCCACCTATTAGTGCCCTTCAGTGCCACCTATCAATGCCCATTAGTGCAGCCTCATCAGCTTACATCAATGATGGAGAAAAATTACCTGTTTGCAAAATTTATTAACAAAATCTAAAACGGTTTATTTTTTTAATTCGGTCTTTTTACATTTTTTTTTAACAAAAAATAAAAAACCCAGAGGTGAACAAATATCACCAAAATAAAGCGCTATTTGTGGGAAAGAAATGATAAAAATTTAATTTGGATACAGTGTTATATGACCGCGCAATTGTCTTTCAAAGAGTGAAAGTGCTAAAAGCTGAAAATTGGTCTGGGCAGGAGGGGGGTTTAGGTGTCCAGTAAGCAAGTGGTTAAACAGTATTATACCTTAAAGCCATATAAAGAACCCAATACTAGTAGTAGTATAGAGAATAACGTTAACACAAATATAACTACAGCAGATGTTGGGAATAATAAATCCAGTATTGGGGACATCGATATTGAAGTGCTGAATATACTAGAGGAATTATTGTTGGAGGGAGGCACGGAGGTTGAACTTTAGTGACAGGAGATTTTTTTTTGGGGTGGGGGGTGGGGGGGTTTATGTGCTTGGGTGTAACTTTAATTATTTGCAATTTCAAAAAAATCATCTTTTTTTTTGTTTTTTTGGTGACAGGTTCTCTTTAATGAGACTTTTAGACCCTGGATGTTTCCCCTGTGCTCCACTGAATGTAATACAATACAGATCACAGCCACTTGGAGTGCGTGTAACACCTCCCGCTGTCAAGTCCGTATGACGGATCTGGAAGCAAAAGGATTAGTTCACCTTCATTTTTAAATGAGCAGTGATTTCCTGATGCTTAAAGTGAAAGCAGAAAAATTAGAAATAAAAATGAAAATTTCCTTTTAATATAGTGCCTGGGGGGGTCCTCCTTTGTCTACCTGTAAAGTGGCACAACTGTACTATATATAGAAGTTGCTGCACCAATAATTGCATTTATAAAGCCTAAAAAATGACTTTTTCCCTGCAAGCTTTCTTTTATTTTGTAAACAACGGCTTGGGGAGCCAGTCTGTATGATGAGGCCACAATGTAGTGCACTGGGAACAAGATTTTTTTGGATAAATAAATTATGGTGTCTCTTCTGCAGACTTTGGATAGAAGGAACAGGTGCGGAAACATTGGTCTTTGGGTGTCGGTTGCACCTTCACATCGTAACCCTATAGAGGTACTCTTAATGAAAGCAAGAATTGGCCTTGCTGTCAAAAATTGAAATGCTATGCACTATTCAAACAGATGCAGAAAAATGTGGTCTTTGGGTGTTAATTGTGCCCATGAAACCTACATCAAAAAAAATTTCCACATGAAATCAACACCCACAATGCTAGGCAACCTAGAAGTCTTGCACAGATTCCACATCCCTTAAAAAAAAGCTCAATCAGTGACATCGGCAACAGGGACTTCATAGCTGCTGGTAATCCAGGACTGATTCATTTTGATAAATTTCAGACTGTCCATGGAGTCTGTGGACAGACGTGTTCTAATATCGGTAACAAAACCTCCAGCAGCACTAAATGCCCGTTCGGAAAGCACGCTGGATGCAGGGCAACCCAGCAGCTCAATTGCGTACTGGGCAAGTTCTGGCCAGTGGTCTATCCTCACGACCCAGTAACCCAGTGGATCGTCAACTGGAAAGTTTTCCATCTGTTTTCCCCTTTAGATAATCATCCATATGATGCAGACGCTGCCAATTGGGTGTGGAAGCTGACAGCCCTGGGCAGCGAGGACTTAAAAAAATAGTGAAATGCATCACTTAGGTGATCCTCTTCTCCGTCACTCCTCTCTTGACCAACAGCAGCCTCAAAACTAAGTTTTGCATGACACTGTAATCTATGAGAGTTTGGAAAAGCATTGGATAAACTCCACTTTAAGGTGTCCTCAAGAAATGTTATCTTCTGCACCCCCTGTGGGGACAGGATGAGTTCTGAGACTTTCCCCTTTTAACGGTGGTCAAGGAAGGTTGCCAACCAATAGTCTTCTCCTTCTTCTCCTTTTATGCTACATATTCTTGGGTCCTTTCACAGGCTTTGAAGCATGAGGAAGCCCATGCACTGCAAGTTTGCAGAGGCATGAGAGGCAGACTCCTCGGAGTCACTGGGGATTACAGTATCTGGAACTGCCTCCTCCCAGCCACGTACTACTCCCAAGGGTTCTGGGGATTGAAAACCATCTCTTAAGGTTAAGGTCTTCCTCTGCTTCAATGCCTTCCAAAACTGCCAGAATCCTCCTCCTCCCCCTCTCCTTGTGTGTTCTGTGGTGTAGGAAAAATGGTATCTGCATAAAGTGGGCCTTGAAAGGAAAGGAAGTCCTCCTCCTGCTGCTGTGCCTCAAGTGCCCTAACCATATTGCCACGCAGAGTCTGCTCCAGCAGGAACACAACAGGGATTGTCACTGATGCACGCATTGCCACGGCTCACCATCCTTGTGGCCTCCTCAAATGGTGACAGTACAGTGCATACATCCTTTATGTGCAGCCATTGGCGTGGGGGAAAAAAGCAGAGCCGGCCTGAGCCTGTCATTGTGTCATACTCGCACAGGTACTTCTTGACAGCCCTCTGCTGCATGTGCAGCCGCTGCTACTTTGCCAAAGTCGAGTTCCACCTGGTGGGTATGTCACAAATCAGGCGATTTAAGGGCAGGTGGAATTCCCGCTGAATTTCAAACAGCTGAGCACTGGCTGTGTATGACCGCCTGAAATGGCTACCGACTCTTCTGGCTTGCTTTAGCAGATCTTCCAACCCTGGGAACCTATTTGAGAAATGCTGCACCACCAAATTGAGGAAAAGTGCCATATCGTCCCTGACCATGCTTGCCGGACCATGTGTCAGCAGTAACGTGGCCTTTGCAGCTGACTGCCTTGCCCAACGATGCCACATTGCCTTCCATGTGATGTTACAGAGCTGGAATGGCCTTAAGTGAAAAGTGAATAGTGACTGGGAACCTGTCACTGTTGTGGTACAGCACATTCTGCAAATTCACAGAAGTGGGTAGAATCCCCTAGACGGAAGCTTGCATTTAGACACTGGGCATATGGGTGGCAGTGGCTGTATTTTTTTTTATTTCATCTTATTTATTTATTTATTTTTGCTGCAGCAGATGGGGGCAGAGAAATTTGCTGGCTATAGTCTAGAGCTGGTGGTGTGCTACTGGCAGATGTGCTGCAAGGAAATGGGACACCCTGCGCTATACCATCATCCCTGTCAGTGGAGGCTGCTGACAGGTCATGAGGTATAGCAGGGGTAGACTGAGGTGAGTAAGGAGGAGGAACAGAATTGGGTCCCTTTTCTGTGGCTTTCAGGTGCTCTTGGACGGAGGTTAAATGCCTTGTCAAGCATGTGGTACTCACATGGCTGGTGTTTTTGCCATGCTTGATGTGCTTGAGGTAAAGTTTGCTTATTAATAAAACAATAGTTAGTGCAGCGCAATAGTTTAAGGAAAAAAGTCCATTCCACAATATGGGGACTAAGACATCCAAAAGGAGAAAGGCAAGTTCCCTCGTGATGGAAAAGGAAAAATTCTCTAGTAATGTATTGGTGACAAAATCCTCCACCACAGACAGCCAGATGCGCTTACCGGATAAGGTGGACCTCTATATTATAGGAGGTCATATGCGCGTATATCCACTCAGGGATGTGGGTACACTTGTACAACTCTAGGGGTCCCCAATCCAGCACGGTGGAACACCGATCCAACAATGGAATGCAGCGATATTGACTTCCAAACCAGCAGTGGTAGTGTGGTTAAACGACAGTTCCAAATATGTGAAAGGAATAAAAGGACACACTCTAAGTGTACTCTGTACATTCATTAAGTCAATAAAGACAATAAAAAACTAGCACTGACACGCGCAAATGGTAAAAATATCAGTGGATAAAAAATGCAAGATACGTAGGTCAAAACACTGAGGGATAGCAGCGGGTGACGTCCATGTTAAAGCTCCTCCCCGTACGTGGCGTTACGTCCACACAGGACTTCGTCAGCGAGGGTGGAGCTAGTGAGTGACCCAGAAGCCTTAAATAGATCGCTAGTGTCTGCAAGGTATGTGGCGAAACTGGAAGTCAAATAAACACCTAAAACAGTCACCTTACTTAACTGGGACACCAGCTAGTGGAAAATAAAATGGCATATCCAACGGATAAAGACATGAGAAGTGAATCAACACTGATCCCAATCATTAAAGTCAAGAAACGGACTAAAAATTATATATATATATTGTACCAGAGCGTCCCAGAGAGAGCCAGGTAAAGTCCTGTTCGGGGTTTATACATCTCCCAGGCTCCTCTCATACACGTTCAGGGATCTCTGATCCAGGGTCCAGTTCAGGTCTTGGTCCTATCCCCCAGGCTAATTTAAGCTCACCTGAGCAGACAGCCTTTGCTCTTGGCCTGGGATACTCAGACAACTTCTGTGTAGGAGAGCAAAAAGGTATGTGGAAGGTGACAAGCTGTAGGCTTGCTCAGCCTGGTAGTTAGAATCTGTAAATATTGTTTAGTTGGTGCCGAGACACGGCTAGGTTTTGTTTTGGCTATTTTTGTTCCTATTTGTTTTTTTGAAACACTGTACAGCACCTGTACATAGACTTGTATATATCACAAATAAACACCGCACTGTTTGTCACTATTTCACTGGATTTGGTATCTGTGCCTGAAAGACTGCTCATCCCAGGGAGCTCTGTACCTGCTACCTGTCCCCCAGGTTACATATGGTGGAGACTGCGACCAGCTGTAGTAAGCTACTACTTAAAAGGCCAGTACCTAGAGTGACTAAACAAGGAGAAAATCCTAAAACAATTGGTGATATCCAATGCTGCGCAGCAACAATCCAATGCTGC
This sequence comes from Aquarana catesbeiana, assembly GCF_042186555.1. Classification (NCBI taxonomy): domain Eukaryota; kingdom Metazoa; phylum Chordata; class Amphibia; order Anura; family Ranidae; genus Aquarana; species Aquarana catesbeiana. The sequence goes on along the minus strand of NC_133335.1, from coordinate 121,571,810 downwards.
ACTGCATCAAGCAAACGCTGCACTGCATCAAGCAAACGCTACACAGCAGCAAACAAACGCTATAGCACAGGAGCAAACCAAGGCGCTGTGCCAACAGATTGGTGCTGTACAGGAGCTATCGCAGAGGCTGTTTGAACAGCTAGCCACTGATGCAAAAGAAGATAGGAAGACCCTGGCTGCGGTTGTGGAGACGCTAGCACAGTGGTCACCTGCTAAAGTTAATGTTGTTGGAGACAAGCCCTCAGCCATCCATGTGGGTCGCTTTCTTTATAAGATGACTGCAGATGATGATCCAGAGGCCTTTCTCTTAACGTTTGAACGGACCGCTGAGAGGGAAGGTTGGCCCAAAACCCAGTGGGCAGGACTGGTCGCCCCCTTGCTGTCTGGAGAATCGCAGAAGGCCTACTATGATTTGGAGTCAGCAGAAGCAGGAGACTATGAAACGGTCAAACGGGAAATCCTGGCACGACTTGGTGTCACCTTGGCAGTTCGAGCACAGCGGGTCCACAGCTGGTTCTTCCAAGACGAGAGGCCCCCAAGATCGCAGATGTTCGACCTAATTCACTTGGTGAGAAAATGGCTACAGCTGGAGTCCCTGTCTGGGCCACAAATAGTGGAGCGTGTGGTCATGGACCGGTTCCTGAGGTCACTACCAGTTCCCCTGCAGAAGTGGGTGAGTCAAGGAGACCCCAACTCGGCGGACAACCTCGTGGAACTCGTTGAAAGGTACTTTGCTGCAGAGAGCCTGGTCACCACCCCTACAGCCGCACGGACTTTCCACCCAAAGCCACGGTCTCCCCAGGCAACTGGTAAGACTGTGCCAGGACTGAGGTTTGGCGTCCCAAACAAGGGAAGCTACTGCCTGTCAGCAAACCAAACTGGGGAAACATCAGGTGTTTTCGTTGCCAAGAACTGGGACATGTTGCAGCAAACTGTCCATTGACAGATTAACCAATGCAGTGTGATCTATCTATTAGAAGGCAGTCTATGTTTGCTGCTGTTTCATGCGCTGAAGCACCAAGTATGGGAAAACACATGTGCCAAATGACTGTTAATAATAAGCCTATTACGGCCTTGCTGGACTCTGGAATGACTTTGGTTACAGCTGAGATGGTTGAAACTGTGAATTTGCATGCTAAAAAAGTTGCTGTGATCTGTATACATGGGGATACCCGCGAGTATCCTATAGCCACTGTTCAGTTTAAAACTGGCTTAGGTACGGTGACCCATCCAGTCGGACTTGTGCCCCACTTGGTGCACGAGGCCATCGTTGGTAGGGACTTCCCTAAGTTTTGAGAACTGTGGGATCGTCCCGACCCGGTCGCAGTAGCTGACTCAGTGACAGAGCCAGAACTCCTGGCCGCTACTGACAATGTGGGTTCAGGGGGCTCTTCTCGGGGCTCCCCGGGTTTTCGTTTCTCAGTTATGGCAGGAGAGCTGGAGGAGCCTGAGGAGGTCCCCACAACCAGTGGAGCTGGACAGCCATCTGCTGAATCTGAGCCTACGCTGGAGTTTGCTGACCTTAATGTACACAAGGAAAATTTTGGTACCGAGCAGAGAAAAGACCCAACCCTTGCCAGGGCCTGAGAAAATGTAATGGTGATTAATGATGTACCTGTCGAATCAGGGGACAGGCTCTGTTTTCCTTATTTTAGCAGCAATGAGGATTTACTGTATCGTGTATATAAAAAAAATGATGAAGTGGTTGAACAGTTGGTGGTCCCTAAGCCATACAGACGGGTGGTGTTGGAACTTGCCCATGGGCACTTGCTAGGAGGTCATTTAGGGGTTGAGAAAACTACTGAAAGGGTGTTGCACAGGTTTTATTGGCCCGGGATACAGAAGGATATTGAGAATTATTGTCAATCCTGTCCGGTGTGTCAGATGTCAGCCCCACTACAACACTTCCGAAGTCCTTTAGTGCCCTTGCCCATTATTGAAGTGCCCTTTGAGAGGATTGCCATGGACCTTGTGGGTCCACTCCCCAAGTCTGCCCGAGGTCATCAGCATATCCTTGTAATCATGGATTATGCTACCCGTTACCCCGAGGCCATTCCCTTACGCACCGCGTCTGCTAAAAACATTGCCAAAGAGCTGTTAATGGTGTTCAGTCGTGTTGGAATCCCTAAAGAAGTCCTTACAGACCAGGGCACCCCATTTATGTCACGAGTAACTAGAGAGCTGTGCAAGTTATTTAAGGTGTCGCAATTGCGAACTTCGGTGTACCATCCTCAAATGGATGGTTTGGTGGAACGTTTCAATAAGACATTAAAGAGCATGTTAAAGGTTGTTGACAAGGATGGGAAAAACTGGGACTTCCTGATACCATACTTGATGTTTGCCATCAGGGAGGTTCCCCAGTCCTCTACGGGGTACTCTCCATTTGAGTTGCTTTATGGGAGACACCCTCGGGGACTCTTAGACATAGCCAAAGAAACTTGGGAGGGGGAGCAGACACCCCATAAAAGTGTCATTGAGCATATCACTCAAATGCAGGACAGGATTGCAGCAATCATGCCGATGGTAAAAGAACACTTACTGCAGGCCCAAGCAGCCCAACAGAGGATATACAACAGGGGGGCCCAACACTGTGTTTTCTCACCTGGTGACAGGGTCCTGGTGTTAGTTCCCACTGTTGAGAGCAAGTTCCTGACTAAGTGGCAGGGTCCTTTTGAAGTAATTGAAAGAGTTGGGGAGGTCAATTACAAGGTATATCAACCAGGGAAAAGGGAAGCCCGAACAGATTTACCATATAAACCTGTTAAAGCCCTAGAAGGATAGACTGGCGTTAACTGCAAGGTCCCTCCCAGTAACGCCTAAGGGTGCTGAGTCCCTTCTGATTCCCGAGGTCACTATTCCAGACACCCTGTCATATTCCCAAAAGCAGGAAACTAGAGAATTCCTGGTAAGAAATAGAGAGAAATTTTCAGAGTTACCTGGCACGACTTCAGCAGTTCAGCATGATATTGTTACTGAACCTGGGGTCCGTGTCAAGCTCAAACCGTACCGAATTCCTGAAGCAAGGAGAAAGGACATCAGCGAGGAAGTTAAAAGAATGTTGGAGCTAGATGTCATTGAGGAATCCAATAGTGACTGGTCTAGCCCCATCATGTTAGTCCCAAAACCGGATGGCACTTGGAGGTTCTGTAATGACTTCAGGAAGCTTAATGCAGTGACAAAGTTTGACACGTACCCAATGCCCAGAGTGGACGAACTTATAGACCGACTTGGCAAGGCTCGCTATCTGACCACTTTGGACTTGGCAAAAGGTTATTGGCAAATACCCCTGACTGGTAGCGCCAAAGAGAAGACCGCATTTGTGACCCCGGAGGGTTCCTTTCAATACAAAAAAAATGCCTTTTGGGTTGCAAAATGCCCCCGCGACATTTCAGAGGGCCATGGACAGGACTCTAAGATCCCACCGACAATATGCAGCAGCATATCTAGATGACATAGTGGTACATAGCACTGACTGGGAGTCTCACTTGCCCCGTGTCCAGGCTGTCCTTGATTCCCTCTTCAAAGAAGGTTTTACAGCAAATCCAAAAAAATGTGCCATTGGTCTAGAGGAAGCCAAGTATTTGGGCTACACTATTGGGCGTGGGGTCATAAAACCTCAAGTGAATAAAATAGAAGCCATCCAGGAATGGCCACGTCCTGCAAACAAGAAGCAGGTCAGGGCCTTTCTTGGCATTGCGGGGTATTTATAGAAGATTTATCCCAAATTTTGCAACTATAGCTGCCCCACTGACAGACCTTACGAAAGGGAAAGACTCTGTAATGGTGAAATGGTTCTCAGTAGCAGAGGAGTCTTTCCAACTCCTGAAGAAGGCTCTTTGTGCACAACCAGTACTGTACTCCCCCGATTTCTCCAAAGATTTTTTGGTTCAGACGGATGCATCTGATGTTGGTATCGGGGCAGTACTATCACAGGTACACAATGGGGAAGAACACCCTGTGGTGTACCTAAGCAGAAAGCTCAATGACCATGAGCAAAGATATGCAGTCATTGAATAGGAGTGTTTAGCCATAAAGTGGGCCGTGGACGCACTCAGGTACTATTTGTTAGGGCGCCAGTTTGAGTTAATAACTGACCATGCTCCTCTGAAATGGATGGCCCAAAAGAAGGAGACTAATAGACGGGTGAACCGGTGGTTTTTGGCTCTACAGGATTACTCCTTCACTGTAAAACACAGGCCAGGTGTTGAGATGGGAAATGTAGATACCCTGTCCCGTGTTCACTCCTGTTGGGCTACAGGTGTTCCAACCCTGGGGTTGAAACAAGGGGGGAGGATATGTAGCAGAGCGTCCCAGAGAGAGCCAGGAAAAGTCCTGTTCGGGGTTTATACATCTCCCAGGCTCCTTTCATACACGTTCAGGGATCTCTGATCCAGGGTCCAGTTCAGGTTCTGGTCCTCTCCCCCAGGCTAATTTAAGCTCACCTGAGCACACAGCCTTTGCTCTTGGCCTGGGATACTCAGACAACTTCTGTGTAGGAGAGCAAAAAGGTATGTGGAAGCTGACAAGCTGTAGGCTTGCTCAGCCTGGTAGTTAGGATCTGTAAATATTGTTTAGTTAGTGCCGAGACACGGCTAGGTTTTGTTTTGGCTATTTTTGTTCCTATTTGTTTTTTTGGAACACTGTACAGCACCTGTATATAGACTTGTATATATCACAAATAAACACCGCACTGTTTGTCACTATTTCACTGGATTTGGTATCTGTGCCTGAAAGACTGCTCATCCCAGGGAGCTTTGTACCTGCTACCTGTCCCCCAGGTTACAATATATATATATATATATATATATATATATATATATATACCGTATTTATCGGCGTATAACACGCACCGGCGTATAACACGCACCCCAATTTAGGAGGGAATTTTAAGGAAAAAAAAACTTTTAGGAGGGAAGTTGAAGGGGAAAAAAACTTACATTTAAATGCCCATCATTGCAGCCTTCTCAGTGCAGCCTTGCCCCAGTGCAGCCATGTCAGTGCAGCCATGTCAGTGCAGCCTTCCCCAGTGCAGCCTTGTCAGTGCAGCCTTCCCCAGTGCAGCCTTGTCAGTGCAGCCTTCCCCAGTGCAGCCTTGTCAGTGCAGCCTTCCCCAGTGCAGCCTTCCCCAGTGCAGCCTTCCCCAGTGCAGCCTTCCCCAGTGCAGCCTTCCCCAGTGCAGCCTTCCCCAGTGCAGCCTTCCCCAGTGCAGCCTTCCCCAGTGCAGCCTTCCCCCAGTGCAGCCTTCCCCCAGTGCAGCCTTCGATCAACGGTCCCTGCTTCCTGGGCTTCAAAATCACCGACCGCGATTTGAAAATGGCACCGCCGGCGCCGAAATACACAGAGCCGGTCCTCGGCTCTTTCCGGCGGCTCTCATTTACTTTCGGCTCCACTCGTAGTCCCGAGCGGAGCTATCCGAGTAGGTTCGGATAGCTCCGCTCGGGACTACGAGTGGAGCCGAAAGTAAACGAGAGCCGAGGACCGGCTCTGTGTATTTCGGCGCCGGCGGCGCCATTTTCAAATCGTGGTCAGCGATTTTGACATTTTGACAGTTCGGGATCGCAGGATATCGGCGTATAACACGCACCTGCGACTTTCCCCTGATTTTAAGGGGAAAAAAGTGCGTGTTATACGCCGATAAATACGGTATATAATTGCTATATCAAAACCAAGTATAAACCGGAGAAGAATAAAGGATAGACAGAAACATTTCTAATCTTATTTGTCTGATATAAAGCAGTTGTTCAAACTCAACATTTAACCGCCTGGGAACTGCAACCCGGGTTTCATGAATCCACAGGGATTCACGCTGACTCCACTGCCTTATATAATTACCTCCTCTCCAATGTTTGTTTACTTTTTCCAAACCCCAGAATTGCAAGCTTCTCGGATCCCTGTTATGGAAAACTCTAAAATGTTTAGACACGTTGTGTGTTTTCACACCTCTTTTAATATTATTTACGTGTTCTGCTATGCGGCCACCCATGGGTCTGGAGGTTCTCCCTATATACTGGAGTCCGCAATCGCATTGCAACATATACACCACCCCCACAGTGTCACATGTAATAAGGTTTTTTTTATCTGGTGAGTTCTATTGGTAACGGAGGCAGTAAATTCCTTCCTTTTTTTAAGATTGTGTTTACATTGTTTGCATGCTGGGAATTTCCTGCATGCATAAAACCCGGACATAAAGCTGAAAATTCTGTTTTCTTTTATCACACGAGGATCCACCACACTTGGGGCTAACATGTCCCTTAAAGTTGGTGGTCTCCTGTAAATCTTGGATGGGGTGGTAGCACTGTACCTAAAATGTTGTCTTTTTTTCAAAATATCCCAATGCCTCATAGCAATCTTTTCAAACTTTTTGTGTTAAAATTTTTTTTTATATCAAACAAAGTTTTATTGAATAATCGGTGCATACATAAAATGTTTACGTTATCATATTAACGCTGTAACAGTATTACAATTGTTATCATTTGAATAAAAAATATATAACGTTAAGTACAAACATATCTGACGTGTAATAGCATCTCAGGTATATATATTTGGTTTTTATAGACTGTCCATCTATACTCATATCTATTTATCAGTCTGTGATCATGTGATTATGCTATACACAGGTAGAAGATTCCTGTAGCCATCTATCCCATATCTTGTATTTTGCTGGGCAACCTCTATTAATATATATACATTTCTTGTATGATAATGTATTATTTATCTCCACCTTCCATTCCACTATTTTAGGAGACTCCTGTCTCATCCATTTTTTGGCAATAACTTTTTTTGCTGCAAAAATTGTTTCATGTAAAAAAGTTTTAGTATATTTGTCAGTTGTGTCTGGAACTATACCCAAGAGGCACTGTTTAGGGTCTAGGGTCAGAGGTGAACCCATTGTATCATGCAGAAATGCCACAATTTGTTCCCAAAAGCCTTTTATCTTGGGGCATGTCCAGATTAGATGGAAAAAGGTACCTGTCTCTCTCCCACACATCTGACAAGTGGTGGTTTGTGTATGCTTGTATCTTGCCACTCTGAGGGGTGTGAGATATGCCCTGTGAAGAATGTAGAGTTGCATCAAGCGATCTGAAAGTTTAGGAGATACAGCTTTACATGCCTCCAATGCCTCCCCCCATTCCTCGTCCTCCATCGGTCCCACCTCCCTCTCCCATCTTGGTTTAAGGCCATATGCTATCTTAGTAGCTACAGGGGTTAGAAGTAAGTTATAAAAAGCTGAAATCAATTTATGAGAGTCTGTGCTCTTAATTATAGCGATAAGTACATTGGGTGAAGGATTGGGATAATAGTCAGGGAATTGTGATTGTAGTGCATGTCTAATTTGTAAGAATCTGAAGAACATCTGGTCCTGGATTGTAAATTCTTCTTTAAGTATGTCAAAGGTTTTAAGCTGTCCATCTTTTAATATATGATGTAGGTAAAATATTCCCTGTATGGACAATATAAATGTATCATGTATTTTATTGAGCTCCTGGAGATTTTTGTTATGCCATAACAGCGTGTAATCGTTAACTTTTGAAATGTCAAGTTTAGAAGTCGCTAAATTCCATATTTTCCTGTAATGGTATAGCATGGTGCGTCTGCTCTCTCCTAGTTCCATCCCTCCCATGTCTGCCGCTGTTGCATATATCGGGTCTTTGGTGTATTGCGCCCACTTCGGGCATAGGCGTGTGAGAAACCTCTCACTGTCAGTTTTGTCTAGATGGAAAAGCTGCGATAGTTGTGCTGCGATGTAGTATAGGTTAAAGTCAGGTAGAGCCACCTAGATCAGTCAGATTTTTGAGGGCTTGCCATGCTAATTTGTGCCTATTGTTTCCCCACACAAATTTCTTTAAAAGGGACTCTAGAGATTTAAAATGCTTCAAGGGTAAATAAACTGGTGTGTGCCATAAAACATAGAGTATTTTGGGTAGTAGAATCATTTTGATTAAATTTATACGGCCCCATACACCTAATGGTAATTTGGACCATACCCGTATTTTATTTTTAACTAAGGAGATAAGAGGAGCTATATTTAGGGATATATAGTCCATAGGGGATCTGGTTATTTGAATCCCTAAATATTTCATGACATCTACTCTCTGGAGTGGGAGCCTGGTTTGGGATTCTGGGGGAGGGAAGCTGTCTATTGGTAAAATTTGAGATTTGTTCCAATTAATTTTCAGACCTGAAAATATTCCAAATTGTTCTATCGTGTGGAGTGCATTGCATAATGATGGGCCCGAGTCTGCCAGGTATAATAGCGTATCATCTGCATACATGCTAATTTTTTCAGTCAGGGAACCCATTTCAAGTCCTTTAATTTCTGGGTTTGTTCTAATGGATATTGCCAAAGGTTCAGCCACAAGGGCATAAAGTAATGGGGATAGGGGGCAGCCCTGTCTTGTGCCTCTGCTGAGATCGAATAACCTAGATGACCATCCCATCCATTAGCTACCACTCTGGCCCTGGGTGCCTGGTATAGGAGTTGGACCCATTTAATAAATTTTGGCCAAAATCCATAGCTCTCTAAACATTTCCAGAGATACCTCCACTCTACCAAGTCGAAGGCTTTCGCTGTGTCTAAGGTCACAACAACACTTGAACCGACCTCCTCGTGTGTAGCTTGTAGGTTAATGTATAGTTTTCGAAGGTTAAACGTTGTGTTTCGTCCAGGCATAAAACCAGTCTAGTCTGCGTGTATTAATGTTAATATTACTTGATTGAGTCTGATGGATAGTACTTTGGCAAGTATTTTGATATCAACCTGTAGGAGTGATATTGGGCGATAAGACTCTGGGAATCCCAAATCTTTTTCTCGGGTTTGGGGATGAGAACTATTGTGGCCTCTGTCATAGATGGGGGTAAAGATCCAGTCTCAAATAGATGATTATACAACTTTAATAGTTTAGGGGTTAGAAGTTCACTGAATTGGGAATAGAACTCTATTGGAAGTCCATCCGAACCGGGGGACTTGGACCTAGCAAAGCTAGCCATGGCAATTGATATTTCGTCTGCTGTGAGCGGTGCTTCCAATAGTTCTATCTGTTTTTCTGTTAACTGTGGAAAAGTTACCTTTTCAAGAAAAAGAGACATGAGGTGGGTCTCAGTGGGGGCTGTCGTTGTGTATAAGTCAGCGAAGAAGTCCCTGAACATTGAGGTTACTGTAGGTGGGTCTGTAATTTTTTGTCCCCCGGGACCATGTAGCGTGATAACCACCGGAGGTCTATCTTCGCTATGTACCAAGTATGCCAGTAACTTTCCTGCCTTTTCCCCATGTTCAAACATTTTCTGTTTGGAGAAGAATATTTTTTGTTTGGCTTTCTGGTACTGTAACTGGTTAACCACTCTAGTCTGTAATTTGAGCTGGTCTGCGTTTACTAATGTCGGGGTGTTGGCGTACACTCTTTCCGCAGCGGACAAGTCCTCCAGCGCCTTACCGAGGGCACCAGAAGAGTCCATCTTAATTTTATTAATAGCGGTTATCAATGTATGTCTAGCAAATAACTTAAAAGAGTCCCAAACTGCGGATGGTGATGCTGACTCATCATTTTCCAGAAAGTACCTTTTCCATTTATCTATAAGCTCACCATCCTCTGGTAGAAGAGAGAGTCAGAATGGGTTTAGACGCCATGTCCGTGGCGGCTTTGCCACTGGAATACTTAGTGTAATCCAATAAGGACTATGGTCCGACAGTATTCTAGGGCAAAACATTACCTCCAACAACCTTGGAGTCAACCTACGGGAGATAAGTATAAAATCTATACGGGACATGGAACCATGAGAGGGCGAGAAACATGAATATGACCTAGTCTGTGGGAACTTATAGCGCCACGTATCTATTAAATGGAAGGTGGAGACAAGTTTAGAGAATTTAGTTTCAGTGGGGGCACTAGGAGCCGTTGATGTTAGTTGTAGCCTGTCTAGGTTTGGATTTAAAGTGACATTGAAATCTCCTAGCCAAATCGCTGCTACATTTGGATGGTGGGTCATGAATGATATGCCCTCCTTAACTATGGACACATTAAATGGAGGTGGTATATAAAAGGCCATTATGAGCAGTGGTTCTCCATATACTTTGGCGTGAATAAATACATAGCGGCCCTGTGGGTCAGTAATTAGCTCACCCAATTCAAAATGTACGGACTTAGCTATTAATACAGAAACTCCCCTGGAATGGGATTTGTGGGTAGAGTGATACGCCCATCCAACCCAAGGCTTGCGAAGCGCCATCTGAACGCTTCCCTCAATGAGTTTCCACAAGTACTACTATGTCCGCATGTTGCTTCTTCAGGACTGTGAAGACTGCCGCGCGCTTAAATTTCTCGCGCAGGCCCCTCACATTCCATGTAAGAAATTTTAAAGATGCCATATGTAAGACTTTTTAAACATTAATAAACCATTTATATGTAACAGTTTGCTCCTTCCACACAAGGCACAGAGATTTTTAATTTTCAGACATAGCTGTCTCAAGCACTTGTCACACGACACAAATGTACTCATCAATAGATTGGGCACATGTAACGTTACCTTTTCCCTATAATGCGTATGCACATTCAAATTTAAACGAACCAAAAACATTTGAACCCCCACCCCCCTCCCTGTCCTACACTGACCCAAACTTGTGCGGGCATCATCCCTTAACTGGTTGTTATCTGGGAAGTATTCTAGCATCTTAGTGAACAATGGAATGTAGAACAGTTGGTTCAAACTCCGGACATTAAATAGAGTAAGTAATGTCAGCCATATCACTTGCAAAAAGTGAAGTATGGTCTCTCGATCCTCTTGTGTCCGTTTAACCGGAACCTTTAAGTATCGGATAATGTTCCAATGAGCATGGTGCTGCTTCCCAGAACTGTGTGAGGAAAAGTCTCGCTGCATGATGCATGTTTATTGTAGGACTGTTTTTCTCTCTCCGGAGCCCCGGAGGGTATTTTGACTCTTGTACTATGGGTAAACAGGATTTGTGCATAGAACTTGCACTGGTTAGGAACAGTTCCTGGTCATATCTACGTTATCAATGGGACTTAATCAGCTTGTTGAGGATTGGCTCTTCGTTCCAACCAAGAGATCACTTCCTCTGGATCCTTGAAGAAGACCGCACGACCCTCATGTTCCACCCTAAGATGGGCTGGAAAGAGCATGGAGTACTTGTATTGTAAATTTCTTAGTTTGCGTTTGGCCTCCGTAAAGCTCTGACGACGACGCTGGACTTCTGCCGAGAAATCTGGGAAAATGGCTACTTTAACATTTCCAACTGGAATATTGCCTTTTTCCCTTGCCATCCTTAAAGCAGTGTCCCAATCCTTATAGTTAAGGAGTTTAGCTATAAACGTGCGAGGTGGAGCTCCCTGTTGAGGGGGTCTTGCTGGCATGCGATGCGCCCGCTCTACCGCAAACATAGGGGAAAAGACTTCTCTCCCATAAGTAGTGATCAGTAGTTGTTCCAGAAAGGTGGTAGTGTCCTTGCCATCAGATCCCTCTGGCAGGCCTATCAGGCGTATATTACATCTTCTCAGCCTGTTCTCCATGTCATCTGGCTTTATAAGGAGTTGCTGTATCTGCCTTTGCACACGGTCTGAAGAAGTTTGTAAGGGTGGGATAGCATCTTCCACCTCGCCCAGTCGGGTCTCAGTTTCTTTCGCTCTTTCCCTAAGTTTTTGAAAGTCCTGTCTAATAAGGGAGATATCCATCTTAACTTCCTCAATTTGTGCTGTGAGAGAAGTTCTGCAGAGGGTAATTGCTTCAAGGAGTTTGTCGGTATCGCTCGCAGTTCGCTCTCCTGCCGCAGCCTTCTCAGTTGTTCCTTCCTCCTCCATGTCTTCCTTTTCTAGTCGGCGGTACTGATCCAGTTTTGCTGCCGCTGCTTTTTGTGCTTTAGTTGGTGACATAGTGTTAAGGTCCCAGGCAGTACCCGGATAATCTCCAACTTAATGTGGTAGATTGACTTGCTGGTTAATTAAAGACACGTGCTGTGCGATTCCTCACCGCCTCTTTAGGAGTTGTTAATCTGAGGCTACAAAATGTAGGGTACTTGGGGGCCCAGGGAAGGCTGCTAAAAGGGGGACATCAGGGCCACAGCTCATATGCACAATATAAGTAGGAGAAGCTGGTGTGCTAAGATGGCCACCGGTCGCCTCGTGTAGGCCTAGGCCGCAATCCAGGCCAGATGCAGTTATTAGCCTTCCCGGGGTCCCTGCTGGCAAGATGGGCTGTAGTAATGAGGGGTAGTGTTGCCCCGCTCCCCGGGAGATTTGTCCAGCAGCCAGGTACCTTTTAAATTCTATGGATTCCGCAGGGCAGAGCTGGAGTAGTGGAGGACCAAGATGGCCGCGGCCTCCAGTTGTAGACCGAAGCCGCGGGCTTGCTTAGTTGCGGCCGCCGTGCGGGAGATCGCCGCTCCATTCGGGCCTCCGTGCAGCCAAACTATCCGGAATGAAGCCCAGGGTATCTCCCGAGTCCCAGGTAGGTGATCCAGCCAGCGGGGACGTACAACGAATCCAGGATTAATATATATCATGAGTAATGGACGGAGCTCTGGTTACCAGCGTCCTACTCCATGCTGCATCAGGAAATTATCGCTTCTTTTAGTACTTTTGTAGAAATCCACGACTAAAGTAGCTTGATCCATATTGCCAATGCTGTCAATATCCCCTGCTATATGTTCCCTAGTATACCCCTTTTGGAGAAAACGTTCAGCCAATACATTAGCTTGTAAGTAATAATCTGAATCAAGAGTACAATTACGCTGAAGGCGAATGAATTGGCCTCTTGCAATATTACATAACCAAGAGTGATGGTGACAGCTATCTAAGGGTATATACCCGTTTCTGTCGGTCGGCTTAAAATTATTTCTGGTCTTAAAAGAGCATCCCTGTTTAAAAATTTCTAAATCGAGAAAAGCTATGCCTGAAGCATCAGCATTCCATGATAAACGGATGTTCTTAGCCCTGTGCCCTGATTGGGCAAAGTTTGCATATTGCAACAGATCGGCTGCACATGTTCTAAAACAGTACAGACAGCTGAGCTGTGGGAAGTGGGCCGGGAGATAACCACTCCAAAATGTGATAGAATAGGGTGGCTGCTCTCTACTCTTCCATGATGGCTGCCTTGTTTGGGTTGTGCCTCACCCTCACTTTTCTCCTCTGCTCCATCTGGCACCCAGGTCACATCAGTGACCTCATTATCTCCTCCATCCTCATTACCACTGGAGACAACTTGGTAATATGCTGCAGCTGGGTGAACATGACTGCCAATTGTGTACCAGGGTTCTCCCCTCTTTAGGCTCACGTTCCTACCTTCCTTAACCTCAGAAACAATATCTGAATCAAATAATGGCTGTGCATTGTCAAGGAGCAAGTGGCTGACACTGTTCAAATAACTCAGCTGACTCCTCCATGCCTGATGCTGGGGCTATGGCAGAATTGCTGTGTACAAGCAGGCAGATTTAGCCACTCTGGCAGCTGCAATGGACTGTGCACTAGCCTCTGCTTGGGTGACGGAGGATAAGGATGGTTTAGTAAGCCAGTCCATCACCTTCTCTGCATGCTGTAGCTGGATAGCACAAGCAACATCACTAAACAGAGGAAATTATGCCCTGCCTGAGGACTGACCACGTATACCTTTGCCTGTGGACACATACGCTGCTGGCTCCCTCACAGTGCCATGGAAAGGTCTGCCTCTCCTTGTTGACCTCCCAGACATTATGGGGGGTGCTTATTAACAAAATGTAACAAGATGTGGAAATGTGTACGTGGTTGCACTTTAATCAATGGAAAGTGGTGTTAAGTGCACTTTAATCTGAGTACTCACTACACAGACAAACTCCACTGACACTCTACAATATACTGCAGTGAAACTGCACTGACACACTGCAATATACTGTGTTAAACAGGCAATAATGCACAGAAATATACTGCAGTAAATCTGCCCTTACAAAATAAACTGACATGAATATAAAAATGAATGGTCCCTACACTCACTGACTGAACTATCACTAGATTCACACTAAACTTATATTCTACACTAGGGATGAGCTTCGTGTTCGAATCGAACGCATGTTCGACTTGAACATTGCCTGTTCGGTCGTTTGCTGAATTCCGAAAGATATGGGCCGTTCGCGCCAAATTCGAGTGGCGTGTCATGGCCCATAATTCACTGCGGCATCGCAGTGCATTGCTGGCTGATGATTGGCCAAGCATGCACTATGACCCGCATGCTTGGCCAATCACAGCGCTGGCTGTACAGAGAGCCGTAATTGGCCAAAGCCAGGGTGGCTTTGGCCAATTATGGCTCAGGGGTTTTAGTACATGCCCCACACTATATATGGCCACCTGCACGGCGGCCCTGTGTAGTGTGTTCCGGCGTTGAGAGTGAGATAGATAGACAGAGACAGTGTCATTTGATTTAAGTTAGATCGAGTAGGTAAGAGAGTCAGTTAGCCGCACTTAGTGTATTGTGTATATATACACATCCTAGGTGTTTGTGTATGTGTGTATATATATGTGGTGTGTATGTGTGTATGTGTATGTATGTGTGTGTGTATGTGTGTGTGTATATATATATATATATATATATATATATATATATATATATATATATATATATATATATATATATATATATATATATATATTATTGTATTCAGTTTAGCTAGATCCATTCCTGTTATTCTCTTCCTACTACTGGCAGGCAGGTGTTTTACAGTATTTACAGCTACCTGAAGCCTAAAGAAAATTGCTGGTGTTCTTCTGATCCTATTAGTCCTATTATCTACAGTATTTACAGTTAGTGTAGTGCGTCCTCTGCACAGTGTGCACCTAAAGCTACCTGAAAACAATTGCTGGTGTTCTCATACTAATAATACTACAGGCAGGCAGTTGATTCTGCTAGCTGCAGTATCAGTATATATATATACATCCCAGCTTTGTGCAGCTACATCTCACTGCAGGCCATTAGTATGTCTGGAAGGCCAACAAGGAGAGGCAGACAGTCACAAGCCAATAAAAGAGGGCAAGCAGGCTCTGTGTCTAGAGGCAACAGTGCTGGTCGTGGAGACGGTGCATCCTCATCAGCATGTGGCCGTGGGACATGCTTGTCCTTTTTTTTTCGGCAGCTGGCCATGTTGAGCCGCAACATGCAGAGACTTGGTAGAGTGGATGACCAAGCCGTCCTCATCCTTCTCATCCTCTCTCACCCAGGCTCAGGGTACTTTGTCTGGCAAAGCAGCTGCCAACGCGGCCTCTTCCCTCGGCTCAATGGTATCAGTCACTCCTTCCCTAGCCCCACCATGTCCTCCTGAGGAGTCCCCCGAACTGTTTGACCACAGTGTTAGGTACATGCTCCAGGAGGATGCCCAGCATTTTGAAGGCTCCGATGATGGTACCCAGCTAGAGGAAGGCAGTAACGTGAGCCCAGAGAGAGGGGGTGCCCAAGAAGGACAGCAATCTAGCTGTCATGTTCCCCCCAGCTGCAGCATACTACCAGCTTTGCTCCAGTGATGAGGAGGGAGGGGATGATGAGGTCACTGACTCAATGTAGGTGCCTGAGAGGAGGAGGGGGCACATCGCCAATGAGGCAGGATGCCCTCCAGGGGCCAGCTTAAGGGCAGCACACCGACTGCATTACACCGCAGAGCTCTGCATGTGCAGGGCGCTGCTGTCTCTGCGCGTTATTCCAAAAGTTCTTTGGTGTGGGCCTTTTTTGAGACAAGTGCATCAGATCCCACCGCTGCTATTTGCAACATATGTCTCAAGCGTATCTCTCGTGGCCAAAACATCTCCCGCTTGGGCACCACATGCTTGACCAGACATATGTTGACCTGCCATGCAGTTCGTTGGCAAGCGTACGTAAAAGACCCACACCAAAGAACAAAGGACCTCTCCTTGCTCCTCATGAGCTGGGATCTCCAACCCCACTATACCTTCAGTCCTCTCTGAGACCTGCACTGAGAAGAATGAAGGTGTAGAAATAGGTGTGTCACAGCCAAGTACTTGGGGGAAATCAGCTATCGGTACACCGACGTCAGATTGTACCAGGCAAATTTCCCTGCCCCAGCTGCTGCACAGCCGAAAGAAGTTCGCTCCCAGCCATCCACATGCCCAGCGGTTGAATGCTAGCTTGGCTAAATTGCTAGCACTTCAACTGCTGCCTTTTCAGTTGGTAGACTCTGCCCCCTTCCGTGAGTTTGTGGAATGTGCGGTTCCTCAGTGGCAGGTTCCCAAACGCCACTTTTTCTCACGGAAGGCGATTCCGGGTCTCTACCGGCATGTGGAAGGCAATGTCTTGGCCTTGCTGGACAGGGAGGTCACCGGTAAGGTGCATATTACCGCTGACTCATGGTCCAGCAGGCATGGACAGGGACGTTGCCTATCTTTCACTGCACACTGGGTGACTCTTCTGGCAGCTGGGAAGGATGCCGGACAGGGTGCAGTAGTGTTGGAGGTTGTTCTGCCACCACGCCTCCAAAATACTACTAGTGGTGATTCTGCCACACCTCTCTCCTCCACCCCCTCCTTTTCTTCTTCCTCCATGGCCTCTTCCTGTGCTGATTTGACTTCGGAACCAGCGGTGCTCCGTAGACGTTCAAGGGGCTACGCAAGCACGCAGGCCAAAAGATGCCATGCGGTGCTTGAGCTGGTGTGCTTGGGGGACAGGAGCCACACTGGGGCAGAGATTCTGTCAGCTCTGCAGGGGCAGGTTCAGAGGTGGTTGACGCCACGCCAGCTTAAGGCAGGTATGGTGGTTTGCGACAATGGCACCAACCTCCTCTCCACCCTCCAACAGGGACAACTGACCCATGTGCCCTGTTTGGTTCACGTCCTTAAGTTGGTGGTGCAGTGGTTCTTGGGCAGGTACCCGGGCTTACAGGATGTCCTGAGGCAGGCCAGGAAAGTCTGTGTGCATTTCCGCAGGTCATATAATGCCAGTGCTCGGCTGGCTGACCTCCAAAAGGAATTTAACCTGCCCAAGAACTGCCTAATCTGTGACATGCCCACCAGGTGGAACTCAACTTTGGCCATGCTGCAGTGGCTGCACACGCAGCAGAGGGCCATCAATGAGTACCTGTGCGACTATGGCACCAGGACAGGGTCAGGGTCAGGGGAGCTTGTTTTTTTTCCCCACGCCAGTGGGCCATGATCAGGGATGCATGCACTGTCCTGTCACCATTTGAGGAGGCCACGAGGATAGTGAGCAGTGACAGTGCATGCATCAGTGACACTGTCCCCCTTGTCCACCTGTTGGAGCACATGCTGCGTGGAATAATGGACAGGGCACTTGAGGCAGAACAGAGGCAGAAAGAGGAGGACTTCCTTAGCTCTCAAGGCCCCCTTTATCCAGACAGTGTTCCTGCGTGCCCGCCGATCACACAGGAAGAGGAGGATTGTGTCAGCGTGGAGGTGGAGCCTGGCACTCAGCATCAGCAGCAGTCTTTAAGGGATCATTTACAGTTCCAGGAAACCCATGGACTTGTACGTGGCTGGGAGGAGGTGGCTGCGGATCATGTCGTCCTTAGTGACCCAGAGGTCTCCGGACCAAATGCCTCAGCAAACCTACGCTGCTTGGCCTCCCTGATTCTGCAAAGCCTGCGTAAGGATCCTCGTATTCATGGTATCAAGGAGAGGGATCTGGCAACCTTCCTTGATCCACTATACAAGGGTAAGGTTGCGGACCTTTTCTTGCCATCGCAGAGGGAGCAGAGGAGGAAACATCTTCGAGAGGCCTTGCAGAAAGGTCTGTGCAATGCGTTCCCAGAGACCCTTAAAGACTGCTGCTGATGCTGAGTGCCAGGCTCCACCTCCATGCTGACAAAATCCTCCTCTTCCTCCTCCTCTTCCTGTGTGATCAGCGGGTTACAAACTCCTGTTCCTGGACAACGTGTTGCTGAGGCTTCGGTCAGTCAAAGAAGGAGTGGTGGAGAAGGTGGCCGTCTGAACGATGCGTTCAGACAATTTTTTAGTCCGCAGCCCCAAGGTATTATCGGTTCCAGCAACCATCGCCAGCGTCTGTTATACATGGTGCAGGAATACCTAGGGGCAAGATCTGACTTGGACACCTTTCCCACCGAAAATCTTCTGGGTTACTGGGTCTTGAGGATGGATCACTGGCCAGAGCTTGCACAGTATGCAATTGAGCTACTGGCCTGTCCTGCATCCAGCGTTCTTTCGGAACGCACATTCAGTGCTGCTGGAGGTTTTGTAACCGATCACAGGGTGCGCCTGTCCACCGACTCAGTCGATCAACTGACTTTCATAAAAATGAATCCGTCTTGGATCACCACCAGCTACCAAGCACCTGATGCTGATGTAACCGAATAATATTTTTTGAAATGTCAGATCCCTTCAAGACTGCCAATGCTGATGCTGACTGACTATCCTGTTATGCTGAGTGACTATCCTCTTCCTCAATGATCATGGTGATAGCTTGTAAGAATATGTTTGGTTCTGGGCGCCGCCACCAGTGGCTAAGGCCCAATATTTCAGCCCCTGCTTAACAGGGGCGTGTAATTACAATTTTTGATGCAATACTTTGCAGCAGGGCTTGTTTCTGCGCTCCAACTAGAGTATCTGTGAGGGGTTGCAGTGTTGTGGCACCAGTGCCTAAGGCCCAATTTTTCTGCCCCTGTTCAACAGGGACATGTAATTACAATTCTTGATCTAATATCTAATAGCAGGGCCCGTTTCTGCACCCACCAAAAGTAACTGTGAGGACTTAGTGTTGTGGCACCAGCACCACCACCACCAAAGGCCCAATTTTTCTGCCCCTGTTCAATAGGGGCATGTAATTATAATTCTTGATCTAATATTTCACAGCAGAGCCCGTTCCTGCACTCACCAAGAGTAACTGTGAGGGCTTACAGTGTTGTGGCAACACCAACACCTAAGACCCCAATTTCTGCAGAGTATATAGGGCAGGCCCCTACTTTCAAACATCCAACTTACAAAACGACTCCTACTTGAAAATGGAAGGAGACAACAGGAAGTGAGATGAAATCTACCCCTAGGAAGGGAAATTCTCTCCTGTAAGAGTTAATATGGGAAAAACGTGTCTCCTTCCACTGATGCTTTATCACCAATCCTTGTTTCACTAAAAACCCCAAATTGTCAAAAAACATTTGTCATTGGGACAGAAAGTGAGGTAAAATCTTCTGAAGAGGCGCACAGACAGCAAAACAAATGTCACAGGGGTGATAACCCTTCCCTGTGTTTTCCATAAAGCTTAAAAATCGATTTTTTGGCTGGAGCTAAACTTTAAAAATGTAACAGTTCAAAATTACAAACAGATTCTACTTAACAACAAACCTACAGTCCCTGTCTTGTTTGTACCGCCTGTGTACTGCTGTTCAGAGGGCCTGGGGCCCCACGCCTTTCCTTTTTTTAATTTGGGTGCAGGGTTCCCCTTAATATCCATACAAGACCCAAAGGGCCTGGTAATGGACTTGGGGGTACCCATGCCGTTTGTCTCACTGATTTTCATCCAGATTACCGGGACCGGACATTACATTAAAGCCGTAAGCAGTTTTAAATGACTTTTATTCCTTTAAAAATGTCATTTTGTGCAGGGACTGTTCTAA
Organism: Aquarana catesbeiana; assembly: GCF_042186555.1. NCBI lineage: Eukaryota > Metazoa > Chordata > Amphibia > Anura > Ranidae > Aquarana > Aquarana catesbeiana. Next base: position 121,552,246 of record NC_133335.1, on the reverse strand, counting down.
GCACGGGAAACACACACCACTTTACAGGCATACTATAGACACCCCCCAGGTACGATTATATAAAGGAATATTTCACTTTTTTTTCACTTTAAGCATCATTAAAATCACTGCTCCCGAAAAAACGGCGGTTTTTAAAACTTTTTTTTGCATTGATACATGTCCCCTGGGGCAGGACCCGGGTCCCCAAACCCTGTTTAGGACAATACCATGCAAATTAGCCTTTAAAATTAGCACTTTTGATTTCGACCGTTCGAGTCCCATAGACTTCAATGGGGTTCTAACGTTCGTGCGAACCGGTGGGTGTTCGGCTTATCCCTATTCTTATCCCTATTCTTCACTGACTATAGAATCAGAATAGCACACTAATAGGGCGTACACACGGTCGGACTTTGTTCGGACATTCCGACAACAAAATCCTAGGATTTTTTCCGACGGATGTTGGCTCAAACTTGTTTTGTCTACACACGGTCGCACAAAGTTGTCGGAAAATCCGATCGTTCTAAACGCGGTGACGTAAAACACGTACGTCGGGACTATAAACGGGGCAGTGGCCAATAGCTTTCATCTCTTTATTTATTCTGAGCATGCGTGGCACTTTGTCTGTCGGATTTGTGTATACACGATCGGAATTTCCGACAACGGATTTTGTTGTCGGAAAATTTTATCTCCTGCTCTCCAACTTTGTGTGTCGGAAAATCCGATGGAAAATGTCCGATGGAACCCACACACGGTCGGAAGTTCCGACAACACGCTCCGATCGGACACTTTCCATCGGAAAATCCGACCGTGTGTACGGGGCATTACTCTCTAGTAGCACTGAACAGAGCCCTGCTCTATCTCTCTCCATGCTGATATAACACTACAAATGGCGCTGTTGAAGAAAATACTTTTATAGTGTGGGGCGGGTCAAAGGGCAATGAGCCATGATTGGATAGAGTCCTCATTACTTTCTCCAATCATGGCTCTTGCAGTGCTCTGTGCCCTGATTGGGCAAAGCTTTCATTGCTTCAGCCAATCAGGGATGTTACATAGTCAGTCAGGTTGAAAAAAGCCAAGTCCATCTAGTTCAACCATAAAAATAAAAAATATCAAACAATCCCATATACCCAATCCTATACCCACAGTTGATCCAGAGGAAGGCGAAAAACCTTTTATTGCACACTGCAACGGCGCAGTGCATTGTGGTCATTCGAGCCGAACAAACTGTTGAACGCCCTGATAATTTGGGTGTTCATCGAACGGATGAACCGCCAATGTTCGGCCCGAGCATGAGTTCGACCATCCCTAATTCCAGGGGAGAGCACATCCATGGGTGCTTAAGCATTTACAACCACTTTTAGGGTAAGTTCACATTGAAATCGTGCGAGTTCAGCTCCACCTCCAAACCTGCATTTCATTGCGAGTTTGGGTGGCGATTTGAAAGACATCAAGCACAGATGTCTATTGAAATCGTCCCTGAAGTCGCCAAAAGTAATGCAGGAACTACTTTTGGCTGTGCCGTAAAGTCAGCGTTGCACCGATGCGGGTGGTACTGTTGCTGGAAATAGGCTACGATTTGTCATGCAATTGGACATGTCAAATCGCCCCAGATATGAATGGGGGCTTAAGGCATAAATGCATTTTAACTTTGAAACCACTTTAAGGTAGAAATGTAATTGCATTGTGCTGTGCAGCTTGCACATTAAGGCAGACACATCTGCCTGTTTGCCCTTCTTTAGTGATGACAGGGCTAAATTTTTTTCCTTGCTGCGCCTTGTTGCTTCATCCTCCAGTACCTCCACCACAGGCACATGTGCTGTCCAAACTTACTATGGGAAGGGGGGTAAAAAGTGAGGAAACGCCATCTCCTAGCATCTTTCTTCCTTTTTAATTAACTTGTCATTGCCCACTATAGTCCCAAGGTAAAGAAAAGACATTTTACCCTGTTTTCTATGTAGTCAGTTCACACCACTGATGTTTTTTTAAAAAAAAAAAGAAAAGTAAACCGTGTTATGTGTTGGCATTGGTACAGATTAATCCCAGCTGTGCATACAGTGCAGCTTGTTGGTGTGAAAGCGCCCCAACACACAACACAGAGTTCTGGCATTCAGGAAAACCTATCCAGTATCTCCCCTAGTCATTCACTGGAAGCAAAATCTTTCTTCTCTTCCCTCCAAAGAAATTCTAGCCCGAAAACCCAAATCTCTACCATTAAATTCATCTACACTAAGCAAAATCCCCTGCCAAAAGCAATTTCCTCTTCCCTCAAATGCCCGAAAGCAAAAATCTCCCCTTTTCAAGCAGAAATACTCTCCCACCAAGCAAAATTCCCCATCCAAAGCATAACCCACCTTTACTCAAGCAATCCTTTCAAAGCAAAAATTCTCCTCTTACCCCTAAGCATCCCTACCCCAGCAAAACTCCCCTGCTTCAAGAAAACCCCACTCCAAATAAAAATATCTCTCCTTCCCTCAAGATTCCCCCCCCAGCAAATGATCTCACTCCCCCCTGCCTTAAACAAATATCTTTCCCTCAAAACCAACCCGCACCCCCCCCCCCCCCCAGCAAAAATATCTACCTCAAGAAACACTCTTCCCACAAAGATTCCTACCAAAAGGTAAACCTCCGTTCACTTAAGCACACCCCCTCCCAGAAGCAGACTCCCCTCTTAGCCAACCCCCTCAGTATATTTCCACACAAGAAAACTTCCCTCCTCTAAAGCAATCCTCCCCAACCATCAAAGAGCTCCCTGCTGACAAGCCACTTCATCCAGCAGGAATTCTCACTCCCTCTGTACACCTACAAGACCTCAGACACAATGCAACAGAGAGACAGAGTAATGCCTCCCTCCCTGATCTTTTATTGACTGTGTAGCAATGTGGACTACAATTGCAAAGCATAGTGATTCCCCGTCATTTCTATGTACTGTATGGTTCCTCTAGTGCCCAGCGTCCCTAACTGACATCATATCTGTGAGCAAAACCAAAGGGATTGTGGAATTAGTAGTTCTTCAGAATGGAAACTGCTCCGTATGACAATGCACCCGGACTACATATTCCAGGGATCTTTGCTACCATCAGGGAGAATGCTGGGAGGAGCTATAAAAGAAGCCAGAGACCCGCCACATGCTCTCTTCCCCCTCGGCCTGGTGTGTGACGGACCTCTCTGTACAGAGAGGGTGAGGTCAAGGCCTACCACGCAGTGTATGACATTCCAAACTGGCCGAGAAGGGCCCATCACTGCTTGCTGTTCATCAGACATCTAACCAGTACCTCTCTGATCGTCTGACAACTTGCGATTCGTGCTTCGCATCAGATGATTGCTGCAAGGAAGGAAGGAAGGCTGACGCGCTTACGTCATCGGAGTCTTATCGACACGAACAGGTGTATGCAGGCCGGCCTGCTAATTTTATCCTAGTTATGCTTCTTTTTACGTCATCTATGTAAGTGTAAATCTTTTTTTTAAATAAATTGTGGTTGCTGATTTACGCTATGGAGTTCCTATCTTTTTGTTTCTGTGGGTCCTCCCTGGTAACCATCCTTGCCTATTGGACGGAGCCTTTCCTGCTTTTTCCCCTCTATGGTGAAATCAGACCAGGACACCTCCATTGATCGGATATCTTTTTGTGTACAAGCTGTCTTGTAGCTTGCCTTCGGTAAGCGTGCATTACTTTTGGTGGTGGATTTGTCACTGGGTGTCATCAGAAGAGCTTTTCTGCAATTGATATCGGATATTAATTGGGTTCATTTGGGACTTTCTTTTATTTATCACTTTTGGCATTAATTTTAATTTTTCACTTAATTTGGATTATTTCAGATCATCCAACTTTTATGTCACTATAAACATTTGTTTCCTTAGTATATGGGATGTCATTCACTTATGTTTCAATGTATAACATTCGAATTTTCGATTAAGCACAGTTCATTTTTATTTTTTGATCTGCTGCAAGGCATTGAATCAGCCTGGTCGTTGGTGAGATGTCAATTGCCCACCTTTGCAAACCTTTCTTTGTTGCTTCACTGGGACACTGTGCACAGACAGCTTTACCCTGGGGAATCACTTTACTGCATTTCTACTTGAACATTGTACATAGACACCTGTCACATCAACCCTTCCAAGAAATACCATTGCCTTGTTGCTACACCTTATTGGATATAGTTAATGAGCTCCAACTGCCGACAAAGACCATCAGGCCTGCAACTGGGACATTACTGTCATTACTACTTAAAGGGCCCTCATACCGTTTTTGCTTAATTGATCTCTCATTAGGATTAAAAGTTAAATAGGCCGGCCTGGGTTTCCCCTTTAGAAGTCTTGGCAGAATTAATGTTTAACTCTCTTGCTTATCCTTTCAGGTCATACTCAAGTGGTACTCCATTGTACATACGTGTATATAATGCCAAATTGTCTTAACCTGTGTTATTTTTAGAGGACTTCTCCTACTGAACTAGGACTGTTATCCAAAATTCAGTTGATCTATTATCTCCTCTGTTCAACAAGATCTTCTTTGAGTTCAGTAAAAGCTAATAGAATATAAATTCATCACGTTGTTGACTTATTACTGTAAGGCAATATATTACACAGAACTGTCAGGCAGTGTGTGAGTCAGTGCTCACTGGGGGGGGGGGGGGGGGGGGACAAAAGCTATACCCAAAATGAATTAATAAGAATTAGTCCATACAGTCCATAGTAGTAAGGGATATCAAGGAGAAGTCCACAGGACGGATGGATCCACAGGTGGATGGGGATTGCACACAGTCACCGGCAGCTCCTCAGCAGGAAATGAGAGTTCCCTCAGACAAACAAACGGCAGAAGCTAGCAAGCTGCACACAGGGTGGATATGGATCACCAATCAAGCAGTCAACCATCACAAGGCATGAGAAGACCACTGTGGGGATAAGCTCAGACCTGCCGTATGGATGTGTATATAGCCAGCAGCGTCTCCAACTCACACCTGCTCTCACAGAGCTAGCAAGAGACCAAATCAGGACGGGGGGTGGGCCAAAATGCGTTTCCAAAGTGCCGCCTCCTTCATGTACACGGGATGTTTTTACAACCTCTCCTTAATGATTTAACTTGACAGAGATAGTAACCCACATTTAAAACGTCCGTTTTGCCACGTTTACATGCTATGTTTAGTGCCGTTTTGCCGCATCTGCGTCTAGAAACGTTTAAAAAATATTTTTAGTAACCGCTGACGTGGTGTCATTGTACACTGTGACACAGCATGACGACGCTTTGTTAGCTTTGAATTGGGCATTGAGCAAAAGGGATGACCTTCCATTTATACAAAAGAAGTTCTTAGGTATTGCTTTGGATTGTTTGTCTCATGATTACTTTTTGGTACCCTGGTAAATTCCTCACTAGAAAGGAGTTGCAATGGGCGCGAAATTTGCGCCAAGCCTAGCGAATCTCTTTGAGTGAGTGCATGGGAGGATAAATTTATCTATGGTCAATAGAAGGGAACTTCTCTTTTACAAAAGGTTCATAGATCTGTTTTTTATCTAGGATGGTACAGAATTATCCCTAATAGAATTTATTGAGGAGCTCAATTGAAATAATAGTATCAAACTAGAATGTCAATGGAGTAGGGAGCAAATAAATTACCTGGCTGTTACAGTAATGTTAACCATCCGGCAGTTAATTACTAAAGGGTATTTCAAACTGACAGACCGGAATAGCTATTTACCTGTTTTAGTTGCCATCACCCCACATGGTTGAGAAACATACCAAAAGGGCAATTCACAAGAATTAGAAGAAATTGCTTAAGGGATGATGATTACTTGTCACAGGCTCAAATAATAAAAAAGCGATTTGAACAAAAGTGTTACAAACCAGCAATTCTAGATAATGCTATTCATGAGATACATCAAATTTCACAAGACAGATGCTTGATAGATAGGGAAAAGCAAAGTGGTACTAAGCACGAATGGGGCTTCATTAGTGGTTACCATGCCCAGTACAAAGAAGTTGAAATTATTTAAAAAAAATATTGAGCATGGATAAAATACTGATGAAGGCCATTCCGGAGAATCCAGTGTTCATTTATAGTAAGGGACAGTCATTTGGTGATAAAGTGGTCAAAAACTTGAACCCACCTAAAAACCTATGTTCTGGGATAGGCCAGGATTTTACTCCTGTTGCAGATGTTTATCATGTCGACAAGTACATACACGATTGAGAGTATTAACCGAGTTCCAATCTACAGCTAATGGCAAAGTGTTTAAGATAAAGGATTTCATCTCGTGTAATTCGACCTATGTGGTATATGTGCTCCAATGCCTGTGTGGTCTTATGTATATCGGTCGCACTAAACGCACTTTAGGTAAGAGGGTATCGGAGCACATTAATGATATTAAGATTGGTTTTATAGACCACAGTATATCAATGCACTTCCGTTGTAAGCACAATAGGGACCCTTCAGGACTCAAATTTTGGGGAGTAGAAAAAATGTACCCCGAATGGAGAGAGAGTAATAGGGTCAGGGAGTTCTCAAAGTGCGAAACAAAATGGATCTATTTAACTTACACTTTATGTCCCAAGGGAATGAACATAGAATTGGATTTAAATGGCTTTATCAGTGATTCTTAAACAGAGTAATTTGAGGGATGTTTTACAATGATTTTATTATGCATGTATGTTTTTATTTATTATACATGTAGCAATGTTTTTATGAAATGTTTGTGATGGGAGTGACCTTTTTAAAGAATGCAATCTGAGCATAAAGTTGGAATATGTTTTGAAATGTTTAAAATAATTTTATTATATATTTCAGGTAGTAGTAGAATGTAATGTATATGATATAAATGATCCAACATAACAATAGGGTAGATAAGAAGTATAATATGGTTCAGAAGACATGTAGAGATGTTTTATCTCTGCCTGCTTTGTTAAGCCGTGTGTCTCTCTATGTGATTTAAAATCACCATACACTGAGCGATCGGTTAGAAATCATTACTATGGCACCGATCATTATTTTAAGGTATAGTGATTACCGGACATGCATATCAGAATATGGTAGCGGTGTCAGGTGGATTGATCTAAGGGTGGTGATCGATCATGCGATTGTTAGATTGTAGTGTTGTGCAATATACAAGTTCTCTGGTAGTGATGCGGCGGATGCTGCAGAGCTGGCCAGATGGAACGAGCGTGCACAGGGTTAATACCTGGCGCTTGCAGTGTGTTCAAGGATAAGAGCTGTGCTGTGTGGCCATGCCCTCTGTCAAAGTGATGACGAAACGCCTCAGTGTGTGACCACGCAGCTTCCTACGCCGTCTGATCGGCTGTCTGCTCAACCCGGGAACACCGCTCTACGAGAGATCAGCTGAGTGGTGAGAGATAGGCATGCAAGAGTGACGGGAGTTATTGAATCAATACATGTTTGTTTGAATTTTAAGTTTTGCAAGTGCGCATTTGTAAGGGGGGTATTTCTATTACCAAATACATTTTATTGGATTATGCTATGTGTACATTTCTCTTGCTTGTCACAAGCAACACCTAGATGGAGAGATGCAGTGCCTTCTGAAAGAAATTGTTTATACACAAGCAAATTACCTAGATCTATCTGGTAAGTTCATTAGCTTAGGGGATTTCTCACTCGCAGTGTGGTGACGGGATTCAGCTGGAATCAAACCCCATATGAACTTTATTTGATGGATGTAACGAGCCCCTGCTCGCTCGGTTCCACTCTCCCGACACTCCTCTGTGGCTATTGAATCAGATTGCAACGTCTGATGGTTCGGTCGTCCGATGCTCCGGGAATCGAACTACAGCTGTGTGCCGTTCGAATCCAGTTGTGATAGCTCAGAACAAACACCAGGCAGGCTGTATGTAAGTTCAAATAGGAATCTCACCTTTATTGATGCACACAACAGAGTTTTATACACAGCAGTTTGAACACCCCGTCCCCAACAACCACTTTCCTATTGGTCAATTGTAAAGTACACTCTAGTCTTCACTCAGGTCCTCTTGTCCATGCAAATGAGGACTTGAAACAGGGTCAGCAGAGATTGGTCCGATAGCTTGAAAGGAGAAATACTTCAGTATTCCAAGCTTCATGACAATCCAGTATTCCAAGGTTCATGACAATACTCATCCCCCCCCCCCCCGGGAAACAGTCCAACAGCCACAGTGGGACCCCGAACGGGTCAACTCGAGGATGTTGGAAAAGTAGACTTAAGGTTCCAACAGTATGAATCGGTCACTCTATGTAATATGGCAAATACAGGGTTCCCAGAGTCTGTGTCTCTTGGGGGGATATGGACCTGAATCCAAAGTAACACCACCTCAAGGGTCCTCAGGCATACAGCTCACAAAGAGCACCGTTCCCCCAAATGCCAGGGCCCACGATCGGTTGGCAAGAGGCTAGCATTCAGTCCCCTCCAAAAGCCTCTGTCCTGGCTAGGTCTGTCACATTTCTCCCTTGTCGACAAATGACTAACACAGGAGGAGACCCCAGACGGATTTACTCTGAAGTTAGTCCATAGTTCCAGTCCCCTAATGCCTGTACCCACACAGTACCCCAAACAAATTGTTCCAAACAGAGCATTACTTACCCAGCCAACCTCTGCCTCTCTTGGAGAACATGCCCGCCACTGGGGACAGGCCTGGACTGGCCCTTCTCCCTGGAGTCCTTCGCTGGAGAGAAGACAGGGTGACTGGGCTCACTTCATCATGCTGTTGGGGATCTGGGCCGACTGCCCAGCATCCCTGGGGTATAAAAGTGGGGACTGAAGTCCCATCCACTTTTAGTAGGTGAAAATCCCACAGTGCTTGCAAAGCATGGCTGACATCCTCCTGTCTCAATGTCACACCATTTTCTGGGGTTGTCAGTGGAGACCAAAGTCCCATCCACTATCACAGGAACTCCCTCTTCTGTTAGTTGAGGGCAGAGGCCAGCAGCACTCTGCCCTGTTGCCAGCACTTCTGCTGGGGATTCCACATTCTCCGCTCTGGCTAACCGTTGGGGCAGGAGGCTGGCTTCCTCCACTCCCAAACTGTGTAACTGCCATTGGGGAGGTGAGCCAGCTGCTCCCTTTTCCATTCCCTCATCTGGCTGTTGGGACGATATGTCTGTGGTACTGTTTCCCAGGTGCACGGATCTTTGCTGGGGAGGAAAGACCGCTTCCTCCACCCTGGCCAACTGTTGGGGAGGCACGACGAACACCTCCTCTCCCTTCTCCCCCTGTATCCTGATCTTCTGCTGGGAAGTGACCACCTCCTTTTCACCCTGAGCCTCTTGAACCGCCACAGATGTGGGGCAGAGGTCTTGGACCCTCTGTCCGGTGGCCAGCGCTTCAGCTGGGGAAGTTCCTTCTGACTCCACAGATACTGCTGTTGGTGCTGGGCAGAGCACAGTGAAGTTTGGCCCTAATAACAGCTCTTCTGCTGGAGGCTCACCAGGTTGTTCTTCCTCAGCAGAAAAGTCTATCAAATCCCCTGTCTCTGCAACTGGTGTCTGGTGATAAAGGTTCACCCTCTCCTGTCCGTGGAACCCAGAAGATGCTATCAGTGATGGGCAGAGGTTAGCAGAGCTCTGCCCTGTTGTCAGCACTTCAGCTTTGGGGATAGCGATCTCCAGATTTTCCACTGCCGATTCTCTGGCATTCTGCTGGACAGGCACATTCCTCCATCCAAGATCATCCAATGCAGAAACAGGTTTATCAAGGTCAGTCAGCACTTGCTCCATCCGTCATAAGACCTCCGTGTCCATAGCTGCAGGGGCAGGTTGGCAAAGCACATTGTTACTCTGCCACATTGTCGACTCTTCAGCCAGGATTTCAGAGTTGTCAACTGGTATTTCCTGGCAAAGGGAGCCCCACCCTGCTGCTGAGCAATCTCCAGCTCCCATTCCTGAATGGCCAGAAACTCCAAATCTTCCTGTGCCCAGTGCACTTCCGAGACATTCAGTCTTCGCTCTCTGTGCTCCATTATTTCCTCCAAACGCCAGTCTCGATTACTCCCAATGCGGACAGCCTCCAGTACAACAATCCCAGGCCATCATAGTCAAAGCCTTCCATGGGGCTGTCATCCGCTGTCCACTGGCACACTTGGGCTACATACCACTGGAGGGCTCTGTAGCTCTCGTCCAACCGCATTTCTGCCCTGATCAGCCTGCTTAACTCAGCTGTCCACTCCTGGTTCGGTTGTTCCCCCAATAACAGCATTTGTACTTCATACTTCGACCAGTACCTTACATGGATAGAGGGGAGAACTTTTGCCTGGTGTCGCTGCTCACGGGCTAGCGCTTCCCTCCAGAGATCGCAGCGGATAGAATCAAACCATTCCAGCAGGACCTGCTCTGATACTGGTCCTCTGTGCTGTATCTGCATCTCTCGCAACCTCCTTCTGAATTCCTCTTCCACGACGACGTATCTGTACCTCTCCTCTCCTGCTCTCCGGACCTTGGATCCAGGTGATGGTTTGGATGTGTTCACAGCAAGGAAGCACAATCCTACCAGTCCCTCTATGGCTAAATCTTTCAGCGTGGCTCTCCTGCAGGCTGCATAGCTGGTCATTCGCTGTGGTGGTTTGGAGTGTCCCAGTAACTGGAGAGTAAATCCCACCGCTGCCAACCAATGTAACGAGCCCCTGCTCGCTCGGTTACTCTCCCGACACTCCTTTGTGGCTATTGAATCAGATTGCAACGTCTGATGGTTCGGTCATCCGATGCTCCGGGAATCGAACTACAGCTATGTGCCATTCAAATCCAGTTGTGATAGCTCAGAACAAACACCAGGCAGGCTGTATGTAAGTTCAAATAGGAATATCACCTTTATTGATACACACAAGAGACTTTTATACACAGCAGTTTGAAGACCCCGCCCCCAACAACCACTTTCCTATTGGTCAATTGTAAAGTACGCTCTAGTCTTCACTCAGGTCCTCTTGTCCATGCAAATGAGGACTTGAAACAGGGTCAGCAGAGATTGGTCGAGATTAGCTTGAATAGGAGGACTGATATGTGTAATGACACAGAGGAGCCCCAGGGGGTAATTAAAGTACATAAACAAATGGTCAAACACAGAACAATGCCTTCCTTTCAGACCATGGAGCCGTCTGGAGGGGTTAGCCTTAAGACAGGGCAGAAGACCCTCCACTGTGTAATAGAATCAAAGGAGAAATACTTCAGTATTCCAAGCTTCATGACAATCCAGTATTCCAAGGTTCATGACAATGGACTTATGACCTATGCATTAGAATTGACATACAATCTCTCTAGTTTTTGTTTTGATGTATTAGCGCCACTAATGTTATAGCTTCACTGTAGCATAAGCTGTAGAGTGCTTCAGTGCTGATACGCATGTGATGGTAATGATTGTTCTTTTGCTTCATAGCTGTTTAAATGAAGATAATGTTCAAATGTACAATGAAATTGAGTTATTCGACAAAATACAACCAAAGGTAAGTAACCACCGATTATTTCTTTTAGCGATTTACGGATATGAGCTTGTAAACTTTTATGTACTCATGATTAATCAATATTTTTCAATGAACCCTCTCTCCCCAGGATTCTAGGGAGAAACAATCAGATCGATCAATTACTTGCTTCCTGAGGAAGTGGAAGGAAAAAGTGGCTTGGCCAAGGCTGACCAGGGACAATAACAAGGTGATGTGTGTAAAAATAGGGGCTGCATGCCTTGACCTCTTCTTATTAGCAAAATGGACCTGTTCCTTGCAGGCAAAAAATCTTTCAAAAACATTTTCAAACATTTCTCCCCTTACACCTGCTTTACCAAGCAAAATACTTAAACGCATTTCATCAGTGTACATTATGTAAATTCACTATATGTTGTTAACACTGGACATACATTGTGCTAAAGTATTTGTGCCAAAAGCACTTTATCTAAAATGTTGTCATCAATTTAAGAAAATAAATTTCCTCCAGGCAGTACTTTCAACACACAGTATTCAGTGATAAAGTGACACTAGCAATCCACCCTTGCAGTGAATAGTCAAAGTTCCAAAAAGTTCAAATAAAATGTCTTAAGTAAGATATGCATCTTAACCACTTCAGTGCCGTAAGGATTTACCCACTTCAGACAATTGCTCGGTCGTGCGACTTTGTACCTTTTTTTTTTTTTCCCCACAAATGGAGCTTTCTTTTGGCGATATTTGATCACCTCTGTGGTTTTTTAATATTTTGCGCTATAAACAGAAAAAGAGCTCCATTTGCCTCTCATTTTATTGATTGGCAAAAAACAGGCTCAGGATAATCACTCCAGGATAAAGGCATTTCGTCATTACGACTTTGAGGGTGTATGAACGTTTGTTTACGCTGTCTATACATTACATCCACAATGGACCTGCATATTAATTCCCGTGAAACATGCTCACAGTGATTTTGAACAAAGCACAGGCAATAGTAATGTTTAGAAAATTTTTGTTTTGTTGGTCTAAATAGGCAATTGATATTAACCTGCAAATTTCTACTATAAAGAATACATTTAGCCTGATTAACTGTTGGTAACCATGTGGACATTTTCTTGATTACTGACTCTTAAAAGCACGGAAAAATCTCCTTGTGACATGCTGAAAGCTAGACAAAGTGGAAAATGTAGCTAAACTTTATATTTTAAATTTTAGCTGCAACAAGGTCGAGAGACTGTTGAAATAATTAGTTGGTGAGCTTCAGGTTTGGATTGACCTTGAGTTCGACTTAAACCCAACCTGTTCACTTAATGTGCAAATTAAATGGTAAGATTTTGGCCAGAACGCCCACCTGGACCTCCAGCTTTTTCAGCCAATAGTCATTAATTTACTGACAGTATCACTACTGCCACTAAATGACAACATAGGGATACCCATCCAATCTTTAGTTGTTATGGTGCAGGTGGCTGCCTGAGTTCTAACAATCAATGATGTTGCGTAGCCTTGGCTGCCTGTGTCCTGGCAACCAATGAGGCTGTGTGAGCTGCAAGCATCACTGGTTGCTAGGATGGAAATTGTAAACAAGCCCAAAGGTAACCTAGGTGAGTTCATTCACCACATATGGCCATATGTGGTCAACAACGTCCACCTTAAACTCCCTAAAAATCCTTAACAGACCCCCTCCTTATTTGGTTGCACTGACTTGGAAGTGGTTTTCTGGAGTAGCTTGCTGTAGATGGTGAATAGGGATGGTCTGATTTCCCCCCCCCTCCCCCCGGTTCAGTTTGCACCAGAACATCTCAACAGGCAAAAAAGTTTTCGCGAATATCCAACCTCTATTAGTCTATGGGTCATGATAATGAAAAATCAAAAGTCCTCATTTTAAAGGCTTACATGCAAGTTATTGCCGTAAAAGGTGTATGGGGACCCTGGTACTGCCCTAGGGGACATGTATGCAACTGTTGTTTTTAAAGGAGCAATGATTTTAATAATGCTTAAAGTGAAACAATAAAAATGAAATATTCCTTTTAAATATCGTTCTTGGAGGGGTCCCTTTAGTCTGCCTGTAAAGTGGCGCATGTGTACAATGTATAAAACATGCTGCAGCAATTATATTTCTAGAGGAAAAAAAAATAATTTAAACTTGCTCATGGCTGTAATGTACAGCTGGCTCCCGGCAATACCGATTTAAAAAAAATGAAAAAGAAAACAGGGTGGGGGTCCCTACCGGGCCCTTCGGGTCTGGTATTAGTTTTAAGGGGAACACCATGCCAACATTTAAAAAAAAAAAAAAATGGCCTTATCCGAGCATGCAGCCTGGCAGGTCAGGAAAAGGGTGGGGGTGAGCAAGCGCCCCCCCCCCCTAAACCATACCAGCCTACATGCCCTCAACATGGGGGGGTGGGTGCTTTTGGGGCAGGGGGGCTCTGTGCCCCCCATCCTGAAGTACGTTGTCCCCATTATGGGGACAAGGACCTCTTCCTGATAACCCTGGGCTGTGGTTGTCTGGGTCTGTGGGTGGGAGACTTATCAAAGTCTTAACAAGGGGGCCCCCAGATCCCGACCCCCCCCCCCCCATGTGAATGGGTATCGGGTACGTCATACCCCTACCCGTTCACCAAAAAAGTTTCAAAGTATGAAAAACAGGAAACTGTTTTTTGACAAGTCTTTTATTAAAAAATAAAGTGTCCCTCGATATAATCCACCGCCAATTACGCCCACCAGACCCGAAAAATAGAAGGGGAAAAAAAACAAAACTATCCACCTTCTGGGAAGGCCACCAGCCATCTGCCTCCTCTCTGCTTTGACAGCTCTTATGTGGGACGGGGCCACCCGATTATGTCACCCAGTGGCACCGCCCACTTCTGACGTTAAATGACGTCAAAAGGGTAGGGTGCAACTGGGTGACATAGCTGGTGGCTCCGCCCCTTTCCTATATAAGAGCTGTCAAAGCAGAGAGGAGGGAGACTGACGGTGGGTTTGGCGGGTGATGTAATTGGCGGTGGATTACATCGAGGGACACTTTTTTTTTTTTTTTTTTTTTTAATAAAGGACTTGTCAAAAACCTGTTTCCTGTTTTTCATACTTTGACACTTTTTTGGTGAATGGGTAGGGGTATAATGTATCCGATACTCATTCACAAAAGGGGAGCGGAATTTGGGTGCCCCCTTGTTAAAGGAGGCTTTTAGATTCCCCTAAGCCCCCTTCCCACAGACCCCGACAACCCCAGCTCAGTGTTGTCGGGAAAAGGTCCTCGTCCCCATCAAGGAAACAAGGTGCCTGGGGGACATCCTCCCCATGTTGAGGGCAAGCAGCCTGGTATGGTTCAGGAGGGGAGGGTGCTCCCTTCCCCCCCCCCCCATTCTTTCCTGGCCTGCCAGGCTGCATGCTCAGATAAGGGTCTGGTATTGATTTTGGGGGGACCCCACAGCATTTTTATTTATCTATTTATTTATTTTTATTTTTTACATTTTGATGTGTAGTTCCCCTTGAAGATCCAAAGGGCCTAGTATGAATTTTTTTTGGGGGGGAGGATGCCTTTTTTTCCTTAATTCTGTCATGGGGGTTCCCCTTAACCACTTCAATACACTGTATTATATGCTCTGCACTGTATTGTATACCCTGCACTACACTGCATTATATACTCTGCATTATATACTCTGCACTGGATTGTATTATATACTCTGCACTGTGTTATATATTCTGCACTACACTATATAGTGCAGAGTATATAATATAATGCAGTGCAGAGTATATAGTGCACTTTGCACTGCACTGCATTATATACTCTGCACTGTGTTATATACCATATACTCTGCACTGCACTGTGTTATATACAATACACTGACTGCACGTACAATCAACTACCCTGCCTAATCTCTCTCCATTAATACACACTATACATGACCGCCATGTAATCTCGTAGTGTATTATGGGACTTCGTCGGCGGGCGAACGTCCCATATGTTTGTTTGTTCTAAGAAAAACACCCGATGTTCAAGCGGAACTTGCGTTCCACTTGAACATCGGACCCATCACTAATGGTGAATTAGTCTTGGACAGCAGACACAGTTCTTTAGTTCAACCACGTGGAACAACAAGAAACGGTAGTCTTAAAAAAATAAATAAAAAAAACACCATAACAAATGCTCTTAAGTATGATTTGTAAGCTCCACCTGCTTGTTTGCTGATATGTGGATTCAAAGGTCAATATTTTAAATTGTAAATTGTAATTGTAAAGTGTAGAGAGAGCTGGAGCCAACAAAAATCCTTCACAATGCTTAAGTGATCTGGGACATCCAAACAAACCCAGCATGTGTTTCAGCCAAAGCCTTAATCATCTCTCAAATGTTATACTTTTGGAGGTGTACAGGAACCCAAGCTCTTGGGGTTGTCATCCCTGGTGTGTATACTGGCATGAAAGTGATACTTACTGGCATGGACAAGGAGATACTCTTGTAATATTAAAATATATCAGTGCTTTGAAGGCTTTCAAGAACTCCAAAGAGTAGTAGACTCTCCTATCAGACAATGTGACTGGGTAAACCATGTACTCTTAAAATGTAAAGTAACCCCCCTATCGTTTTCAGCCAAAGAAGCTGCCATCTTTAATCTACAGCTGCCATGATGCTGCACATGTGAACAGTTAGACACCAGCCATTTGATGGCTTGACAGTTTGGTTGCCGGAAATGAAACTGTTTTTATGGATGGGTTCACTTCCGCTTTAACAGCTCTAAAGAGGCATACAGTTTCAAATGTCAAAAGGGTTACTACCTTACTCAAGAATGATGCCATCTTGGACAACCATCTTGGACAACCAATCTGTGACAATAAGCTTTCTGGAGAAACTTGATAATAGAGACCTAGAAATGCATTAAGGGCCATACATTAGGGCCAAATGTCGGGTGGCATCGCCCGGTTCAATAGAGACTGGCTGACATTTGGTCCGTGTGTACGGCAGCTGCTCCAATGGATGGAGCATGACCGAAAAAGGTCTGCCGTTCAGCACCTGAACAGCGCTCTCAATGTCTGAGAGTGCTGTCCGGTGTGTTCTGGGGGAGCAGCCTCCCTGTAGCTCAGTGGGGGGGATCGCTGTACTAACATTGGCTAGTTAGTACAGCAGCTCCTCCCGAACTCTATAGTGTTTTTTTTTTTGTTTTGTTTTGTTTTTTGTTTTTTTTCGTTTAGAGTGTACTAAGCTTTAGTTTTTCCAAAGAAGTAAGGAAAGGTCTCAGCTAGTTTCAGGTCTTGACCCTGTGCTCACAAAACTTTACTCAGTGTTTGCAATCCCAACATAGGTTTAGCCACCAGAAATAATATATTTTTTTAAAATTCCTAATTATCATGTTAGGGAATTGTCATGGAAAGTTTTAAAATCTTTTTACCCACAGTTCCTCATGGATGAATAGATTTTTATAGTGAGGTAGAAAACCAATAACGAACCCTACTGAAGTCTATCGGACCTGAACTGTCCATTTTGAAGGGATATATGCAGTCCGGGTACTGTCCTGGGGGACATGCATCAATAAAAAATGTTTGTAAAAAACGTTATTTTTAAATGGGCAGTGATTTATTGATGCTTATAAATGCAAGCTTTCTTTATTTTGTAAGCAATGGCTTGGGGAGCCAGTCTGTATGATGAGGCCACAATGTAGTGCACTTGGAGCAAGATTAGAGATTTTTTGCATAAATTCTGGTGTCTCTTCCACAGACTTTGGATAGAAGTAACAGGTGTGAAAAAATTGGTCTTTGGATGGCGGTAGCGCCTTCTCACAGTAACCCTATAAGAGGTACTCTAGATGAAAGCAAGAATTGACCTTGCTGTCAAAAATTTAAATGATATGCACCTCAGGCAGTCAGGTGTGAAAAAATTGGTCTTTGGGTGTTAATTGTGCCCATGAAACCTACACACCTACAAAAACATTCTTCCAGATGAAATCAACACCCACAATGCTAGGCAGCGTGGATGTCTTGCAGAGATTCCACATCCCAAAAACACTTAATCAGCGACAGGGGCTTCATAGCTGCTGGTAATCCAGGACTGATTCATTTTGATTTCAGACGGTCCATGGAGTCTGTGGACAGATACGTTCTATGATCAGTAACAAAACCTCGGGCATCACTGAATGCCCGTTCGGAAAGCACGCTGGATGCAGGGCAGCTCAATAGCATACTGGGTAAGTTCTGGCCAGTGGTCTATTCTCGTGACCCAGTAAGCCAGTGGATCGTCGACTAGAAAGCTCTCCATCTGATTTCACCACTAGATAATTGTCCACCATGTGATGCAGACGCTGCTGATGAGATGTGGATGATGACATCCCTGGGTGGCGAAGACTAAAAAAATTGTGAAATGCATCACTTAGGGGGCCGCTTTCTCCACCGCTCCTCTCTTGACCAGCAGAAGCCTCAAAACTACATTTTCCATGACACTGTAACCTACCAGAATCTGGAAAAGCGTTAGATAAACTCCTCTTCAAGGTGTCCTCAAGAGATTTCATCTTCTGCACTCTGTGGGGACGGGATGAGTTCTGAGACTTTCCCCTTGTAACTATGGTCAAGGAGGGTTGCCAACCAATAGTGATCCTTCTCCTTTACAACACGTATTAGGTTAGAAGCAGGCTCCTTGCGGTCACTGAGGATTATACAGTGCCTTGAAAAAGTATTCATACTCCTTAAAATTTTCCACATTTTTTCATGTTACAACCAAAAACCTAAATGTATTTTATGTGATAGACCAACACAAAGAGGCACATAAGTGTGAAGTAGAAGCAAAATGATAAATGGTTTTCAATTTTTTTACAAATATGTGAAAAGTGTGGCGTACATTCAGCCCCCTGAGTCAATACTTTGTAGAACCACCTTTCGCTGCAATTACAGCTGCAAGTCCTTTTGAGTATGTCTCTATTAGCTTTGCACATCTGGGAGAGTGACATTTTTGCCCATTATTCTTTGCAAAATAGCTCAAGCTCTGTCAGATTGGATGGAGAGCATCTCTGAACAGCAATTTTCAAGTCTTGCTACAGATTCTCAATTGGATTAAGGTCTGGACTTTGACTGGGTTATTCTAACACATGAATATGCTTTGATCTAATCCATTCCATTGTAGCTCTGGCTGTATGTTTAGCCTCGTTGTCCTGCTGGAAGGTGAACCTCTGCCCCAGTCTCAAGTCTTTTTCAGACTCTAACAGGTTTTCTTCTAAGATTGCCCTGTGTTTGGCTCCATCCATCTTCCCATCAACTCTGACAAGCTTCCCTGTCCCTGCTGAAGAAAAACATCCCCACAACATGATACTTCCACCACCATGTTTCACGGTGAGGATGGTGTGTTCAGGGTGATGTGCAGTGTTTGTTTTCCATCACATATTGCGTTTTGCTTTTAGGCCAAAAAGTTCAATTTTGGTCCCATCTGACCAGAGCACCTTCTTCCACATGTTTGCTGTGTCCCCCACATAGCTTCTCGCAAACTGCAAACGGGTCTTCTTATGGATTTCTTTCAACAATGACTTTCTTCTTGCCACTCTTCCAAAAAGGCCAGATTTTTGGAGTGCACGACTAATCGTTGTCCTGTGGACCGATTCTTCCACCTGAGCTGTGGATCTCTGCAGCTCCTCCAGCGTTACCATGGGCCGCTTGGCTGCTTTTTTGATTAATGCTCTCCTTGCCCTGCCTGTCAGTTTAGGTGAACGACCATGTCTTGGTAGGTTTGCAGTCCATTTTCGTATGATGGATTGAACAGTGCTCCATGAGATGTTCAAAGCTTGAGATATTTCTTTATAACCTAACCCTGCTTTAAACTTCTCCAACTTTATCCCTGACCTGTCTGGTGTGTTCCTTTTGACCTTCATGATACTGTTTGTTCACTTAGGTTCTCCAACAGCTTCACAGAACAGCTGTATTTGTAGTGAGATTAAATTACACACAGGTGGACTCTATTTACTAATTAGGTGACTTCTGAAGGCATTTAGTTCCACTAGAATTTAGTTATAGGTATCCGTAAAGGGGACTGAAAACAAATGCACACCACGCTTTTCAGATATTTGTAAAGAAAATTAAAAAACATTTATCGTCTTCTTTCCACTTCACAATTATGTGCCACTTTGTATTGGTCTATCACATAAAATCCCAATAATATACATTTATGTTTTTGGTTGTAAAATTTCAAGGGGTATGAATACTTTTTTAAGGAACTGTAGTATCTGTAACTGCCTCCTCCCAGCCATCTACTACTTCCAAGTAGGGATGAGCCCGAACACCCCCCGATTCGGTTCGTTGCAGAACATGTGAACAGGCAAAAAATTTGTTCGAACAACGTTAAAGTCTATGGGACACGAACATGAATAATCAAAAGTGCTAATTTTAAAGGCTTATATGCAAGTTATTGTCATAAAAAGTGTTTGGGGACCTGGGTCCTGCCCCAGGTGACATGTATCAATGCAAAAAAAAGTTTTAAAAACGGCCGTTTTTTCGGGAGCAGTGATTTTAATAATGCTTAAAGTGAAACAATAAAAGTGAAATATCCCTTTAAATCTCGTACCTGGGGGGTGTCTATAGTATGCCTGTAAAGTGGCGCATGTTTCCCGTGTTTATAACAGTCCGAGAGCAAAATGACATTTCGAAAGGAAAAGTCATTTAAAAGTACTTGCGGCTATAATGAATTGTTGGTCCCGACAATACACATAAAAGTAATTTAAAAAAATGGCATGGGATTCCCCCACAGTCCATTACCAGGCCCTTTGGGTCTGGTATGAATATTAAGGGGAACCTCAAACCAAAATTTAAAAAAAAAATGCATGGGGGTCCCCCAAAATTCCATACCAGGCCCTTCAGGTCTGGTATGGATATTAAGGGGAACCCCACGCCAAATTTTTTTAAAAAAATGGCGTGGGGGTCCCCCTCAAAAATCCATACCAGACCCTTATCCGAGTATGCAACCTGGCAGGCCGCAGTAAAAGAGGAGGGGGGCGAGAGTGCCCCCCCTCCTGAACCATACCAGGCCACATGCCCTCAACATAGGGAGGATGTCCCCATGTTGATGGGAACAAGGGCCTCATCCCCACAACCCTTGTCCGGTGGTTGTGGGGGTCTGCGGGCGGGGGGCTTATCAGAATCTGGAAGCCCCCTTTAACAAGGGGACCCCCAGATCCTACCCCCCGTGTGAATTGGTAATGGGGTACAAGTATCCCTACCATTTCACAAAAAAATTGTCAAAAATGTTAAAAAAAAAAAAAAATAGCCGGTTTTTAACAATTCTTTTTATTAATGTCTTTTTCTTTCCCGTCTTCTTCTGGTTTTCCTTCCGTTTTCTTTTTCTTTCTCTATCTTGTTCTCTTGTTCTTCCCCCGCTTCTTCCTCCAATCTTCTCCTTCGGCTTCTTCTTCCCCGCTTCGTCCTCCGGATGATCCGCCTCAATGGGGGGTTCTCGCTGTGTGACGCTTCTGTTCTTGTGACAGCTCTTATATAACTGAGGGTGGGGTCACTGGGTGGCCTCACGGGGACTTACCTATGGCTTCCCCCGTGGTGTCAGAGGGTTACGTAAACAGGTGACCAGCCCCCTCTGACACCACGGGGGAAGCCATAGGGGAGTCCCCATGCGTCAGAGGGGGCGGCGTCACCGGGTGGCTTAGCTGACTCATTGAATAGCCCCTTGAACGCTTAGGGTGCTTGTGGTTCATAGGAAAATTCAGCAGTGGAGGAGGAGGGGGTAGAGTTGACAAATCTCACATCATCACCACTAGCTGTATGGAGACATGGGGGTACAACAAGCTGAAGGACTGAGCCCTCTCCTGCATCCTGAGTTGCAAGCAGCATTACCCAGTTTGCTGCTAACACAATATATTGTCCCTGACCATGCATGCTGGACAACGCGTCAGCAGTAACATGGACTTTGCGGCTGACTGCCTTGCCCAACAATGTCACAACATTGACTTCCACGTGATGTTATAGAGCTGGAATGGCTTTACATGAAGACAAATAGTGACTGGGAACCTGCCATTGTGTTTCAGCACATTCTGCAAATTCATGGGAGGGGGCAGAATCCACCAGATGGAAAGGCAGAAGTTGTAGAGCCAGCAGCTTTGACAAGCTTACATTTAGATGCTGGACATGTGGGTGGCAGTGACTATTTATTTTTTGCTGCAGCAGATGGGGTAGAGAAATTTGCCAGCTATAGTCTAGAGCTGGTGGTGTGCTACTGGCAGATGTGCTGCAAGGACCTGGGACACCCTGCGCTATACCATCATCCCTGTTAGTGGAGACTGCTGACAGGTCATGAGGTATAGCAGGGGTAGACTGAGGTGAGTAAGGAGGATGAACAGGTTTGCACCCCTTTTTGTGTGGCTTTCAGGCGCTCTTGCCAACGGGCTGAGTGGTGGGAGGTTAAATGCCTTGTCAAGCATGTGGTACCCAAATGGCTGGTGTTTTTGCCCCACTTGATGTGCTTGAGACAAAGTTTGAAAATTGCAACAGTGTGATCGGCTGCACATGTGCTAAAAAAGCCCCAGACAGCTGAGCTGTGGCAAGTGGGCTGGGAGATAACCGCTCCACAATGTGATGGAATAGGGTAGCTGCTCTCTACTCTTCCACGATGGATGCCTCGTTGGGATTGTGCCTCACCCTCACTTTCCTCCTCTGCTCTATCTGCTTATTACCAAAATGTAATAAAGATGTGGAAATGTGTACGTGGATGTACTTTGATTAATGGAAAGTGATGTTTGGTGCACTTTAACTTGAGTACTCCCTATAGAGACACACTCCACTGATATGTGTAGGTGTAAAATGTGTAGCGCTATTAAACCATCTAAGAAAAATGTGTAACCATTGAAGGTAAACAAACTGATGACATGGTAATGCAATCAATAAAATTAATATCGTTATTGTAGTGCTAAACTCCACAATAAAATGTGCTAAGTGAACAACACAATGTGCAAATGGGTACATAAATCTCTATCCTAATGCAAGGATAACTGGTAATGAGTGAATAAAGTGCTTATATCCTAATCTAAGGATAACATAACTGGTAATAGGTGAGTAAAGTGCATATAGTGACATAACTGGTACGCAATCATTAAAGTGCTTATAGTGAGAAAACCAAAGCCCAAAATTTAACCAATAAAAATATATTTTGGTTAATGAAAGTGCTTAAAGTGCCAAGAATCAAAGTCCAAGAATTGAAAGAATGATCCAAAAAACTTGAATAAAAAGTCAGTCAAAGGGTGACACTCCAAAAGGACTGAAATAATAAAGATGCCACCACCGATGAACAAAGGGAGGCTTACCAGATTTTGATGAGTTGGAGAGGCTTATACCACCCAAGTCACAAAGGCTTATAGGTCAGCTAGCTCGATTGGATGCAACAGGCTCGACAGACACAGCTGGTCCTGGATCAGTTCGATAACTTGACACAAACGTTCTCAGACATCAATTGGGAAGGTAATGTTCTTAATAATAGCCAGAGGCTCGGTGTCCACAAACCATGCGGGATAAATTGAGAAAAACTTGCATAGTGTGATACCGTTTAGAAATAAAATGTATTTAAATAAAAAATGTAAACTCACATGTTGAAAGATCATCAAAGGCTTCATAATAAATACAGGTACATGAGCGGTATGTGTGAATGGGTCCACCCGACGCGTTTCAACTAATAAGTCGTCATCTGGTGTGCGGACCCCACTAACCCCACCGCTTATAAAGTTCTAATGACCCCGTGTGGAAATTCCATGATTCCAGAAGTAAACAGTGCCGGCAAAAAATGGAATATCCCATATCTTTCTAAATAACCTCTCTAATGTCAATATAGAAATTACTACCAACATATATTAGGGAGGGGTACAGGCCGCATAACTACCAAGGTGTATTAGAAAGGGCTTCAGGCCGCATCCAGAAGTGAGGCCAAGCCTCTCTCCGGAACGGGCCGTGATGTCATTCCGTCCAAACCGTTACAGCGAAACCATCTAGTGGTTAAAACCAAGCCTCTGGCCACGTGATTGTCTTAACGCGGCCATTCATGACGTCAGTCTGTCACGAACACCGCAACGTAACCATCTAGTGGTTAAAGGAGTATAAACCAAGCCTCACAGTGAGCATACCCTTTTGAATAGCGATATGCGTCTCATCTGAAATAGTGAAAACCAAGCCTCACCCTGAGACTGCAAGGGGGGAAAATGTGAACAAAAAACTGGAAGGTAAACAATCCGTTTACGGATGATACCGAAAAAGTCCACAAGTTGGTAGTACCAAAAAGCCCTAGATATTTTAATTGAATATGTTTGTATCCATTCCCATATGGGGTCATCAGTTACATGAAATGAGCAAATCATTTAATGCAAGCGAAAAAAAGAGGGGCAATAATTGGAATTACCCTAAACATAAACTCTTTAATTGAATAAGCTAAAATTAATTTCAATATCTATATGAATATTAAATGCAAAAATTCATATTACTAAAAATACCATAGTATTAAAAAGGAACCACTCCCACTCCCATCTTGCTGGTGGATAAACCCCAGCGAGAAAGAGATGATAACTTTAAGTGGTCATTTCTTACAACATTCGACACAACACAAACAAATCAAACACATTTTTGAACAACGTTGGGGCATCCTGAGGAATGATAAAGTTCTTGCTCCAGTTTTACGAGAGACCTAAAGTGATTTACCATCGCTTAAGAGCAAGTTGGCACCAACCGTTGTCAATCCCCCAGTTAGACTGTCATTTTTTCATAATTGGACTGGTTTCCATCCGTGTAAGAGGTGTCTAGTTTGCCAATACAATACATGTGGCAGAAGAGCCAATAAAGAATTTAGATCAACTGTGACCAACCGAGTTTACCAAATTAAACAATTCTGCACTTGTTCGACCATCAATGTTTATTTACTGACATGTCCGTGTGGCATGCAATATGTTGGTCGAGAGAGGAGGAAGGTGGAGTTGGAACAGTGGCTGCTAGATATATACCAACCGAAGAGACTGAATTTGGGATACTGCCTGTGGACCCCTATCTCCATAATCTACCCTGTGGAAGGGAATGCATGAGTGACCTTGCTGTTAACGCAGAAGGTCCACTCAATAAGGTGAGCAGCCTAGACTCTTGGTGGAGGTTCACATTGGTGATACAACGAATACAATCTTATCCTATCACTGCACCCTTTCCTTGCCAATTGAGGGATTCCCCTTCTGCAAGTGGGCAGCTTTTGATCTCCTTGGACTAAGATATACCTTTTGGGACTTTGCCTCATACGTTTTATTTATGTACGTTTTAATATGTACAGTTTATGTATATACATTTGACCTGTATTGAGCGCTGCACTGCTATATTTTGTGTATGTTTTTTTAGGTTTTGTATATTGACCTACAGTGTCCAGCTGCTGAGTTTTAGTAATTAGGTTTTGCGCTGTCTGTTTCTTCTGTTTAAATATGTCGGTCGAACCATAAAAGGAGTATTAAACAGTACAGTACCTCGGCATTACAGGCAATACCACGATCGAAATCTAACTGGTACCCAATTCTTGATGATAGATTGATTGCCCCATGTGGGGGGTGGAGCTGACACAAGAGGAGTATCCAGATTGGAAACTTTCTGGATATACGAATTACAGACCCACCACCCACAAGGAATAAATATAGAGTGGGACATAAATAATTTTATTAACCAATCCTAAAGGAACGATTTTTCAATTATATATATATATATATATATATATATATATATATATATATATATATATATATATATATATATATATATATATATATATATATATATATATATATATATATACTTTTTTATATTTTTTATTTTTTCTCCTAATTTCCTTTTTTAATATTATGGTATTTTTAGTAATATGTATTTTTGTATTTAATATTCATATCGATATTGAAATTAATTTTAGCTTGTTCATTTAAAGAGTTTGTTTAGGGTAATTCCAATTATTGCCCCTCTTTTTTCGCTTGCATTAAATGATTTGTTCATTTCATGTAATTGCTGACCCCATATGGGAATGGATACAAACATATTCAATTAATATATCTAGGGCTTTTTGGTACTACCAACTTGTGGACTTTTTCAGTATCATCCATAAACGAATTGTTTACCGTCCAGGTTTTTGTTTACATTTTCCCCCTTGCAGTCTCAGGGTGAGGCTTGGTTTTCACTATTTCAGATGAGACGCATATCGCTATTCAAAAGGGTATGCTCACTGTGAGGCTTGGTTTATATGACTTTAACCACTAGATGGTTACGTCGCGGTGTTCATGATGGACTGACGTTATGAATGGCCGCATTAAGACAATCACGTGGCCAGACTATACCCATAGCGATGCTTGGTTTTAACCACTAGACGGGTTACGCTGTAACGGTTTTGACGGAATTACATCACGGCCTCGTTCCGGAGCGAGGCTTGGCCTCGCTTCTGGATGCGGCCTGAAGCCCTTTCTAATACACCTTGGTAGTTATGCGGCCTGTACCCCTCCCTAATATATGTTGGTAGTAATTTCTATATTGAACAAATTATTGGTTTACAATTGAGTCCGCCCTAACCCGTAATCCCAATACTGTTCTCCACCTGACCATCCAACCAAGCTGAAGCTTCAGTAACGCTGGAGGAGCGTGCCGCTGGAAGCAGGGGAGACTAGATCTGCCTTCCATGATATCTCGTGGGGGATAGTGGCTTGACCCGTGGGCCGACACGGCGCCTCCCCCCCCCCCCTCCTTTCCCCTACATCTTCGGCTTCCCGCCTGCTTCAGTTCCATGCATTCATGCTGTATGGAGGGGAGCGGGGAAGCGGTGGACACCCGGAGCGCTAAGGAGGATACTCCATTGTAGAAGCCGGCGGAGCGGTGTCCCATGCTTAGCGGAGGAGGCCTGAAGACACAGGACAAAGGCACAGACTCAAAGAGGACACAGATGCCGGGCGGCTGCCCTCCCCCCTTCACCCCCCCCCCAAATTGGTGGATGCGGTAATGTAGAAGCGATACACAGATCACACAGTGAACGATTTGTTTGCCTAGAATTGCGTAAAAAAAAAAAACTGCTGACACCTGACTATCTGCTTGTTAATCACTGCTGGGCTGCCTGGTCTTGTTTTTTTTCCAAACTGCTGCTTCTTGTCACTACTTGCAGAGGTTAAATGCCTTTACTTTTGGAAAATACCCGCGGCTTCTTAAATGACTGCTAGTAAATGCGTGATGAGTGATCTGGCTTTACCTGACAAACTGCTGCTTCTGTCTCTGCCTATTGCAGATAGTGCTTCTAATTGCTGGAAACTTTCATGGCTTTTTAATGACTGCTATTACCTGCGCTTGCGAGGTACCCTTGGCAGTTATTATGAACATCATTAGCTGATATATGCTGGGATTTTCTGATGATGGCTACTTCCTGGCAAAGTTATTGCCAATAGCCACTGTTATTTTTGTTATCAGCTTTAAATTAGCTCTGTGTGGGTGGATGACTGTTAGCATTTACTTTTCTCACCTGTTATAAAATGATGTGTTGTAAAAGGACTCCAATCTCCGGACAACAGGAATATTTTATTCTTATCCCTGGACCATGGTATGTAAAATCACCAACCAAATCTGCAAAGATTTCTTCCTCTAGTCTGTGAGGAAGAAAGACATTACTAATGGAAACGTCTGGATTCATGGATGAGCACAGGAAAACTTTGTGGCTTTCATGGGGAGCCACTCTTTTTGGTTGGTTATTTTACATACCATTTGGTTATTTTGTTATTTTTTATTAAGACGAGCAGCTGCAGATGGTCGTAGAAGCCTTAGTAACTCTTATGCCGTGTACACACAGGCAGACTTTTTGACCGGACTGGTCCGACAGACTTTCCAGCGGACTTTCGACGGACTTCCAACGGACTTTCTAACGAACGGACTTGCCTACACACGATCACACCAAAGTCCGACGGATTCGTACATGATGATGTACACCGGACTAAAATAAGGAAGTTGATCGCCAGTAGCCAATAGCTGCCCTAGTGTCGGTTTTTGTCTGTCGAACTAGCATACAGACAAGCAGATTTCTGGGTCCGGCAGAGTTATGTCGTAAAGATTTGAAGCCTGTTCCAAATCTAAAGTCCGTCAGATTTGCGACTGGAAAAGTCCGCTGAAGGTCCGGTGAAGCCCACACACGATCAGATTGTGGGCCGGATTTGGTCCGTCGGCGTCCGTCAGACCAGTCCGGTCGAAAAGTCTGACCGTGTGTACACCCCATTAGAGACTTGCTAACAGTGTAGTGGCTCACGGATAACATATATGGATAAACCCCTCCTACTGGTAATTATAAGTGAAGGGACCTCAGTGGAGAAATCCCAAGAGAAACCTTTTCAAGGTAGAATCAACCACAATGAGGGGGAAATCAAGTAAAACAGGAAAAGGGAGCCCACCTACTGTAAGCCTAGGGGGTATTCAGCGGTATATGTCTGCAGAGACAAGCTTGGTGGAGAATGGGCACAGTAGCCCTAGGCAGGCAACCGTAGCATGGGTCGGGACCGGCAAGCCCAAAGTGACAGATATACAAAATGTTAATAGGGCTGGGGACCATTGAAACCCCGGCTTTTGTGGAGAAGTGGGAGAAGGAATTAGAACGGAAGCTTACAGGCCCAGAAGTGACTCTGATATTAAGGAGAGTCTCCGCCACTTCGGTAAACTACAAAATGTTAGAGCTAAACTTTAAGTGTCTGGTTAGGATCTATTTGACCCCGGACCGCTTGAACAAATTTCAAAATGTAACCCCACAACAGTGTTGGAGGGGGTGTAAAGAACCAGGGACAATGGCCCACATCCGGTGGCTCTGTCCGGAAATTAAGTCATTCTGGAGAGAAGTGAGGGAATTTATTAAAGATATTAGTAGAATAGACTTACTGGATGATCCTTGGGTCTGCCTATTCCATATGAGCGAAATGCCCACTAAAACCTATCTGACAACGCTTTTGCCACATCTTACCGATGCAGCCAAAAGCCTGATACCCAAGTATTGGCAAAGGAAAGAAAGACCCGGGATGAGGGACTGGTTCAATAAAATTAATGAGATCCAGGACCTAGAATACTTAAGGTTCAGTGAAGGGATGAAAATGGGGGGCCTATGAAACAAAATGGAGAGTCTGGATGGAATTTAAGGAATCTTCAAGAGCCATTGAGATGTGGACTACCTAGGTTAGATCAGATAGTGAGCAGCCAATAAGGAGAAAGGAGATCTAGGAGGCTAAATGAGAGGCAGAGGAGAGGATTGTGGAGAAGAAAGGGGGTGGGAAAACAGGCTGTGTATGGTCTCGGAGGGGAGGGGGGTAGGGTGAGGGGGGAATAGGAAGTGGGAGTTAGATGGAAAGATGAGCAATAAATACTGTTTGGATAATTTTTCATGTGTTTATCGAAGGATCTATTTTTGCCACGATGATGTGATGAAAGAATGGGACAAATTTGAATTAAAAAAAAAAAAAAAATTAAAAATTACTCCCAGAGAAAATGCCTCGCTGATGTGGCAAAAAAAAAAAAAAAAATTTAAAAAAAAAAAAAAAAAGTGACAGATGAAGAGACTAAAGTGGGGAAAATCAATGACACGAAATGCGGGGAAAAACTCCCAAGGAAGTGCCAAGATACATAATGGGGACCAGAAGAAGAAAGGAGGGGCGTCCCCTGAGATTGAAGAGGGTTTAAGGCCAGATGTGGCCCAAGCAAGCCTATCCCAAATTAAAGACATGTTGACTGAGACACTATCTAAAGTTGAAAGATCATTGAAAACTGATATATCGGCAGTAAGAGCAGATATTGGGCAGATTCTCGGACGAGTAGCAGAAATAGAGGAGAGAATGGATAAATATGACCAAAAACTCGTGGAAATAAACGCTCAAATGGAATCTCTCCAAAAAGACAAACCGATTACTCTATATAAAATTGAGGACCAGGAAAATAGAAGCCGAAGAAAAAAAACTTAAGGATAAGAGGCATATCAGAGAAATATAAAAATGATGAATTAATCAAAGTGATGCAGAATTTGTTTAACCCTATGCTAGGGAGAGAGGCAGCAGAAATATTGAAGCTGGACAGAGTCCATAGGATCAAAAGATATCAACCTCAGGCGGACGATAATCCAAGAGATGTAATAGTAAGGTTCCATTACTATGAAGAGAAAGCTAAAATTATGGAATGTATCCGGAAGATGGTAGGAATTTCATATGAAGGAACTGGACTGCAAGTATTCTCAGATTTATCGGGAGAAACGCTGGCAAGAAGAAGACTCCTTAAGCCATTAACAGAACAAATGCGGACATTGAATGTGCCATACCAATGGGGATTTCCAGCTTGTCTTAAAGTGAAAAAGGACAGCCGTAGCGCAGTGCTAAGATTCCCGAAGATCTTCCAGACTTTTGCAGTAAACTGGATCTCCCTCCTCCGGCTTTGCCGGGCTGGGAGGAGAATAACGGAGTAGTGGTGCCTTTTAGTAACATGCATTGGACTCGCAGTGGGGGGGAAGAGGGGGTAGAGTTTGAATAATCTTGTTCTGAAAGAATAAGAGAGGAAGGAGGGAGGAATGGGGGGAAAGAAAAGAAAATGGATGGGTGGGGGGGTTGGCGACCCAAACTTTTTTCCCCCTAGAAGGTATGGAGACTGAACAACATCTATACAGATGCCGTCGGACCCATGCGCGGAACAAAAATATGGAATTTGTTCACCCCCCTAAAGGGAGGAGGATTAGAAGGTTGGGGGGGGTGTTGGAGTGGGAGGGGGTGTGTCCTTCTTCTTCTTCCCTTTTTTTTTGGGTCCCTCTCTCTCGCCCCGCTTTTCCCTCTGTCTGTCTCTCTCCTGGCGGGGAGATCAGAATCCCTGTGGAGGGGGGGTAGTCATTTCCAATGTGAATTATGACTACATTGAATTTTGTAACATATAATGTAAGAGGTTTAAGTACCCTAAGGAAAAAGCTTTATGGTAAATAAAGAACTACAGTATTATGGGGCAAATGGCTTGCCTCCAGGAAACCTATTTCACATGCCTCGGGGAGTAAGCTATCCTCACGGCTATTTCCTACATGGTTCTATGTGGACACAACATCAAGTTTCTCACGAGGGGTAGCTATAGGATTTGATAGAAATAGTGTTTGTGATAAGGGAGCAGTTAGCTGACCCAGAGGGGAGATTTCTTTTCATAAAGGGAAAATTGTTCAATATGGATTGTACTCTCCAAATAGAGCTCCAGATAGGTTTTTGAGGAAAACTTTGAAAAAACTGTCAAAATTTAAGGAGGGGAAACAGATAGGCACTGGAGATTTTAATATGTGTATGGACCCACGGACAGGGCTGGACTAGGACAAAAATTTGGCCCTGGACTTCATCATGACCGGCCCACTTTAATTTTGAATGTCCCCAACAGCGCCCTCATTACATCTGAGAGTCCCCATCAGAAGTCCCCTTCACATTAGAGAGTCCCCACCAGCAGTCCCCTTCACCTCAGAGGGTCCCCACCAGAAGTCCCCTTCACCTCAGAGGGTCCCCACCAGAAGTCCCCTTCACCTCAGAGGGTCCCCACCAGAAGTCCCCTTCACCTCAGAGGGTCCCCACCAGAAGTCCCCTTCACCTCAGAGGGTCCCCACCAGAAGTCCCCTTCACCTCAGAGGTTCCCCACCAGAAGTCCCCTTCACCTCAGAGGGTCCCCACCAGAAGTCCCCTTCACCTCAGAGGGTCCCCACCAGAAGTCCCCTTCACCTCAGAGAGTCCCCATCAGAATCCCCTTCACATCAGAGAGTCCCCATCAGAATCCCCTTGTTCCTCTCTCCAGTTATGTGATAACAAGTGCTAAGGGGAGAGAGGAAGGAAAGTCTTCCGGCTGTCCATCTCCCCCTGCAGGCTGGAGGGAACATAATGCCTAATGTTCTCTCCAGCAAGTGACGGAAGCGGCTCCTCCTGACAGGAGTGAAATCGCGATCACTCACGGTCAGTGAGGAGCGGCTCCAGGGCCGCACCTGACTGGCCCACTGAGCCATCGGCCCACCGGGAAACTCCCGGTAGTCCCGATGGCCAGTCCATGTCTGCCCACGGATAGATACTACGGGAGGTCTTTCCCATTTGCCATCTCAGAGACAGAATAAAATAAGGAAGTTACTACTAGAGCACCAGCTTGTGGATGTCTGGAGGATTAGGCATCCAGAAGCTCCGGATTACACATTTTACTCATCGGTGCACGGATCATTCTCAAGAATAGACTATGTACTGATAGAACATCAATTGCTCCCTTCACTCAAAAAAACAGAAATAAAAACTATTTCTTTATCGGACCATGCCCCTGTAATAGCCCAATTAGAAGTAACATCAGGCCCCCCCACGGGCATGATGTGGAAACTGAATGACTCTCTGATCCAAGACTCTGAGGTGAGTAGGAGGATAGAACAGGAGTTGGAGGAATTTTTTTCTTATAAACGATACTCTAGAAATCTCTAAGGGTACCCTGTGGGAAACCCATAATATTTATATAAGGGGTATATTAAGTATTGGGGCAGGAAAAAAAAGGATAAGGGAAAAAAGATCAATAATCTCCGTAGAGAGATACGTGAATTAGAACAACAGACGAGACCCAAGGATATCCCAGAGGGAGTAGAGTTAAAGAAAAAGAAAGAACTGGCAGCACTAGTAGAGCAGGAGAAGAAGAGGGCTTTCCACATAGTGGATAGAGACACCAGTGGGGCAATAAACCTGGGAAATGGTTAGCGAGGGCAGTAAAAGAGGGAAAAAATGCATCTTTTATAGCTAAAATCAAAAACACGAAAGGGTAAATAAAACGTTCATCTCGAAATAGCAGGGGGTTTTCATCAATACTATAGTCAGCTGTACAATGTGAGACAGAAAGAAGCAAATACAGGGAGTAGGGTAGAAATCCAAGAGTATCTGCAGTCGCTCGACCTTCCAGTTGTCAATAAAGAGGAGAACTTTTGGACAACAATTGGAGCTGTTAGATGACCCAATAACACAGGAAGAAGTATTAAGAGCAATTAAGGATATGGCAACGGGGAAGAGTCCTGGTCCTGATGGGTACTCTTATTATGTACTATAAAAGGTTCCAAAAACGACTGGCCCCTAAATTATGTGAATATTTGAATGCTCTGGCAGAATGGGAAAATCTTCGGGAAGAGGCACTGATAGCCTATGTCACCCTGATTTTAACCACTTGCCACCCGCCAAATAGCAGAATGACGGCGGCAAAGTGGTTTCAATAACTTGACTGGGCGTCATATGTTGTCCTCAGGATATTAGAGTAAAAAGGAGGCTTCCATCATGACAAGTGTAGAGTATGGTGGTCCCATCCCTAGCGTATTGAACCACAGAAAAAAATATCCCCCTTGAACTGGGACTTTAATAGACCACCAACTCTTGAAGTAAAATGTGTAAATTTTATTAATGTACTTAACCACTTCAGCCCCGGAAGGATTTACCCCCTTCCTGACCAGAGCACTTTTTACAATTTGGCACTGCGTCGCTTTAACTGCTAATTGCGCGGTCATGCAATGCTTTACCCAAACAAAATTTGCGTCCTTTTCTTCGCACAAATAGAGCTTTCTTTTGATGGTATTTGATCACCTCTGCGTTTTTTATTTTTTGCGCTATAAACGGAAAAAGACCAAAAATTTTGAAAAAAAATGATATTTTCTACATTTTGTTATAAAAAAATCCAATAAACTCAATTTTAGTCATACATTTAGGCCAAAATGTATTCGGCCACATGTCTTTGGTTAAAAAAAATGTCAATAAGCGTATATTTATTGGTTTGCGCAAAAGTTATAGCGTCTACAAGCTAGGGTACATTTTCTGGAATTTACACAGCTTTTAGTTTGACTGCCTATGTCATTTCTTGAGGTGCTAAAATGGCAGGGCGGTACAAAACCCCCCCAAATGACCCCATTTTGGAAAGTAGACACCCCAAGGAAATTGCTGAGAGGCATGTTGAGCCCATTTAATATTAATTTTTTTGTCCCAAGTGATTGAATAATGACAAAAAAAAAAAAAAAAATACAAAAAGTTGTCACTAAATGATATATTGCTCACACAGGCCATGGGCATATGTGAAATTGCACCCCAAAATATATTCAGCTGCTTCTCCTGAGTACGGGGATACCACATGTGTGGGACTTTTTGGGAGCCTAGCCGCGTACGGGGCCCCGAAAACCATTCACCGCCTTCAGGATTTCTAAGGGCGTAAATTTTTGATTTTACTCCTCACTACCTATCACAGTTTTGAAGGCCATAAAATGCCCAGATGGCACAACCCCCCCCCCCCCCAATGACCCCATTTTGGAAAGTAGACACCCCAAGCTATTTGCTGAGAGGTATAGTGAGTATTGGATTTCGGGGTCCCGTACGAGGCTAGGCTCCCAAAAAGTCTTACACATGTGGTATCCCCATACTCAGGAGAAGCAACAGAATGTATTTTGGGGTGTAATTTCACATATTCCCATGGCATGTTTGAGCAATATATCATTTAGTGACAACTTTGTGCAAAAAAAAAAAAAAAATTTGTCTCTTTCCCGCAACTTGTGTCACAATATAAAATATTCCATGGACTCGACATGCCTCTCAGCAAATAGCTTGGGGTGTCTACTTTCCAAAATGGGGTCATTTTTTTTTGCAAGAAAATTACTTTGAACCCCCCAAACATTATATATATATATATATATATATATATATATATATATATATATATATATATATATATATATACAGATATAATGTTTCAAAAAATCTAAAAATAGACTATAATGACACACTAAAACAGCGCTAATGTTGGACTATCATCCAATAGACACGTGGCCAACTACACATGCATAAGGAAATCCATTATAGGAACATCCTTAAAGAAAAAGTCCCTTGAAGAAATAAGTGATGCAGAGTTCAGGGTGTACTTCAACCAGGTCATCAGTTGATAATAAAAAGAATTCTTAACGTGCACCTTCCACCGATCACTCAGGATTCCACCCAGTGTAGACACACTCCCCCTAGGGGGTTAAACTCACCAGAGTTGGAAAATAATAAAACATTCAGAATGATCCAAATCAGCAAACTGGAGTTGACATCACTCATAAGGGATCAGGGATGTTCAGGGCTCATAATGCATCAAAAACAAGAAGAGAAGCATAATAGCGTAATCCTGTTTATTGATTAAACCCCTTCCACCACATAAAAAACTCCCCTTCAATATATACACGTACATCAAATCATAAAATCAATAGGCAATCATAGAAGCAGGTAGTAGGAGCGTGTTTTACTTCACCATGAACCGTCAGCGCCGCCAGATAGGAACCGCGATTCACTTCCTAGTTGTGCAGTAGGCTCAGGTGGAGCGCACACGTCACTTCCTACGTCGCGTAAGCCACGCCCTGACGCGTTTCGTCATATCCTGACTTCGACAGAGGGCGTGGCTACGCGACTGTCTCTTAAGCTTAAATACCCCCATCCACCCCATCCAGCCAATCACAGTACGACATAGAGAGCGGCGGGTGCACGTCGCCAGTCACTGTCAATACTTACGGCTGCTTACAGGAGGGGGAGAGGGTCAAAAAAGTTCTGCACAGTTTGTTCAATCATTAAAAATATTAAAAACGAGCTTCAAAAATACCACAACAGGATTTACATACCCACGCTCGCACAGACACTTCTATAGGCATGCAAATCTCTAAAACACATCAGTATACAGCCATAAACACTGTCTGTAAGACTAGCTGTAAGCTGAATTCAAGCCTATCACGTTTGACCATTAAGCTAGCTTACCTAGATAAATCAATATTGAGCACAAACATCGATGCTCTACATTTTTTATAAATATATATAATAAATCACAAAAAAATATTTATAGTTACAAAATGCGAATAAACAAGGTTAAAAAATAAGGAGTACCACAGAACAATAAGAAAAAGACACTTAAGGTCATTAAATTCTCACTGCTCAAAAGAGTCACCTTAGTAGATTCAAGGCCTATAGCTAGATACTAATCTAGGTGACTATCAAATGGGAGACATAATTGGAAGAGACCGAACTCCAAAAAAGGGGAGCAAAACAAAGTAAAAAACACTGAAAATAAAAATACAGATAGAAATACAGGTAACAATACTCAGCATATTCATAAAAATCTAAACAGAGCAAAAAATATATAAAATACCAAAATATACCAATACAGGTCAGTTGCATAGCTAGAGTCGCATGGCAGGAGAGAAGGTCCCAGAGTCTCCAAGGAGACACCAGGAATAATCATAAATCAAAAAAGCCCCTATCACAGATATTGATAATCGCTTGTAAGGCGGTTAATATCAAGATCCATTAAAATCAGTACTCAACATAATAATAGCAACCGAAACTTTATACCAGAGTAATACACAACGTAAAGACAGGCCAAACTCAAAGCCAAAATCACATAATAGGACAGAAGTCGCATGACAAAACAAAAATACCCCAAAATCCTAATAGCATACCTAGGAGTGATCCAATGAGAAAGACGTTGATCGTAGACATCAATAGTCACTTATAAAGCAATTGATATCAAGATCAACGTTTAACCCCCTTGGTGATAGTGTGTCTACCAAGAAGATCCATTGGGTCTCTCTCTTAGAGAGGTCTCGGACCAAATTAGACCCTCTCCATTTAGGTTTCAAATGATCCACACCCCAAAATTTAAGGCCCGATGGATCTTGGTTATGCTTTAATTTAAAATGGAGTGATAGATTATGATCTTTAAAACCATTTTTAATATTAGCTATATGTTCTGCTATTCTAACCCTCAGCAGCCTTTTAGTCCGTCCTATATAGATCAGACCACAGGGACATTGTATAGCATACACCACGAAGGCTGTATTACATGTGATGAATTCATTTATAGTGAATTCCTTACCATTTGTAGTGGACATAAAGCTTTCTAACGCCCTCAATGGTCTGTCCACTTCCCTGCATGCACGGCATCTCCTACAACTAAAAAATCCTTTTTTATCCCAAAAGGTAGGAGGCCTAGAGGGAGGATCAAGTATTTTATGTACTATCTTGTCCGCAAAACTGTTGGACCTCCTGTATACGAACTTAGGCCTAGAGGGCAAAACTGGACCTAACGTCTTGTCCATACATAACACGTGCCAATGGGCATTAAAAATATCTTCCACCTCCCTGTACTGAGCGTGAAAGCCCGAAATAAAGCTCCATTCATGATTATCAGTATTTTGGGTTCTTGGCCGATCTTCTAAGCAGGCATCCCTGGATCGCATAGCTAATTCTTGGATAGTGGAGTCGAGTGATCCCTCCACATATCCCTTTTCCATAAATTTTTTCTTAATAACCTGGGCCTGAATCAAAAAATCAGCATCCTCTGTACAGTTCCTTTTCACTCTCGTGAATTGCCCCTTAGGTATATTCTTTAACCATTTAGGGTGATGTCCACTTATCATTGGTAGGTAGCTGTTAGAGTCTGTGGGCTTGAAGTAAACTTTAGTCCCCAATCTATTGCCTTGCCTAAAAATGGTGACATCTAAAAAATGTATGTTACTCTGACTAAAATCGCTGGTAAGTCTAATGTTGTTACTGTTAGAGTTGAGCTCATTTAAAAATTCCTGTAAACTTGTGCTGGACCCTTCCCAAATAAAAAACAGGTCATCAATATACCTCTTGTATAGCAAAAGCTGGGTACGGGCGGCAGAAAATATCGTTTTGTCCTCCCATTCCCCCATAAACAAATTTGCTATACTTGGGGCAAATTTTGCCCCCATGGCAACACCTCTACGTTGGGAAAAAAAAACACCCATCAAACCAAAAAAAGTTATGGCTTAAACAAAAGTCAAGCGCATCTCTGATGAAAACTTTTTGGTTGTGTGGCAGGTCATCACGCTGACAGAGAGCCCAATTAAGGGCTAAGAGGGCGTCATCATGTTGTATGATTGAATAGAGTGACGCCACATCCGCCGTTACCAAATATAACTCTTGCTTGCCTGTTAGATCTACCTGCTGAAGGATCTGTAGGAGACTTTTAGTGTCCCTCAGATACGCCTTCGTGCGTACCACACTTTCCTGAAGAAAGTGGTCAAGGTATTGGCCCATCCGAGACGTGATGGACCCAATCCCATTAACTATCGGCCTCCCTGGAGGTTTATTAAGATCCTTGTGTATCTTGGGCAGGGTGTATATTATAGGGATTCTGCTATCACTCGGCACCAGATATCTTCTTTCTTTGTTAGACAGAACCCCAGTTGAATAACCCATTTCTACCAAATTCCTCAAATCCTTTTCATATTGGGCAGTAGGGTCCTTTGTTAATGTGGCATATGTTACATCATCGTTTAACATTTCAGTGAGCTGATTCACATAAAAGTCCTTATTCAAAATAACTACCCCCCCCCCTTTATCAGCCGGCCTGATCACTATTTCCTTCCTTTTCTCCAATGAAGCAATCCCATCGATAATATGTTGGGGATTAACATTCTTTTTAGGCATAAGCTGTTCTAGATCACGCACCACCAACCCTTTAAACACCTCCATGTGTTGGCTGGCGCTATTAAGGGGGTTAAACAGGGACTTATTTCTAAGTCCACTATCAATAGGTCCTGAGTTATTCATAACAACTGGCCGAGGGCCCTTATTTAAAAAATATTTTTTAATATTGACTTTCCTCATGTACCTATGTACGTCAATAAAAACATCAAACTTATTGATGGGTCTATTTAGACCACATTTCAACCCTAGATTTAAAATGTTGGTTTCTTTATGAGATAAAGTCACCTTACTTAAATTAAAAATGCCTCCTAATCCTGCCCTCTCCTTCTTTTTCTGGGCCCTTCTTCCTGCTCTGCACCCCCTTGTTCGTCTCTCCACTGGTTGGGGTAATGAGGGTGAACCTCCTCTCTTCGCGGATATTCCCTCCACTGAAAGTTGCGGTGGTCTTGTCTTGGCCGTCCCCGACCCGGAGGCCTCCCCCTCTGATGCGAGTCCTCCCGGCCTCGTTTCTGCCAGTTTCTCCCCCTCCCTAAAAAAGGACGGGGAGATTGATATCCAGTTCTATCACCATTCCCTCTCAGCGGGTCAAATCTATTATTAACGGGAACCTGATACTGGTTATTGGAAGGTGTATGATAGTAAGGTTGGTTAAGCCCATTCCTCCCATCATTCTTTTTACCATAACCTGTATTACCCCTACTAGGGGTGGTACAAACACCAGCGGGGCGATTTGGCCCTTGATCTTTCCTATTAGGACCTGCGTAGATATCCGTATCCGGTTTATCCCCGTGATCACCTGGGTCATCGGTACATGCCCCAGCTGTACTGCTAACAGCATTAGTAGGTATTTTAGATTGTTGCCAGAGATACACAGACCCAGACCTAAAGTCCCTAAGATCTCTATGGAACTTTTTGGCCTTCTTCTTCTGTGTATCTCTGTCAATCTTTTCCAGTTTTTTCTTAATACGAGTATTAAACTCTATTACTTGCTGGGAGTCCTTTACAGGATCTAGTTGCAAGCGAAATTCATTAATTTTGCCCTCCAAAATGGCCATTTTCTTACGTTTCCGAGCCAGAACCAAGTCCTGTAGCTTAAAACCCATACCAGTAAAGAACTCATACCATTCCTGCATGGATTCTGGGTCATCAAGACCATCTTGGGGTGCTACCTCCCATCTCAAGCTCCTCACTATAATTTTCTCCTTAATATACTGCTCAAATGCACATATGTCCCACCAAGTGCGGACTTGTTTTTCTAGTGCATTACCCAAGGCAGTGAGGACCCCATTAATATTAGACTGTGCAGTAGCCTGCTCATTGATTGCAAAAACAGTACTAATGTCAATTGTTCTGCTGCTAAGAAACTGCAACGCATCCATGGCTGCTAAGAAAATAAAAAACAAAAGTACAAAAGAGGCGTTTCACCAGGCCTACAGAAACCTGGGATGCCTGCTTAGAAGATCGGCCAAGAACCCAAAATACTGATAATCATGAATGGAGCTTTATTTCGGGCTTTCACGCTCAGTACAGGGAGGTGGAAGATATTTTTAATGCCCATTGGCACGTGTTATGTATGGACAAGACGTTAGGTCCAGTTTTGCCCTCTAGGCCTAAGTTCGTATACAGGAGGTCCAACAGTTTTGCGGACAAGATAGTACATAAAATACTTGATCCTCCCTCTAGGCCTCCTACCTTTTGGGATAAAAAAGGATTTTTTAGTTGTAGGAGATGCCGTGCATGCAGGGAAGTGGACAGACCATTGAGGGCGTTAGAAAGCTTTATGTCCACTACAAATGGTAAGGAATTCACTATAAATGAATTCATCACATGTAATACAGCCTTCGTGGTGTATGCTATACA
Organism: Aquarana catesbeiana; assembly: GCF_042186555.1. Lineage (NCBI taxonomy): Eukaryota > Metazoa > Chordata > Amphibia > Anura > Ranidae > Aquarana > Aquarana catesbeiana. The sequence continues at coordinate 121,512,595 of NC_133335.1, read as the reverse complement.
ATGTCCCTGTGGTCTGATCTATATAGGACGGACTAAAAGGCTGCTGAGGGTTAGAATAGCAGAACATATAGCTAATATTAAAAATGGTTTTAAAGATCATAATCTATCACTCCATTTTAAATTAAAGCATAACCAAGATCCATCGGGCCTTAAATTTTGGGGTGTGGATCATTTGAAACCTAAATGGAGAGGGTCTAATTTGGTCCGAGACCTCTCTAAGAGAGAGACCCAATGGATCTTCTTGGTAGACACACTATCACCAAGGGGGTTAAACGTTGATCTTGATATCAATTGCTTTATAAGTGACTATTGATGTCTACGATCAACGTCTTTCTCATTGGATCACTCCTAGGTATGCTATTAGGATTTTGGGGTATTTTTGTTTTGTCATGCGACTTCTGTCCTATTATGTGATTTTGGCTTTGAGTTTGGCCTGTCTTTACGTTGTGTATTACTCTGGTATAAAGTTTCGGTTGCTATTATTATGTTGAGTACTGATTTTAATGGATCTTGATATTAACCGCCTTACAAGCGATTATCAATATCTGTGATAGGGGCTTTTTTGATTTATGATTATTCCTGGTGTCTCCTTGGAGACTCTGGGACCTTCTCTCCTGCCATGCGACTCTAGCTATGCAACTGACCTGTATTGGTATATTTTGGTATTTTATATATTTTTTGCTCTGTTTAGATTTTTATGAATATGCTGAGTATTGTTACCTGTATTTCTATCTGTATTTTTATTTTCAGTGTTTTTTACTTTGTTTTGCTCCCCTTTTTTGGAGTTCGGTCTCTTCCAATTATGTCTCCCATTTGATAGTCACCTAGATTAGTATCTAGCTATAGGCCTTGAATCTACTAAGGTGACTCTTTTGAGCAGTGAGAATTTAATGACCTTAAGTGTCTTTTTCTTATTGTTCTGTGGTACTCCTTATTTTTTAACCTTGTTTATTCGCATTTTGTAACTATAAATATTTTTTTGTGATTTATTATATATATTTATAAAAAATGTAGAGCATCGATGTTTGTGCTCAATATTGATTTATCTAGGTAAGCTAGCTTAATGGTCAAACGTGATAGGCTTGAATTCAGCTTACAGCTAGTCTTACAGACAGTGTTTATGGCTGTATACTGATGTGTTTTAGAGATTTGCATGCCTATAGAAGTGTCTGTGCGAGCGTGGGTATGTAAATCCTGTTGTGGTATTTTTGAAGCTCGTTTTTAATATTTTTAATGATTGAACAAACTGTGCAGAACTTTTTTGACCCTCTCCCCCTCCTGTAAGCAGCCGTAAGTATTGACAGTGACTGGCGACGTGCACCCGCCGCTCTCTATGTCGTACTGTGATTGGCTGGATGGGGTGGATGGGGGTATTTAAGCTTAAGAGACAGTCGCGTAGCCACGCCCTCTGTCGAAGTCAGGATATGACGAAACGCGTCAGGGCGTGGCTTACGCGACGTAGGAAGTGACGTGTGCGCTCCACCTGAGCCTACTGCACAACTAGGAAGTGAATCGCGGTTCCTATCTGGCGGCGCTGACGGTTCATGGTGAAGTAAAACACGCTCCTACTACCTGCTTCTATGATTGCCTATTGATTTTATGATTTGATGTACGTGTATATATTGAAGGGGAGTTTTTTATGTGGTGGAAGGGGTTTAATCAATAAACAGGATTACGCTATTATGCTTCTCTTCTTGTTTTTGATGCATTATGAGCCCTGAACATCCCTGATCCCTTATGAGTGATGTCAACTCCAGTTTGCTGATTTGGATCATTCTGAATGTTTTATTATTTTCCAACTCTGGTGAGTTTAACCCCCTAGGGGGAGTGTGTCTACACTGGGTGGAATCCTGAGTGATCGGTGGAAGGTGCACGTTAAGAATTCTTTTTATTATCAACTGATGACCTGGTTGAAGTACACCCTGAACTCTGCATCACTTATTTCTTCAAGGGACTTTTTCTTTAAGGATGTTCCTATAATGGATTTCCTTATGCATGTGTAGTTGGCCACGTGTCTATTGGATGATAGTCCAACATTAGCGCTGTTTTAGTGTGTCATTATAGTCTATTTTTAGATTTTTTGAAACATTATATCTGTATGTGATCTTTTGTGTTTAAACAGCTGCTCTCTGTGTTTAGGTTATATTCCCCCCTTTCTACAAAGTGGGTGCTATTTATTATTATTCATTTATGAAATTTTACTTGCATGCTTGTTAGCAGCTCTGCGACTAGCATCGCTACCTGGCGCTGAGTGGGGTTTCTGTAGGCCTGGTGAAACGCCTCTTTTGTATATATATAATATATTAAAGCAAATGCCCTACAGGTTAAAATGGTGGGTGTTTTCATTTTTTTTTTTTCACACAGTATTTGCACAGCGATTTTTCAAACGCATTTTTTTGGGGAAAAAACACACTTTTTTAAATTTTAATGCACTAAAACACACTATATTGCCCAAATGTTTGATGAAATAAAAAAGATGATCTTAGGCCGAGTACATGGATACCAAGCATGACCTGCTTTAAAATTGCGCACAAACGTGCAGTGGCAACAAAATAAATACATTTTTAAAAGCCTTTAAAAGCCTTTACAGGTTACCACTTTAGATTTACAGAGGAGGTTTACTGCTAAAATTACTGCCCTCGATCTGACCTTCGCGGTGATACCTCACATGCATGGTGCAATTGCTGTTTACATTTGACGCCAGACCGACGCTTGTGTTTGCCTTAGCGCGAGAGCAGGGGGGGACGGGGGTGCGTTTTTTTTTCTTTATATTTTTTTTTTTGCTTTTTTTTTTTTTCCTAAAAAAAAAACACTGATAGGGGAGATGTACCAAGGAAAAGGCGAGTTTACTATACCATCATCCACGAAAGTGAGGTCACCCCCAAGTCCACACTCTCTTTTTCACATACTCTCAGGAGCAAAGAGGGAACTCCCTTCCTCCGAGAATTTAAATATATTCCATTGGCCCCAAGTTTCTAAATATGTCTCCTTTCGATTTTGAGCCGATAATAGCAAATCCTCCATCCTATTAACCTCTTCAATTCGTGTGACCCATGTAAGAATTGTGGGAGGGTACGTATCTCTCCACTGCCGTACGATACATGATCTAGCCACGTTAATAAGATGGCGCAAAATTAATTTACTATGTTTCCCCCAGTATGTATGAGACATGTAACAAAAATAGGGCTGGATCTTCTGGGAGGTTATACTCAGTAAATTTCTGTGCTATCCGCCGTATCTCCTTCCAGAAGTGCTCCAGTCTTGGGCAGGACCAAAGAACGTGGAGTAGAGTCCCTCTTTCCTCCTGACACCTCCAACATTTGTCCGGGATCTCCGGAAAGAATTTGTTAAGTAATGAGGGTGTACGGTACCATCTTGTCATTATTTTAAAATTAGTTTCTTGGATTCTTGTGGATATTGAAGATTTCAACGCAAGATTTACTATCTGCCTATGTTGTGCCTGGGTGAATGTCCTGTCTAATGTCATTTCCCACTTCCTTATATATGGAGGGACATAATCCTCTTGGGGGGCAACCAGTAATGCATACATTTGCGAGATTAAATGAGAGCAAGGCCCTGTCCCCTCACATAGTTGTTCTAAGGGTGTCAATGTTCGTTGAAATCTGTCTGGAGGTGGGAGAGTGTTAAGGAAATGTCGCAACTGGGCTGCACTCCAGAAATCAAGACAGAAACGGTCGTTGGATGAGGTTATTTCAGGTAATGAGGGCCATGTCCCAGTCGCTATTTGTATAAAATGCGAGGCCTGAAAACATTGTGAGTCTGAAAGTTTCCTGAAGGGTCCCTCCTGTAGTCCCAGAGGGAAACGAGGATTCCCTACAATAGGGTACAGGGGGGAGTTGACAGATGATAATAAAGTGGTGGAACATATTCGGGAGCAAATACGCAGGGTAGGGCCCAAGGTTGGGTGCTTTTTGAGAGCTGAACTCAGGTCTCCAAAGCACCAAACCGCACAATGCAATGGGACCTCACACTGTGATTGCTCGATTTTTGGCCATATTTTCAAGCTTGCATGCCTACACCAGTCTACTAGTCGCGCCATATGAGCCGCCTGATAATATTTCTGCATATCGGGTACCGCTACCCCCCCATATTGTTTAGGCATTGTCATTAAACGGCGTTGAATTCTGGGCCTTTTATGGGCCCAAATGAATTCAGTTATCTTATTAGTCTGTTTAAAGAATTCTGGGGGTATATGAATGGGCAGAGTTTGAAAAAGATAGGAAAATTTAGGCAATACTGACATTTTTATTATGTTACATCTACCGAACCAAGAGAAAAGGCCCTGATGCCATTTAGAGAGTAAGACTTTCACTCTACTCAGTAGAGGTGGGAAATTCAACTCAAAGGTTTGGTCCAATTTTAGGTGGAATCAACGTGCCCAGGTATTTGATGCCGTATAGGTCCATCTAAACTTAAAATTCATTTTTAAAGCTTTAATTTGAGTCGTAGTCATAGATACACCCATTGCCTCTGACTTGGACATATTAATTTTTAAATTGGACAGTGCACCATATTGGTCCAATTCTCTTAGTAGGTTCGGCATAGATATAACAGGATTAGTAAGGCAGAATAAAAGATCATCTGCATATGCGGATACTTTATGATGTAAATCTCTAGTTATTAACCCCCTAAAATCCGGGTTTTGCCTGACCTTACAAAGAAATGGCTCTAAGGTGATAGCAAAAAGGAGTGGTGATAAAGGGCACCCTTGTCGGGTGCCATTAGAAATAGAAAAAGGTTCAGATAGAACTCCATTTGCTTTTATTTGTGCCTCCGGCCTTGTGTATATGCTCGAGATCCACCCTACCATCCTCTCCCCTACACCCACATATCGTAGGACCGAGAACATAAAAGACCAATTGACCCGGTTGAATGCCTTTTCGGCATCCGTTCCCAGGAACACAGTGGATGTTTTAGAATGACCGGCTACGTGGACTAGATTCAGAGTTTTAATGGTATTATGACGGGCCTCCCGCGTTGGAATGAAGCCTACCTGGTCTGGGTGTACTAATGCAGACAAATGTGGTTGTATACGTGTGGCTAATATTTTTGTAAATAACCTAAGATCTACATTCAATAATGAAATGGAGCGATAGCTGCCACATATTGATGGGTCCTTATCCTCCTTCGGAATAACGGGGATATGTGCTTTCAGGCTTTCTGGAGTAAATCCTGTCCCGTGTACCACTGCTTACCCAACTGAGGGAAAAATGTCTGGTAGTATTTATGTGTAAAGCCATCCGGACCCGGAGCTTTCCCTGGTTTGGATGTCTTGATGGCCTCTTGCAATTCCTCTAAGGTAATAGCAACGTCCAACTCTTCTCGAATCTGCTCTGTCAATTGAGAAATACCTGAAGAGGAAATATATTCCTCCATGATATTTTGAGGTTGTGATCTGGTAGGCAAATTATATAAAGATTGGTAAAATCTACGAAAGGTCGAGACAATCTGGGAGGGAAGGTGTACTTTTCTAACTTCGGGGTCCACTAAGTGGGGGACATAGGATTGAGTCCTCTGTTCCTGTAAAGCTCTAGCCAGTGAACGGCCGCATTTATCTCCTGTTTCATAATAATATTTTTTTTTTATTATTTTTTTGCTTTTTTATCTTATTTTTAAACTGTTCCTTTCATTTTTTTTTTTTTTAAATCATTTTTATTATCTCAGGGAATGTAAATATCCCCTATGATAGCAATAGGTAGTGACAGGTACTTTTTTTTGAAAAAATTGGGGTCTATTAGACCCTAGATCTCTCCTCTGCCCTCAAAGCATCTGACCACACCAAGATCGGTGTGATAAAATGCTTTCCCAATTTCCCAATGGCGCTGTTTACATCCGGCGAAATCTAAGTCATGAAATGCTCGTAGCTTCCGGTTTCTTATGCCATAGAGATGTTTGGAGCCACTCTGGTCACTGATCAGCTCTATAGTCAGCTTGCTGAATCACCGGCTGCATTCTCAGGTTCCCTGTTGAGACAAGAGAGCCAGAGAAAAACACGGAAGACGGTGGGAGGGGCATTCCCTCCCACTGCTTGTAAAAGCAGTCTAGAGACTAATTAGCCGCTAGGATTGCTTTTACATGAAAGCCGACCGCTGGCTGAAAAGAATGATACCAAGATGATACCTAAACCTGCAGGCATCATTCTGGTATAACCACTCAAAGTCGTGAATGGCGTACCTGAAGACAAAAAAATGGTTAACGATAAAGCACAGTAAAGTATAAAAAATTGCATACCTGAAAAGCAAACATGATAAAACATTGCAGAATAGAATACAGTAAAAAAGAGCAGAAAAATAGAGAGAGAGAACAATAAAACGACAACTTTTTTTTTTTTTTGTTTTTTTTTACACTTTTTTTTTTGTAACTGTAACTTTTATAACTGTAACCGGTTCCAGGTTCGGGTCTCTCAAAATGCGATGGCATCTTGGGAGACCCTGTGAAAGGGTGTCCTAGTCTGTGCAATGCTGTAGTGGTGGGTTCCCAATTAGGATTGGCGAATGCAGCAGGAAGGGTACTATGGGCACGACGGGCCTGTGTTTGTCTTCTTGGTGACAGCGGGACACTTCTTGTGCTTGCCACCTCACCAGCTTGAACTGCACTTAAGGGACTCGCCACGTCACCAAGTGTTACTGCAGTGCTGGTTTGACTACGACCGGAGTGTACTAGGCCGCTGGCGCTTGCCAGTTCACCAAAACGCTACCAAAAAAACTGTTAGCGATCGCAGGGATCAGGCCTGACTCTGCGAACGCTGCAGTTATGCGTTTAGTGTTTTGTAAGTGTCAGTGATCGATACTGCACTTGGGTGGGCTGGGCTGGGCCGGGCGGAGGGGCAAAACGCAGGTGCTAGCAGGTATCTGGGTTGATCCCGCTAACACTGCATTTTTGGGAACCCTAAACTGCTGGGGACGCTAGTACAGATCTGATCGGATCAGATATTGATCCGTTCAGATACTATTCCACTAAGGGAGGTGTACGGTGCGTGCGTGGGTGTTAGCGCTACTGGCACTAACCTGACGCTGCCTGGAGCTGGTGCTTGCCAGTTCACCAAAATGCTACCAAAAAAACTGTTAGCGATCGCGGGGATCAGGCCTGACTCTGCGAACGCTGCAGTTATGCGTTTAGTGTTTTGTAAGTGACAGTGATCGATCGATACTGCACTTGGGTGGGCTGGGCTGGGCGGAGGGGCAAAACGCAGGTGCTAGCAGGTATCTGGGCTGATCCCGCTAACACTGTGTTTTTGGGAACCCTAAACTGCTGGGGACGCTAGTATAGATCTGATCGGATCAGGTATTGATCCGTTCAGATACTATACCACTAAGGGAGGCATATGCTACGTGCGTGGGTGTTAGCGGTACTGGCGCTAATCTGACACTGCCTGGGGCAGCCGGGCGATCAGGGGGCTAAACCTTTATTCAGTAATAAACGGTGAGTGCCCTGACGCTATAAAAAATAAACAAACTAACCAGCGTCACCCGTAACGGTTATACGGTGATCAGTGGTGAAAGGGTTAACTAGGGGGCAATCAAGGGGTTAAAACCTTTATTAGGTAGTATATGAGGGTCCCTGACGCTATAAAACGCTGACGGCGAACCTAAATATTTACCTTCCCAACTAGTGTCACCAGCGACACTAATACAGCGATCAGAAAAATGATCGCTTAGTGACACTGCAGACGGGGGTTGATCAAGGGGTTAAAACTTTATTAGGGGGGGTTAGGGGGGTATCCTAGACCTACAGGGGGCTAACACTAACTGCCCTACAACACTAACTGTTACAAACTGACACCAATGCAGTAATCAGAAAAAAAAAAACTGCTTGGTGTCAGTGTGACGGGGGGGGGGGTGATTAGGGGGTGATCGGGGGGTAAAGGGGGGTGTATTGTGTGCCTGGCATGTTCTACTGTGTGTGTGTGTGTGTGTGTGTGTGTGTGTGTGTGTGTGTGTGTGTGTGTTTTACACTCACATTGCAGTCTTCTCTCCTCGGCGCCGGAAAGGAAAATGCCGAGCCGAGGAGAGATGACATCATTTCCTCTGCCTCTGTGTACTATACAGAGGCAGGGGAATGATGTCATTGGCCGGGAGCGATCGCAAGGGGGTGCCACGAATGGATGGCCTCCCCCTCATCTCTGAACGCTCCCAGTCAGAAGCCGACCACCTCGGGCACCGGGGGGGGTCCAATCGGACCCCCCGCCCTGCGGCAGGCAATCACGTACCAGGTATTTGCATACAGATGCCGGTGTGTGCACAGCAGCCGCACAGGATTACGCTATGTTGCTCTTCCTCTCTCTTTTTTGGGGTATTGTCTGTGAGAACAACTCCTGGATAGGAGTTTAGCATCTCCCGCATCCAGGTTCCCCTTTTTATGGAGGCTAGTGGTCCAGTCACAGTCTAAGGAGCGGTTTAGTGGTGTCTCCATCTCAAGAAAGGCCCCGACCGGGTTAAGGTCACAAGCTTTCTTAAGCTTGCCAGTTGGTAAGCGTGTATTTTACTCATATCACAGTGGTGCGGTGAAGGTATCCAGTTTCATTCGCTAATTATATCATACATACTGACTAGTGATTTCGGAGATAAGCTAGTAAAGGGCTAGCATTCCGTATACGTAAAATTTTGTCGTACTGATAATAACATTGTTAAGGTAACATAAATAATAATTAATGAAATTAAAACATAAACAGAATATATGCAACTTTGCCTACTTCATATGAGTATAGGTTGTAGGAAGTCAAGACTAAAAGAGTCTTAACTCTTGTGGGAATGTGCGTACCATTTTTTCCAACTAGACCATTTGGTTTGTGACTTCAAATATTGACCTTTGGCTGCTGCAAACATACATTCGTAGGTGGCATGTGTGTTGGTCAGTTCGATAATTTCACTGAAGGTGGGAGGTTTAGTATTCTTCCAATGTCTGAGAATTGTTAACCTAGTGCTAAGTAATATATGCATAATTATGGTTCTAGTAGCTGCCGGTATGTTTTCTATGCCTAAAGAAAGGATAGCCATATCTGCTTTCGGGGTAACTGTAAGTCCTGCTATTGTGGAGATTAATATAAACACTTTTTGCCATAGTTTATATAGACTTGGGCATTCCCAAATAATATGATGTAGTGTACCTACTTGTCCGCAGTTTCTCCAGCATAGAGGTGAGGTTTGTCGAGCGAACTTAAAGATTCGGTATGGCGTTAAGTACCAATTTAGTATTAATTTATAGGTTGTCTCCCATAAGTTTACGCATTTAGTGGCTGCAAATGTGTTACGTAAGGCTTTTTGCCATTGTTCTTCAGTATAGGTTGTACCCAGCTTATGTTCCCATGCTATGATGTTGTCAGTTTTGGTGAACACCTGTTTGTTGTTGAGCAAGCTATAAAACAAGGATATACCTTTTATGTTAGTGTTGAGATTTGTAAAGTATAGGAATACTCGCCATGGTACTGCAATGGAAGTGTTAGGGTATCTTTGAAGTAGATGCAATATCTGGATGTAGCTATAATAATCGTAATCTTCCAAACCGTACTCGGTTTGTAGGGTCTCAAATGTTTTGGGTATTGGGCCATTCATAAAGTCCTCCAGTGTCAGTATGCCTCTGGACATCCAGTGTGTTATACGTAGGTTTGGTATTACTAGTGTTAAGCTGGATATAGTAATCGGAATATCTTTGGTTGTTTGGTTCATGAATTTGGATGATATGAATGTCTTCCAAGCTAGTAGTGTAGCAACCATTGTCGGGGATAGGTGTGTTTGAGTGTATGTCTGGATTTTGGAAGATAGTAGTAAGTCAGCTAAATTTGTCCTAGGGACCTGTGCTGTCTCTAGTTCCAACCATCCATGGACCTGTGATTGGGATAACCAATATTTGACTTGTGAAAGAATTGCTACTATATAGTAGTCTTTTAGTATAACGTGTCCTATTCCTCCAGCTTCTCTAGACCTAGTGAGTTTCATGAAGGCGCACCTGGCCTTCTTGCCTTGCCAGAGAAATCTGTTGATCTGGGATTGTGCACTAGAAAAGAAGGAATTAGGGACAGGGACCGGGAGCGTTCTAAACAGATATAGTAGCTGTGTTAGAATCATAATTTTAAACGCTGCCAGTCTTCCTGTCCACGAAATTTCCACTTTGGCTATATCTGAGAGTTTTTTCTGTAAGACTCCCAAAAATGAGGTATAGTTAGCAGCCACTAGGTTATCTATAGTTGCTGTTAGGGTTATGCCCAAATATTTTATCCCTTTGTTATCCCAGGAGTATGGGAATTTTGAACTAAGTTTGTCTTGTGTATCAGGGTCAATGCCTATCCCCATTATGTAAGATTTGTTCTCGTTTACTTTGTAGTAAGATATTTTATTGAACATGTTCAATGCGTTGTGTACCAAAGCCAGGGAAGTTTCCACATTGGTCAAGATCATGATTATGTCGTCCGCAAATAAGCTTATCTTATGGGTGGACTCGGCTATGCAAAAACCTTTAATGTCGGGATGGGAACGAATATATATAGCCAAAGGTTCCATGAGTAAATTAAAAATTAATGGGGACAAGGGACATCCCTGTCTAGTGCCATTTGTTATACTAAATGGCTTGGATAATGCTCCTGATGTAAATACTTGGGCCGAAGGTTTAGAGTATAAGGCCAGGATTGCTGAGAGAATGGTGCCAGAAAAACCGAACCTGCCTAAGACCTGAGTGAGGTATTGCCAGTGTATGCGGTCGAAGGCCTTCTCTGCGTCCAACGCCAACAGCAGAGAAGGCCTCTTGTGCACCTTAGCTAAATGTATGATATTTGTCAACCTGCGGGTTGCACCGGACGTTTGACGTCCTTTGGTGAACCCGGTTTGGTCAGGGTGAATGAGAAGGGGGAGTATGTTTAGTAAGCGGGATGCAATAAGTTTGGCATATATTTTCAGATCCGTGTTGAGCAGTGAGATAGGTCTGAAATTTGGGGGGGTATTGGGTTCCTTCCCTGGCTTTGGCAGTGTCACGATGATTGCACTCAACATTTCTGGTGGGAAAGAAGCAGAGGCAGCAGCGGTGTTAAAAGTACGTTCCATATACGGAATTAATAGGTGTTTAAAAGTTTTATAATATTCCCCAGAGAAGCCGTCTGGGCCCGGTGATTTGTTGTTGGGGAGGGAATCAATGGTTTTATGTAGTTCTTCTGTGTTAAATTTTTGGTTTAGGGTCTGTATTTGATCTTGTGTGAGGGAAGGTATGTCTAGGTGTTGTAGAAAAGAATTAATTGCGTCAGTGCTAGGTTGTATAGTATTTGTATCGTCTTTTAAGTTGTATAATGTGCTATAATAGTGACTAAAAGTGTCTGCTATGTCTTGAGGATGGTAGAGTTTGTGTTTAGTGATAGGGTGTAGTATATAAGGGATCTTTGATTTGTGTCTGAGGCCTTTCAATCTATACGCTAGAGTTTTGCCGGCTTTATTTCCTGTAGCGTAATATGTCATTTTAAGCTTTTTTGATGATTTTTCGAAACTCTCAAGTAATAGTAATCTTAGGTCATTGCGTAGCTGTGTAAGTTGTTGGGATAATATAGGGGATGTTGTTTGTTTATTACTATTTTCAAGCAAAAATATTTTGTCTGTTAGTTCTTTTACCCGTTGTTGCTGCTGCCTCTTAGCTCTTGCCCCCAGTTGTATAAAAATACCACGTATATACGCCTTATGGGAATTCCACAGTATAAATTGATCCTGCACAGAGGAATCATTAACACTAAAGAACTCTTTCAAATGTTGATTTATAGCATTTTTTGAGTCTAGTTGCTGCATTAAATAGGTGTTGGATCTCCACATGTTCGGTACATTACAATTTGCTTCATCTTTTATGGATATAGTGATGGACGCGTGGTCAGACCACGTGATGGTATTAATTGTTGTAGATGTCGTTTGGGTTAAGGTGTTTTGATCCACAAGAAAGAGGTCAATTCGGGAATAGACTCTATGTGGAGAGGAAAAAAAGGTGTAGTCCCTTTCGCCAGCGTGCATGCACCTCCAAGCATCATATAGGTCTTGTGTGTGTAGTGTAGCCAGGAGAGACATACCCGGGCGTCTAGTACTAGATGAAGAGTCCAGATTCGGATCAGGGATGGTATTGAAGTCTCCACATAATATTAATCTTCCTTTTTGGTGGATTTTGATCTTTCGTAAAAGTTTGTGGAGGAAGTGTAACTGATGTTGATTGGGCGCATACACATTAACAATAGTGTATGTGATGGAATTGAGGTCGCATATCAAGATTAGGTATCGACCTCCAGGATCTTGGATTGTTTCATGGACTGAAAATGCCACTGTGTCCCGAATGGCTGTGAGGACTCCTTTTGTTTTATTTTGGGCATTGGCAGTAAAGATATACGGGAAGTTCCTGTGAGTGCAAGAAGGAGTAGCTGTTGTGGAAAAGTGCGTTTCCTGCACACAGATAATGTCTGATTTGTTGGAAAGAGCCTCTTTCCACATTGATTTCCTTTTAGCAGGATGGTTTAGGCATTTCACATTAATAGAAAGAAGTTTTATGCCCATAGTTGAAGGATTTGTGTGTTATCTGGAATTTTGTGATGAGTATTCATTTTTGAGGCAATGTTGCCCTCTTGTGGTGTTTTCAGGGATAGCAAGGAGTAGGCACTATATGGTATAACAGGGTTGGATTGTACTCACTTTTGGATGTCATTATAATGATGGGTTCAAGTTGGAAATGAGTGGTGAGGAGAGTTCCATCTTCATATTTGTTGTTGAAGTAAGGCATAACTTTTGCGATGCTTTCAGACGTTCTGGCTGCTGCATTTTCAAAGACAACAAAAAAAAAGAGAAAGGGAACAAAAAAGACAAACATAAATTGAAAGGCGGTGTATTCATCAAACTTGTGTGGGGTCAGCATTTTCAGGAGCTGAGCCCCAACCTGACAACATAAACGTTAAGGTACAGCTTGTTGCTGTTCAAGTAGGTGGGGAAAAAAGTTCAAGCCTGAGAGCTCTTGGATAGATCTCCAGGGATTGGTAGGTTATAGTTAACCATCCTGATTTAAGAATGTGATTTTGCGTTTTTTGTAGTGACCGTCTTCCACGCAGGTTCCACTGATCTGGGCGTTTTAGCCGTGGTCATCTCCTGTTCTGGTATAATTTTCCATTCCTCCAAAAGGGAGAGACCCTTCTCAAGTGAATTCACCACGTAGGTGCGCCCATCTTTAGTAATAGTGAGTTTGGTAGGGTACCCCCATCTATAGGTAATATGGTGATTTCTCAGTGCTTTGGTGATGGTGTTTAAGTTCTTCCTCTTTTTGCAAGGTGTATTGAGAAAGATCAGCATAGAACTGTAGATGCTGAAATTGCGCGGGGATTTGATCTTTCTGGCGCATGATCAACATCAGTTGTTCTTTGGCATGATAGAAGTGTAGACGAAGGATTACGTCTCTGGGGATGTGTTCTGACAGGTATGTCGGTTTTGGCAGGCGATCATGATAGAAGTGTAGACGAAGGATTACGTCTCTGGGGATGTGTTCTGACAGGTATGTCGGTTTTGGCAGGCGATGTATTCTGTCAATGGTGATCTCTAAATCAGAAAGATCAGGTAGGAGAGATTTAAACAGCGAAGTGGCATAGGATCTTAAGTCAGCTTGTAGGACTGTTTCAGGGATCCCCCTGATTTTCAAATTGTTCCTCCTATTCCTGTCTTCAATGTCTGCGATTTTATCTTTCAACCAATCTGTGTCTCCTTCTCTTTCCTCATGGGAGTCCACTAAGTCATTAATGGTGACGGCATATTCTCCCATCTTTTGCTCTATGTGCTCAACCCGTGTTTCTACGGCCTGAAGGTTGGCATTAAATTTGTGCATACACTTCATCATATCTGACTGTAGTGAGCTTCTCAGTGATAAAAGCATATCCTTCAGCACTGTGTCTATCACTGGCTGATGCATGGTGGGGAAGGTTTCTATGGAGTCAGGGAGCTCACGTGTGTCATCTCCTGAATCAGTGCCTGGGCTTACCGCTCCGAGGGATCCCTCTCCATCCATCCTAAATTTTGCTTTGGCAGGGCTGCCTGATGGCGGGGAGGGAGAGTATGTATGTGGGCTGTCTGATGCGGGTCTATTTTGCCTGTGGGTGTTCTGTTTAGTCGGATGGCCGGCGGTGATGTTAGCTGGTGTAGAGGACGACCCGGCGCCATCTTGCCTACCTTCATGTTGCTTCATACTATAGAAGTCCGTCAGGCGCTGTGGCTTCCTTTGGTCTTTTCTTTTCCTGGACATCCTCTCTACCTTACCCCAGGGTGAATCGCCAGCTGTGGAGAGCAGAAACGGGATCTGATGGCGTGTTTTGAGCCGCTGTTTCCCTGTATATCACCGGAGCTCCGGTCTTATGCTGCCATCTAGCTCAAGCGCAGGCCACGCCCCCAAAATTATAAAAATTTTGTTTGGGTACAGTGATGGATGACCGCGCAATTGTCATTCAAACTGCGACAGCGCTGAAAGCTGAAAATTGGTCTGGACAGGAAGGTGTATAAGTGCCCTGTATTGAAGTGGTTAACCACTTGCCGACCGCCTCGCGCAGATATACTGCGGCAGAATGGCACGGGCAGGCAAAGTAACGTATGGGTACGTTACTTGCCTCCCACGGGCAGGCGGTCCGACCGGACCCCCCCGGTGCCCGAGGCGGTCGGCTTCTGTCCGGGAGCGATCAGAGGTGAGGGGGAGGCCATCCCTTCGTGGCCACCCCTCGCGATCGCTCCCAGCCAATGAGATTCTTCCTCTGCTGCTGTATAGTAAACAGCGGCAGAGGAAGTGATGTCATCGCTCCTCGGCTCTGTATTTTCCATTCCGGCGCTGAGGAGAGAAGACATCTATGTGAGTTGCACAACACAACACACACAGTAAAACACACCAGGCACACTTTACACCCCCCATCACCCCCTGATTACCCCCCGATCAATCCCCCCCGTCAGTGACACCAAGCAGTTTTTTTTTTTTCTGATTACTGCATTGGTGTCATTTGTGACAGTTAGAAGTGGTAGGGCAGTTAGGTTTAGCCCCCTTTAGGTCTAGGATACCCCCCTAACCCCCCCTAATAAAGTTTTAACCCCTTGATCACCCCCCGTCGCCAGTGTCACTAAGTGATCATTTTTCTGATCGCTGTATTATTGTCACTGGTGACGCTAGTTAGGGAGGTAAATATATAGGTTCGCCGTCAGCGTTTTATAGTGTCAGGGACCCCCATATACTACCTAATAAAGGTTTTAACCCCTTGATTGCCCCCTAGTTAACCCTTTCACCAGTGATCACCGTATAACTGTTACGGGTGACGCTGGTTAGTTTATTTTTTATAGTGTCAGGGCACCCGCCGTTTATTACTTAATAAAGGTTTAGCCCCCTGATCGCCCGGCGGTGATATAACTTAGGTTTTAGGTAGAGTCTGCGTCACCCCAGGCAGCGACAGGTTAGCGCCAGTATAGTGGTATAGTATCTGAACGGATCAATATCTGATCAAGCACCTGCATTTTGCCCCTCCACCCAGGCCAGCCCACCCAAGTGCAGTATCGATCGATCACTGTATCGATCGATCACTGTCACTTACAAAACACTAAACGCATAACTGCAGCGCTCGCAGAGTCAGGCCTGATCCCTGCGATCGCTAACAGTTTTTTTTTGGTAGCGTTTTGGTGAACTGGCAAGCACCAGCCCCAAGCAGCGTCAGGTTAGTGCCAGTACTGCTAACTCCCACCCACGCTCTGTACACCTCCCTTAGTGGTATAGTATCTGAACGGATCAATATCTGATCCAATCAGATCTATACTAGCGTCCCCAGCAGTTTAGGGTTCCCAAAAACGAAGTGTTAGCGGGATCAGCCCAGATACCTGCTAGCACCTGCGTTTTGCCCCTCTGCCCAGCCCACCCAAGTGCAGTATCGATCGATCACTGTCACTTACAAAACACTAAACACATAACTGCAGCGTTCGCAGAGTCAGGCCTGATCCCTGCGATCACTAACAGTTTTTTTGGTAGCGTTTTGGTGAACTGGCAAGCACCAGCGGCCTAGTACACCTCGGTTGTAGTCAAACCAGCACTGCAGTAACACTTGGTGACGTGGCGAGTCCCATAAGTGCAGTTCAAGCTGGCGAGGTGGCAAGCACAAGTAGTGTCCCGCTGCCACCAAGAAGAAGACAAACAGGCCTGTCGTGCCCATAATTCCCTTCCTGCTGCATTCGCCAATCCTAATTGGGAACCCACCACTTCTGCAGCACCCATACCTTCCCCCATTCACATCCCCAACCAAATGCAGTCGGCTGCATGAGAGGCATTTTCTTTATGTCCTCCCGAGTACCCCTACCCAACGAACCCCCCCAAAAAAAGATGTCGCGTCTGCAGCAAACGTGGATATAGGCGTGACACCCACTATTGTCCCTCCTGTCCTGACGATCCTGGTCTTTGCATTGGTGAATGTTTTGAACGCTACCATACAATAGTTGAGTATTAGCGTAGGGTACAGCATTGCACAGACTAGGCACACTTTCACAGGGTCTCCCAAGATGCCATTGCATTTTGAGAGACCCGAACCTGAAACCGGTTACAGTTATGAAAGTTATAGTTACAAAAAAAAGTGTAAAAAAAAAAAAAAAAAAACACAAAAAAATATATAAAATAAAAAAAAAAATAGTTGTTGTTTTATTGTTCTCTCTCTCTCTATTCTCTCTCTATTGTTCTGCTCTTTTTTACTGTATTCTATTCTGCAATGTTTTATTGTTATTATGTTTTATCATGTTTGCTTTTCAGGTATGCAATTTTTTATACTTTACTGTTTACTGTGTTTTACTGTTAACCATTTTTTTGTCTTCAGGTACGCCATTCAGCAGCAGCGCTGATTTATTTATCTTGACAGCAACAGCGTTTGCTCCCACGATATATAAAGCTGTGACTCCATCGGAGGTGATATATGCCGAAGCATGGGGGCAGCAGGGGCGGAGGAGCGATTTGCTCCTAACTTTTGGGGCAGATGCCCCCATGCTTCGGCATATATAAATGGTGCATGTATGCCCATCATTAGAAGTGGGTGGATGAAGGGAGGTATTCTAATGGTGGGCATACCCACCGATCAATCTCTCTTTTTCGTTCAGCCCACAGGCTGCATGAAAAAAAAAGATTACAATATATGCCCAACAAGGACCAGCAACGTACTGGTATGTTGCTGGACTTTGAGTGGTTATACCAGAATGATGCCTGCAGGTTTAGGTATCATCTTGGTATCATTCTTTTCAGCCAGCGGTCGGCTTTCATGTAAAAGCAATCCTAGCGGCTAATTAGCCTCTAGACTGCTTTTGCAAGCACTGGGAGGGAATGCCCCTCCATCATCTTCCATGTTTTTCTCTGGCTCTCCTGTCCCAACAGGGAACCTGAGAATGCAGCCGGTGATTCAGCCAGCTGACCATAGAGCTGATCAGAGACCAGAGTGACTCCAAACATCTCTATGGCCTAAGAAACCGGAAGCTACGAGCATTTCATGACTTAGATTTCTCCGGATTTAAACAGCGCCATTGGGAAATTGGGAAAGCATTTTATCACACCGATCTTGGTGTGGTCAGATGCTTTGAGGGCAGAGGAGAGATCTAGGGTCTAATAGACCCCAATTTTTTCAAAAAATAGTACCTGTCACTACCTATTGATATCATAGGGGAGCTAACAATAAAAATGATTGAAAAAAAAAATGAAAGGAATAGTTTAAAAATAAGATAAAAAAGCAAAAAAATATAAAAAAAAAAAAGCACCCCTGTCCCCCCCTGCTCTCGCGCAAAGGCGAACGCAAGCGTCGGTCTGGCGTTAAATGTAAGCTGCAATTGCACCATGCATGTGAGGTATCACTGCGAAGGTCAGATTGAGGGCAGTAATTTTAGCAGTAGACCTCCTCTGTAAATCTAAAGTGGTAACCTGTAAAGGCTTTTAAAAATGTATTTAGTTTGTCACAACTGCACGTTTGTGCGCAATTTTAAAGCATGTCATGTTTGGTATCCATGTACTCGGCCTAAGATCATCTTTTTTATTTCATCAAACATTTGGGCAATATAGTGTGTTTTAGTGCATTAAAATTTAAAGTGTATTTTTTCCCCCAAAAAATGTGTTTGAAAAATCGCTGCGCAAATACTGTGTGAAAAAAAAAAAAAAAAAATGAAACGCCCACCATTTTAATCTGTAGGGCATTTGCTTTAAAAAAATATATAATGTTTGGGGGTTCAAAGTAATTTTCTTGCAAAAAAAAAAAAAAATTTTTCATGTAAACAAAAAGTGTCAGAAAGTGCTTTGTCTTCAAGTGGTTAGAAGAATGGGTGATGTGTGACATAAGCTTCTAAATGTTGTGCATAAAATGCCAGGACAGTTCAAACTCCCCCAAATGACCCCATTTTGGAAAGTAGGCACCCCAAGCTATTTGCTTAGAGGCATGTCGAGTCCATGGAATATTTTATATTGTGACACAAGTTGTGGGAAAGAGACAAATTTCTTTTTTTGCATAAAGTTGTCACTAAATGATATATTGCTCAAACATGCCATGGGAATATGTGAAATTACACCCCAAAATACATTCTGTTGCTTCTCCTGAGTACGGGGATACCACATGTGAGACTTTTTGGGAGCCTAGCTGCGTACGGGACCCTGAAAACCAAGCACCGCCTTCAGGCTTTCTAAGGGCATACATTTTTGATTTCACTCTTCACTGCCTATCACAGTTTCGGAGGCCATGGAATGCCCAGGTGGCATAAACCACCCCCCCCCCCTCAAATGACCCCATTTTGTAAAGTAGACACCCCAAGCTATTTGCTGAGAGGTATAGTGAGTATTTTGCAGACCTCACTTTTTGTCACAAAGTTTTGAAAATTGAAAAAAGAAAAAAAAAAATTTTTTCTGGTCTTTCTTCATTTTCAAAAACAAATGAGAGCTGCAAAATACTCACCATGCCTCTCAGCAAATAGCTTGGGGTGACTACTTTCCAAAATGGGGTAATTTGGGGGGGGGGTTGTGCTATCTTGGCATTATATGGCCTTCGAAACTGTGATGGGTAGTGAGGAGTGAATCAAATATTTACGCCCTTAGAAATCTTGAAGGTGGTGATTGGTTTTCGGGGCCCCGTACGCGGCTAGGCTCCCAAAAAGTCCCACACATGTGGTATCCCCATACTCAGGAGAAGCAGCTAAATGTATTTTGGGGTGCGATTCCACATATGCACATGGCCTGTGTGAGCAATATATCATTTAGTGACAACTTTGTGCAAAAAAAAAAAAAATGTGTCACTTTCCCGCAACTTGTGTCAAAATATAAAATATTCCATGGACTCAACATGCCTCTCAGCAAATAGCTTGGGGTGTCTACTTTCCAAAATTGGGTCATTTGGGGGGGGGTTGTGCCATCTGGGCATTTTATGGCCTTCAAAACTGTGATAGGTAGTGAGGAGTGAAATAAAAAATTTACGCCCTTAGAAATCCTGAAGGCGGTGATTGGTTTTCGGGGCCCCGTACGCGGCAAGGCTCCCAAAAAGTCCCACACATGTGGTATCCCCATACTCAGGAGAAGCAGCTAAATGTATTTTGGGGTGCAATTCCACATATGCCCATGGCCTGTGTGAGTAATATATCATTTAGTGACAACTTTTTGTACATTTTTTTTTTTTTTTTTTTGTCATTACTCAATCACTTGGGACAAAAAAAATTAATATTCAATGGGCTCAACATGCCTCTCAGCAAATTCCTTGGGGTGTCTACTTTCCAAAATTGGGTAATTTGGGGGGGGGGGGGTTGTACTGCCCTGCCATTTTAGCACCTCAAGAAATGACATAGGCAGTCATAAACTAAAAGCTGTGTAAATTCCAGAAAATGTACCCTAGTTTGTAGACGCTATAACTTTTGCGCAAACCAATAAATATACGCTTATTGACATTTTGTTTACCAAAGACTTGTGGCCGAAATACATTTTGTCCTAAATGTATGACTAAAATTGAGTTTATTGGATTTTTTTTTATAACAAAAAGTAGAAAATATCATTTTTTTTTTTCCAAATTTACGGTCTTTTTCCATTTATAGCGCAAAAAATAAAAACCGCAGAGGTGATCAAATACCATCAAAAGAAAGCTCTATTTGTGGGAAGTAAAGGACGCAAATTTCGTTTGGGTACAGCATTGCATGACCGCGCAATTAGCAGTTAAAGCGACACAGTGGTGGGGGAGGAGGAGCCGGATGTGGGCGAGGTTGGACTGCTAGGGCTGTGAGGTGGGAGCTCGGCGTCCCTCCAGCCGTGATGCAGACCAGGAGCTCACGGAACGAATGCTAGCCTCCCGCCTCCCTCGTCCTGGCGGGCCGTGCGGTGAACGCGGCTATCGCTCTCTTCCCCGGCCCCCTCTTCGGCTCCGGAAACCAGTGGTAAGGGGGAGGGCGGTGGGAGCGGTGTCCCTGAGCAGCAGCAGCAATAGCTAAGAGCGGCCACGGCCGGGAGTATGGTCGGGTTCGCCGTGCCATCCCCCACCTGGTGGTGAAGTAAGCAGACTACCAGAGACGAGCTCCACAAGCAGGGGAGTGTCAGAGGAAGGGCTGCCCGAAGCCTGTGAAGCAGCAGCAGAAGAATCAACTGACAGTAATGAGAGAGGGAATCTAAGCACCGGGGGAAGCTTCCAGGAGCTGCAAGGAGGGGAAAAAAAAAAGGATTCACATAACAGGAGCCTGGTGGGTAAGACTCTGTAAATAACACTATTCAACAAGGAGGGTAAGTAACTTCCTACCCATGACTTAAAGCTGTATGGATATCTTTGCCTCTTTGTCTTCTAAGGACTGATGCTTCAAATTGTGTTACCACTTGCATTACCACTTGATTGATTCTAAATATCTTTGTACCAAAGCTACAACATTTTCTATTTAGTGTATACTAAGACATACCTGGCAGAGGGGTAGATGTGAAGGCTGGGGGGCGGTAGGGGCGAATCCATAAGAGCACAAGCAGCCCCAGTGTCCCTCGACTTTGGTTGTATCTGGGGGAGGGGGGGTACAGGCCCGCACCCCCGGGCCCGGGACTTTATCGGAAAAAAGTATAAACCAGCTTAGCAGTATATTCTCAAGGCCGGAGGTCCGGGTAGGAGTGCAATAGCTGTATAGATAGGGAGAAGGTCCCCAAGAGACTCTGAATGCACTTGAGCAATTAAAGGAGGAATACGCAAACAAACAATAGGCAATCGGCCACGCGTTAACGCCATCTAGGTAACCTCTCACCGCTTGGTCAGTATACACCATTGGCCTGTCCCTACAGGGGCCGAAAGAAACAGGGAAATGAGAGGCAAGTCAACAAGAGGGACCACAGCAAACCCACCCAGGACCAGTTCAAGCCCAGGTACAATTAGGAGATACATGGTGAATGACGGTAGCAAGGAGAGCCCGGGCAAATCAATAGGGGCAACAGCGGCAACAGGTACAAAAAATAAAACACCAGAACGCACAGGTAAAGTGGGAACAAGAAGACAAATGGCTGAAGGGGATATAAGACCCCCAGGCAGCGATATAGGAGCAGAACCGTTAGTGGAGCTCCAGCAAGACAGAATACTCCCCACTAAGGAGGAAATAGCAGAGATGTTTGCTAGACTGGAGGTCTCAATCAAGGAGGAGATTAGTATTGTACATGAAAACATGGGCCACATTCTGAAAAGAGTGGAGGAGGTGGAATCTATAGCTGAAAAACAAGGAGCCGAAATTCAAAAACTGAAACATCAGATGGAAGTCATGCAGGTCGAACAAAGAAATATCAAATACAGACTGGAAGACTAAGAGAACCGCAGCAGAAGAAAGAACCTCTGGATCAGAGGCCTCCCGGAAGCGCAAGAAGAAATAGAGAACCTTCAGCTTAAAATGGAAGAAATCTTTAAAGACCTGATGAATCCAATAGAAGCCGGCAGAAAGCTTAAATTGGACAGGGTGCATAGAATAAGAAAACCACCAGAAATCAGGGGGGATCTACCACGAGATGTTATCGTGCGATTCCACAACTTTGCGGATAAAGAACAAATAACTTCCAACTTAAAGAGAAACCTCCAGGCTAAGTACGGAGAAACAAATCTGCACATCTTCCAAGACCTTGCAGCAGAGACTCTCAATAGGAGAAGAATCCAGAAACCCCTTCTGGCAACCTTGAAAGCGCATGGAGCCCAATACTCCTGGGGCTTCCCAGCCTGCCTAATCGGACGCAAAGAGGGTCGAAAGGCCGTGCTTAGATTCCCGGAAGAAACGCAAAAATTTTGTGAGCGCCTAGAAATACCTCTTGTGGAAACCCCGGGTTGGTGGGAGAAAAACACCAACCATGATCCAATAGGGGAAATACCTACCTGGAAACCTGTAGGAAATCCGTAGCAAACTAAAATAGAACAAAAAAAAAAATAGTATTGTGGACTCAGAGAAGCTTCAGTATAGATATATATGTAGTCTGCTCAGTGATGATGTAGTGGGCCATGGAGCTGGTGGGGGGGGCGGAGGGGGGGTGACCGGGATGGGGGAGGCGAGAGGTATGAGGGAAGGAGCGCCGGGGCCGACAGCTTCCTTACAAGAAATGGAAAACCTGCGGTCTCGACCAAACCCCACACCAAGCTCTACCTCTGGGGGACAACCGGGGGGCCGGGTGGTGGAAGAGGGCCACGGTTATTATCTGGGTCGAGCTAAGACCCGTTCTACCCCCAAAAGTCTGGGGAAGGGAGAGGGGGAGGAGGTTGGGGCAAGGGGGGTTTTAAGGAGGTGGGGGGAGGAGGGGTGGATGGGGGGAGTAGGGGGAAGGGAGGGGGGTGGGGAGCAAGAGAGAGCCCAAGGCAGCTAATAGTACCAGGAGCCTGTCCTTTAGAGTACAGAATCCAAGTAAGAGAGAGTGATGTCACCTAATCTAAAAATCATTTCTTACAACGTAAGGGGTCTGAATGCCTGCGTTAAGCGAGCGAACATTCTGGGGGAATTGAAGTTCCTGAAGGCTGAGGTGGCTATGCTTCAAGAGACACATCTTAGTGCCAACAGGAACCAAACAATCTACTCCAGAGACTTCCCAGAGTGGTACTACAGTGATTCACCAATTAGGGGTGCAAGAGGAGTGGCCATAGGGTTTGCCAGAGGAACGAGATTCGAACTAGAGGAGAGACTATCCGATCCAGAGGGGAGGTTTCTCTTCCTGAAAGGAAAAATTAATGGCTGGAAGTGTTCCCTGGCAAACATCTATGGACCAAACAAAAACGCTTATAGAAGAGTAATGGGCATGCTGACTAAATTTGGAATATTTAAGACGGGGAGGGCCATAGTGGGAGGAGACTTCAATTTGTGCCTGGACCCCGAGAGAGATTGTTCGTCCCATGCGCTGGGGAGAAGGGGAGTGTGGTCGGAGAAACTTAAAAAAAAATTACATCAGCTCCAGTTGGTAGATGCCTGGAGGATACAACAGGGAGATATAAGGGACTACACTTACTACTCCCCCGTGCATGGGACATATTCAAGACTCGATTTTTTCCTGGTAGAGCATAGGATGCTGGAAGAAATTACGGGGGTTGCCATTGGTAATTTGACCTTCTCGGATCACGCACCCGTGAGCTTATATATAAAGGTAGGAGAAACTGATACAGAGTACGGGGTGGAGATTGAATGAAGATCTGTTAGCAGATAACGACATCTTAAAGAGAATAAAGGAAGAGCTAGAGTGGTTTTTCAAAATCAACACTCCCGGAGAGGTAAATGAGGCCACAATCTGGGAAGCCCATAAAGCATATATAAGGGGGATTTTCATGATGGGGGGGGAATAAGATTGAAAAATCAAAGGCTTGCCCTGACCAAAGAGATCCAAGAACTGGAGCAACAACATAAAGTATCAGGTGGGAGGGAGGTATGGACAAACCTACTCAAAAGGAGGGAAGAGTTGAGGTCCTCCCTGGAACAGGAAACACGTAAAATTTATTATTTGGTCAAAAAAGAGAGATACATGAACAGTAACAAACCCGGTAGGCACTTGGCAAGGGCTCTAAAAAAGAAGAAAGCGAGCAATTATATTGAAAAAATCAGGACCAGTTCGGGGGAAATTAAACATAGAACGCGAGATATAGCTAAAGCTTTTCAAGCGTTCTATGGGGCACTGTATGCAATAAAAGCCTCAGGAACAGGATAAACACAAGCATGAGGCCAGCAAAATGTTCTTAAAGGGGGCAAATTTAAAAATAATCACGGAAGAGGATAGTAACATGCTAGACGTCCCTGTGGCCCTACAGGAAATAAGGAGGGCCATCCAGGATATCCCAAACGGGAAAAGCCCAGGGCCTGACGGGCTGACTGCCCTTTATTATAAAAAGTTGCAGGAATCACTGCTCCCCATATTGTGCTCTTACATCAACGGGATCGGGGAAAGTTGGGAGATGAGAAAGGAAGCACTCGAAGCAAACATTGCCGTCATAATGAAGGAGGGAAAGGATAGCACCTTGTGCTCCAGCTATAGACCCATTTCCCTTCTGAACGTAGATACGAAGATCTACTCCATGATCCTCGCAGAAAGATTGAAAAAGGTCATAAAAGAAGTGATCCACTCTGATCAAGTGGGATTCGTACCTGGGAGGGAAGAAAGAGATAGCAGCATTAAAACGTTAATGGTGACCCAGATAATGGACAGGGAAGCCCCAGGCCTACTCCTGTCGATAGATGGTGAAAAAGCATTCGACAGGGTAGACTGGGGCTTTATGTGGAACACCCTGGAAGAGTTTGGGATTGGCAACAAAATGATCAGAAGGATTAAGGCCCTGTATACCCACCCCACTGCCAGAGTCAAAATTAATGGCACCCTGTCCGGGCCCATTGAGCTGCAAAATGGTACCAGGCAGGGTTGCCCGCTTTCCCCGCTGCTGTTCGTGCTGACATTGGAGCCGTTGTTGGCTAGGATAAGACACAGCCCGGATATCAGCGGGGTTAAAATTGGGGAAGACGAATTTAAAATTGTAGCTTTTGCAGATGACATCCTGTTGTATATCACCCGTCCGAGGATCACCCTTCCCAACTTACTTGCGACCCTTAGAAACTATGGGCGATTATCAAATTTTCGGGTAAATGCGACCAAGTCGGAAGTAATGGAAGTGGTAGAAGATAAAGAAGGGGACAAGGCCTACCAAAAGAGTCTGCCTTTTAAATGGGGGATAAAAGAATTGAGCTATCTGGGAGTAAAAATAACATCAACAAAAGAGACAATGTTTCAAGCTAACTACATGACCCTCCTTAATGAGATTGGGGCTGAGTTAAATAGATTTCCGCGGAATCGACTGTCATGGGGTGGTAGAATAAACTTACTCAAAATGTCAATTCTTCCCAAAATCACATACAAAATTCAAATGTTACCATTTGAAATCTCAGAGTTTTTTGAACAAAATGCACACACTGTTTCTAAAGTTTATATGGAGGGGGAAGAAGCCACGAGTAAAGTATGCACAATTAGTGAATGGCAAGAAGAGGGGGGGGGTTGGGGGGCACCAGATATTAAAAAATACTACACAGCTGTAATACTATCACGTATCCCGGAATGGGTTAATAACAATAAAGATAAGCAATGGGTGAAAATAGAGAACACAAGGAGTGGGGTAGATCTAGGAAAAAGTGTTTGGATACCACCACAATTTAGAAAATTAAACACAAAAACATTTGACATCACGAAACACGTATTGAACACTTGGGATAAAATATACACTAGAGAGAAGTGGAGATACAACTCGCCACTAGTCCCGCTTAAGGGCACAGATTACTTTCCGCCGGGGAGGGAGGACTTGGCTGGGAGATGGATACTGAGGGAAGAGGTCCAGCTTAAAGATATCACCAGTCAGGGAACATTGTGTACCTACCAGGAACTCAAGGCAAGAGACAATTGGTTTGTTATGGATAACTGGAAGTACAGGCAGCTGAAACATTTTGTAGAATCCCTCCCGCAACCAATCAGGTCGATGGAAGACCTCTACCCCCTTGAAAAAGTATTTATAAAGAAAAACAGGAGGGGAGGAATGTCAAGGATTTATAGAACTCTGAGAGAAATGGGAGAGACTGAGCGTCCAGGATTTCTCAGGAAATGGGAGGAGGAAATAGGAAACAAGATTAGCGACAATGAGATGAGGAGGATCCTGAGCAGAGTAAATGCTACATCAGTAAATTATAGGATTGCAGAAATGAATTTTAGAATCATGGCCAGGATGTATGTCACCCCGGATCTAGCACATAAAATCCAGGATGAGACTTCGCAGTTTTGTTGGAGGGGGTGCAGGGAAATAGGGACAATGGCGCACATCTGGTGGACGTGCCCGGTAATAAGAAAATTTTGGGAGGAGATAAGGGGGATCATATACATGATAACTAATAAGAGAGTACCAGATGACCCCTGGGTGTGCCTGCACCATGGTAGCAACTTGCCCTCCAAGAATTATCGGAAAATTCTGTTACCACACCTCCTCAATGCAGCTAAGAGTCTCATCCCCAGACACTGGCGGGATAGTAGGAGACCTTCAACGTGGGAGTGGTTCGATAAAATAGACGAAATTCACTGCATGGAATATTTAAGATACAGTGAAGGGCTGGAGATGGAGGAATATGAGGAGACATGGAGAGATTGGGTTAGGTTCAAGGCCTCTAACCAGGGCGGCCGAGGTGTGGGAGGATGAGATAGACAACTCACCTTAAATAAAATATACAAATTTAGAATCGAGTCACGTACCTAAACAGGTCTTAGGAATAGTGGGAATAGATTGACGATAGTGAGAGGCTGCGTTGGGACTCTCTCAGGGGAGGTGGGGGGGGGGATGGGCGGGTAAGGGGATCATGGGGGAGGTGGGGGGGTAGGGGAGAGGGGCACATAGTAGCATGATATTGTAGAACCAGCAATGGTAGAGGGTAACATTTTTATATTACATATGGAATTTAAAGATTATGAGCAAAAAGAAAAGGCCACAATGATGTGAAAGTATTGAGGGAGAAGTTTGACTGGAAAGTTGAAACAACATCTTCCCACGAATAGTACTTGGCTGATGTGGAAGGAAAAAAAAAAAAAAAAAAAGCGACGCAGTGCCATATTGTAAAAAGTGCTCTGGTCAGGAAGGGGGTAAATCCGTCCGGGGCTGAAGTGGTTAAAGGAGGGCAAGGATCCAATGGCACCTGAGAATTATAGACCAATATCATTACTAAACATCAACATAAAGATCTTAGCAAAAATAATTGCGGGAAGATTAAAACCACTTCTGCCACGATGGATTCTGTCATGTACCAGATAAGACCAGAATTGTGTGGACTACAAAAGAAGAAACCCAGACGTGTATAAGTGAAATATACATGATTTATTAAAGTAAGTGAATAATATAAGTACAACCACTTCCAATATGACACGGTGCAATAACCAACAGACAGAGACCCACAAATAACAACGGATAGATAAGTACAATAAATGTGAAATACCAGAATCATAAATAATAGCCAGGCCAGGGTCATACACAGCAGATCAGCAGATGGACAGGGGATGTTCCAGAAACATAAACATAAACATAAAGGTATGCCAGGCCAAGGCCATACACAGGGAGATCAGCAGATGGGGTAAGGAACACAGGACAGGGAGAGGACGGATGGAACAGACTGCAGGGCAGGGATGCAAGGTAACAGATGGGACAGGATAGGGATCAGGACAGGGAGACAGGATCAGATACACGGGTCACAGGTTCAGGGCACAGGAACAGGTTCAGAATCAGGATCAAATCACAAGCTAGCAGGTCAGGGCACAAGGACGAAACCAAGGCAAACATGTGAGTGCTTGCCGGGTATTTATAGGCCTGTGATTTGCCTCAAGTGACACCTGATTGTAGGAGGTGCTGTCTGCTTCACACTTCCTTGATACATCCGCTGGTGGATGCCAGTACTGCGGCCCAAAGATGACATAACGTCAGCAGGGAAAAGCTCTCCTGACAGTTCCAAACTGCCAGGAGACACCTGCTGGTGGACCTCAGTACTGCACGCCAAATGACAGATATTACCAGCGGATGGAACATTTCCTGACAGATTCACAGTGACCAGGTGGGGTTTGTATCAGGGAGGGAAGGGAAAGACAATTGTCTTAAGTCCCTGTTCCCGATACACGAGGCCAGAGAGAGTGGGACCCCGGTCGTGCTACTGTCGGTAGACGCCGAAAAGGCCTTCAACAGAGTCAACTGGGGCTTCATGCTGGGAACATTGAGACATCTAGGAATAAGGGAAAGAATGATGCGATGGATATCTGCATTTTACTACCATCCAACAGCTAAAATAAGAATAAATGGAAGTCTTTCTCCCCCACGGAATTCTTTAATGGTACAAGATAGGGCTGCCCCCTTTCACCAATGCTATTTGTACTGACATTGGAACCTCTACTAACTGCGATCTGGGGAAATATTGATATAAGAGGAGTAAGAGTAGGAGATAGGGAATATAAGGTATCTGCATATGCAGATGATGTATTATTTTATATCTCTAACCCCAGGGCAACAATACCAATTGTATTAAAAGAATTAAGTAGATATGGGAAGATGACAAATTTTAAAATTAATACATCAAAGTCAGAGATTTTAAATATTACTACGTCAAATGAAGAACAGCGGGCAATTCAACCTGCATTCCCTTTCGTATGGCGTAAGGGGGAGCTTGGGTATTTAGGCGTAAAGTTGACAGCATGACTGTCAACTTTATATAAGGCAAACTATATGCCTATATTGAATAAGGTTAAAGACCAACTCAATTACCTGAGGTATAAACCCCTCTCGTAGTTGGGGAGGATAAATGCTTATTCTGCCAAAATTAACATACATATTCCAAATGATCCCAATAAGAGTCACACAGGAATTCTTTGTGAAATTAAAAACTTTAGTACTAAAATATATATGGAGACACAAACATCCTAGAATCTCATATGCAACACTTGTAAAGGGCAAAAACTATGGAAATATTGCCAGGCAATCACTATTTCACGGATAGCAGGTTGGATATATAACAAAGATGGTAAAGGGTGGGTGGATATTGAAAAAGCTCAAAGTAAAGTAGACTTGGGGAAAAAGGTGTGGGTCCCACGACAAT
Organism: Aquarana catesbeiana; assembly: GCF_042186555.1. NCBI lineage: Eukaryota > Metazoa > Chordata > Amphibia > Anura > Ranidae > Aquarana > Aquarana catesbeiana. Next base: position 121,483,511 of record NC_133335.1, on the reverse strand, counting down.
TCCGCAAATGATCAAATAACACAAATCCACTAACAAAAAACACTTTTAGGATATCGGACGGAGTGGGTAAATTATACCACTGGCAATATAATTCACCTTTAATTTCTTTATTAGACACAAATTATTTTAAGCCTGGGAAAGCTAAGCACATGTATTTTACTAGATGGGCAAAAAAGATGAAATAACTTTACAAGATGTGATGATTGGAAGCAGATTATGCACTTTCACTGAATTAATACAAAAATGGGGGGGGAGACCATTATATAGAGACACTCCCCCAACCACTGTGAGGAAGTGGTAATATGAGTTTAATGGAGAAACTATTCTCTTCCCTGCAGTGCTTGGACCAGAGTATATCTAAAATATATAAAATACTGGTAGAAGCATTTAAAACCTAAATACCCACCCTACTTGGGGAAATGGGAAGAGGAAATAGGTACCCTATGGGATGAGGAACATAGGCGTAAGATTCTTAGGGTAGCGTGTTCTACCTCCTGGGATATCAAGACATTAGAAATGTGTTGTAAACTGATAGCAAGATGGTATGTAGTCCCGCAGAGAGAGCACAGAAGTTTAGTGCGGAGACCCCTCCAACATGTTGGAGGGGATGCGGTGCCCTTGGAACCTTTGCGCACCTATGGTGGGAATGCGTGAAGATCCAGCCTTATTGGGAAAAAATCATAGGCAACATTTACCAAATAACAGGGGAGCATGTTCAGAAAGAGCCGTTGAATGCAGCCAAAAGTCTAATTCCAAAAGTGTGGAGAACTCCTGAACCCCCCTCGATGAAGGAATGGATAGCAAAGATAGACTGGTTGAGATCAATAGAAGAAACAATACACAGAAGTGATTAAAAGGGGTAGGAAAAAGCGTATTGGGACATTAAATGAGGATAGTGGGGCCGTTCGAAACCCCTCCTCCATCCCGGTTCGATAATAAAATAAAGAGAGAACAGATGCGGGACTTTGAATGAGGCACACGGGAGCAGAAGTATAACTTGAATAGGAAATGCGGTTTTTAATAGAATGATACAAAAATTCATATATTTACATATTTAGGCACATAGCTCTACATAATAAGGCACATAGCTCTATAATGATAATCTGTATTTATCATAAAATGCATTCCAACAAGGACTTCTATTACAAACATATGAGAATATAAATAAATAAAATTATAATAATAAATCAATAAATATGTGACACTATAAACTGTCACTAGAAAAAGGTGGCAAAGTATAAAATATGGTAAAATTGGAAGGTCCATACATATATATTTGATAATTGTGTACTCATAACGGTAGTTGTAAGCTCTACGCCGTTTCGGGACCTTATAGCCACTCATCAGGAGCATAACCGTAGTGACCACCTGTAGATAAGGGAAATAGCAGTATTGAATGATTTGAGAAACAGGTGGGTAAATGTAAAGCATGGATCCCACATTATTTAACTAAGACCATAGACTTACAGTTGTGTCTGCGCAATGGCGGTGCAGTCCCGAATGCCAAGCCAGCCAGTGAGAAGTGAAGATTCCATGGAAACATATTATAGTGTATGGGGGAAGTGGCTAGAGTTTAAAAAATCTTCAGAATATATAATGATGGTGGAGTGTTAAGGTGAGTGGAGGGAGCAGGGGAGATTGGAATCCTGAGGGGAAATATACGGGAGAACGCAAGAAGAGTTATGAATATTGGTGTATGAGAGGGGGGGTGGGAGGGGCGGTTATGGGATTATTAATTATTTAATTTTGATTTTTCTTTTTTAGGGTTGTGATGAGGGGCGGTATGCTTAATGTAGAACATATATTGAATGTAAGGAGGAAACATCAATTTTGTAAGAATGTAATAAATGATAACTTATACTAATAAAAAGAGAAAAAGAGAATATACAAAAAAAACACCTTCCAAAGAGTAGTGCTCCCTTTTAAATGTCAGGGCCCATAGTCAGTAGGCAAGAGGCTAGCCTGCAATCCCCTCCAAACCCCCCCCCCCCGGTTCGGTTCGCACCAGAACACCCAAACATGGCAAAAGTTCAGACCCTAACTTCGAACCACAATTGAAGTTTATTGGACCCGAACTTGAAAAATTAAAAGTCCCCATTTTGAAGGCTTATATGCCAGTTATTGGTCAAAAAAGATATGGGGGACTGGGTACTGCCCTGGGGGACATGTACTAATGCAAACAAACTTTTAGAAAAGATGACTTTTAAAGGAGCAGTGTTTTTAATGATGCTTAAAGTGAAACAATAAAAATGAAAAATTCCTTTAAGTATAGTGCCTGGGGGGGTCTCCTTAGTCTGCCTGTAAAGTGGCACATCTATACAGTGTATAGAACCTACTGCAGCAAAACTGAAATTTGTAAAGGAAAAAAAGTGACATTTAAATTGCCGGCAATACAAAACCATTGCCGGCAATAGAAAAATATGAAAAAAATGGCTTGGGGGTTCCCCCAATCCCTACCACACCAAAATAAAAAAAAAATACCAGACCCTTATCCGAGCATGCAGCCTGGCAGGTCAGGAAAGGGGGAGGAGCGAGGGACAAGGGCCTCTTCCCAACAACCCTGGGCTGTGGTTGTGGGCGTCCACGGGCAAGGAGGACCCCCAGATTCCGTCCCCTCTCCATGTGATTGAGTATGGGGTAACCATTCACCAAAAAAGTGTCAAAAAGAAATAAAAACACATACACAGTTTTTGACAACGCCTTTATAAAAAAAAAAAACAAAACAAAACAATGTCCCCCGATGTAGATCCATTGTCAATCATGATGTTGCCGCTATCACCGGACTAGAAAAAAGAAAACTCTCCGCCCGAAACAAAGGCTGACCACCTGACAGTTCTGATAAAGGGAGGGGCGGAGCCACCGGGTGGCACCGCCCCTTGTGACCTCCCCGAGCTATATCTATTGGTGCAATTATGCAAAGCGTGTGTGAATCATATAAAATCCAATAAGATATATACCTTATTGGAATATATATAGAGATATATAGATATAGTGAGAGGAGAGAGAACATAGTATAAAACTGTCACTTAAACACTTGAATAAAGACTACATACTGTCTGTAACAAACTCCGGCCGGCAACTGTATATAGAGGGCTGTATTAGCGTGCTGACGAACAGTATGTAGTGTAGGCTAAGCCCCTACATCATTCATCATAAAATTACATCTTCAGAGGAACCTATATAAGAACTGTCAAATGGTGGAGCAGGCAGATGGAGAATATCTTTAATCGCAGGCGGAGCTTTTTTTTCCGGGTCCAGCAGTGGCAGCGGCATCATGATTGCTGATGGATCCACATTGGGGACATGGATCCACATTGGGGACAAGGTGCTTTGGGGTGGGGGCGGAGCCCCCACCCCAAAGCACCCCCCATGTTAAGGGCATGTGGCTTGGTATGGTTCAGGAGGGGGGGTGCTCACTTGTCCCCCCCACCTTTCCTGGGCTGCCAGGCTGCATGCTCGGATAAGGGTCTGGTATGGCTTTTGGGGGGACCCAGCGCCGTCTTTAAATAAAATATTGGCGTGGGAGGAGCCCACACCGTTTGTTTTTTTTGTATTGCCGGCAATTTAAATATCGTTTAAAAACAGTATGTTAACACTTTTTTTGCATTGATAGTATCATAAATGAACAAATAAAAATATTTGAAAAAAATGCATGGGGTCCTTGACAAAATACATACCAGACCTTGTCTGGTATGGATTTTGAGGGGAACCCCCATGCTAAAATTAAAAACGGCATGGGGTCCCCCCAAAAATTTATACCAGACTCTTATCTGAGCACACAGCCTGGCAGGCAGGAAAGGGGGGTGAGCGAGTGCCCCCCTCCTGAAACATACCAGGCCACATTCCCTCAACATAGTGGGGTGCTTTGGGGTGGGGGGGACTCTGCCCTCCACTTCAAAGCACCTTGTCCCCATGTTGATGGGGACAAGGGCCTCTTCCTGACAACCCTGGTCAGTGGTTGTGGGGTTCTGCGGGCAGGGGGATTAGCGTAATCTGGAAGCTCCCTTTAATAAGGGGGCCCCCAGATCCTGCCTCCCAATGTAAATGGGTATATTGTACCCCTACTCATTCAAAGTGTCAATAAAAAAAACACTTTTTTTTGACAATTCCAAATTAAAAAATAAATGTCCCCTAATGTAGATCCATTGTCAATCACAGCGACAATGCCACTGCCGGACCAGAAAAAAGAAAAAAATGCTCTGCCCGCAATGAAGGCTAACCGCCTTTTTTTAAAGCAAATGCCCTACAGATTAAAATGGTGGGTGTTTCATTTTTTTTTTTTTTCACACAGTATTTGCACAGCGATTTTTCAACACTTTTTTAAATTTTAATGCACTAAAACACACTATATTGCCCAAATGTTTGATGAAATAAAAAAGATGATCTTAGGCCAAGTACATGGATACCAAACATGACATGCTTTAAAATTGCGCACAAACATGCAGTGGCGACAAACTAAATGCATTTTTAAAAGCCTTTAAAAGCCTTTACAGGTTACCACTTTAGATTTACAGAGGAGGTCTACTGCTAAAATTACTGCCCTTGATCTGACCTTCACGGTGATACCTCACATGCATGGTGCAATTGCTGTTTACATTTGACGCCAGACCGACGCTTGCGTTCGCCTTTGCGCGAGAGCAGGGGGGGACAGGGGTGCTTTTTTTTTTTCTTTATTAATTTTTTATCTTATTTTTAAACTGTTCCTTTCATTTTTATTTTTTTTTAATCATTTTTATTGTTATCTCAGGGAATGTAAATATCCCCTATGATAGCAATAGGTAGTGACAGGTACTCTTTTTTTGAAAAAATTGGGGTCTATTAGACCCTAGATCTCTCCTCTGCCCTTAAAGCATCTGACCACACCAAGATCGGTGTGATAAAATGCTTTCCCAATTTCCCAATGGCGCTGTTTACATCCGGCGAAATCTAAGTCATGAAATGCTCGTAGCTTCCGGTTTCTTAGGCCATAGAGATGTTTGGAGCCATTCTGGTCTCTGATCAGCTCTATGGTCAGCTGGCCGAATCACCGGCTGCATTCTCAGGTTCCCTGTTGGGACAGGAGAGCCAGAGAAAAACATGGAAGACGGTGGGGGGGGGCATTCCCTCCCACTGCTTGTAAAAGCAGTCTAGAGGCTAATTAGCCGCTAGGATTGCTTTTACATGAAAGCCGACCGCTGGCTGAAAAGAATAATACCAAGATGATACCTAAACCTGCAGGCATCATTCTGGTATAACCACTCAAAGTCCAGCAACATACCAGTACGTTGCAGGTCCTTGTTGGGCATATATTGTAAACTTTTTTTTCATGCAGCCTGTGGGCTGCATGAAAAAAAGATATTGATCGGTGGGTATGCCCACCATTAGAATACCTCCTTTCATCCACCCACTTCTAATGATGGGCATACATGCACCGTGTATATATGCCGAAGCATGGGGGCATCCTCCCGCAAAAGTTAGGAGCAAATCGCTCCTCCGCCCACTGCTGCCCCCACGCTTCGGCATATATGCTGAAGTATGTAACTGTGGTGGTGAAATCACCTCCGACAGCGCTGGAGTCACGGCTTTATGTATCGTGGGAGCAAACGCTGTTGCTGTCAAGATAAATAAATCCGCTCTGCAGCTGAATGGCGTACCTGAAAACAAAAAAGTGGTTAACAATAAAAAAACAAAGTATAAAAAAATTGCATACCTATAAAGCAAACATGATAAAAACATAACAATAAAACATTGCAGTATAGAATACAATAAAAAAGAGCAGAACAATAGAGAGAGAACAATAAAACAACAACTATTTTTGTTTTTTTTATTTTATATTTTTTTTGTATTTTTATTTTTATTTTTTTTTTACACTTTTTTTTTAGTAAATTTAACTTTTTTAACTGGTACCAGGTTTGGGTCTCTCAAAATGCGATGGCATCTTGGGAGACCCTGTGAAAGTGTGTCCTTGTCTGTGCAGTGCTGTACCCTACGCTAATACTCAACTAGTGTATGGTAGCATTCAAAACATTCACCAATGCATAGACCAGGATTGTCAGGACAGGAGGGACAACAATACCGGGTGTCACGCCTAAATCCACGCTTGCTGCAGACATGACATCTTTTTTGGGGGGCTCGTTGGGTAGGGGTACTCTGGAGGACATAAGGAAAATGCCTCTCATGCAGCCGGCTTACTGCATTTGGTTGGGGAAGGTGAGGTGGAGCACCGTCTGGAAACAGAAGGGCTCTGACGATATCTTCCTGGAATTAAAGGAAGGATCCAGTCCGTCCTGAAGCTCTGTATAGCACATGAGCATTCAGCAAAGCCAATTGAAATAAATAAACAGACACTTTTTTGTACCAGCGTCTGGCCTTACGGGCAATTAGGTACGGCGCCAACAACTGGTCGTTGAGGTCCACCCCTCCCATATTTTGGTTATATTTGTGGACACAGAGGGGTTTCTCCACAACATCATTCGCCGTAGTAATTTGGGTCGTCGTGTCTGCATGAAGGGAGGTAAAGAACGAAAACATTCTTATTGTCCCTCCACTTCATAGCGAGCAAATTATTACACTGCAAGCAGGCTCTCTCCCCCAGCCTAAGACGGGAATCTACAAGCCGCTGGGGAAAGCCCCGGCTATTAGGTCGCACGGTGCCACATGCTCCAATCTGTTGATCAAAAATGTGACTAAAAAGTGGCACGCTCGTGTAATAATTGTCCACGTACAAGTGGTGCCCCTTTCCGAATAAGGGTGACACCAAGTCACACACTATCTTGCCAGAGCTTCCTATGTAGTCAGGGCAGTTTATCGGCTCTACGTGACTATCTTTGCCCTTGTAAACCATAAATCTACATGTATAGCCTGTGGCCCTGTCACAGAGCTTATACATCTTGACCCCGTATCTGGCACGCTTGCTGGGAAGGTACTGTTTGAATGACAAGCGGCCAGAAAATGTAATCAGGGACTCATCAACGCAGACAACTTGATGGGGAGTAAACAAGTCTGCAAAACGCTGGTTGAAGTGGTTTACGAGGGGCCGAATTTTGTAGAGCCGATCGTATCCAGGGTCTCCACGAGGACGACAGAGTTCATTGTCGTTGAAGTGCATGAACCGCAAAATCTGCTCATATCGTGCCCTGGTCATGGAGGCAGAAAACAAGGGCATATGGTGAATTGGGTCAGTGGACCAATATGACCGCAACTCACTCTTTTTAGTTATGCCCATGTTGAGGGAAAGGCCCAGAAAGGTCTTAAATTCAGAAACCGTAATTGGTTTCCAATCTCTGGCAAGGGAGGACTGGGGATTAGTGGCGATGTGTTGACCAGCGTACAAATTGCTTTGGTCCACAATAGATCTATGGAGATCTTCAGTGAAAAACAGCGAATAAAAATCCAGTGGCGTAAAATCAACTGTTTCCACCTGAATTCCGGTGTGGCCAGTGAATGGGGGAAGTATGGGTGCTTCAGAAGTGGTGGGTTCCCAATTGGGATTGGCGAATGCAGCAGGAAGGGCACTATGGGCACGACGGGCCTGTGTTCATCTTCTTCTTGGTGGCAGCGGGACACTACTTGTGCTTGCCACCTCGCCAGCTTGAACTGCACTTATGGGACTCGCCACGTCACCACGTGTTACTGCAGTGCTGTATGTACGACCAGGGTGTACTAGGCCGCTGGTGCTTGCCAGTTCACCAGAAGGAATAGCGGCACTAGTACTTCTCTGCTCCATATGAGAGCCCTGTGGTTCTTGCACTTCAAGGACAGAAGAAGTTCGGGGTCTGGTACGCCTGACCCTAGCAGGGACCACAACTCCATCATCAGAGCTATCTGTCATGGAGCCGCTGTCCTCTACAGGATCGTATTCTGAGCCTGAACTTGACAGATGAGTGACTTCCTCTTCACTATCTGTCATGCTCAGAAACGTGTAGGCCTCTTCACTAGTGTACCTTCGATTTGCCATTTTGGGCTCTAAATTTAGGGGTACACTAGTGAGACTCACAGGCAAAAAAGCTCCTGACTGTTAGCGACTGATTCAAAACGCTACCAAAAAACTGTTAGCGATCGCAGGGATCAGGCCTGACTCTGCGAACGCTGCAGTTATGTGTGCTTAGTGTTTTGTAAGTGACAGTTATCAATCGATACTGCACTTGGGTGGGCTGGGCTGCGCCGAGGGGCAAAGCACAGGTGCTAGCAGGTATCTGGGCTGATCCCGCTAACACTGTGTTTATGGGAACCCTAAACTGCTGGGGAGTATAGATCTGATCGGATCAGATATCGATCCATTCAGATACTATAGCACTAAGGGAGGTGTATGCTGCGTGCGTGGGTTTTAGCGGTACTGGCGCTAACCTGACGCTGCCTGGGGCGACGCAGACCTTATCTGATCCTAAAAACGTAAATTATATCACCGCCGGGCAATTAGGGGGTTAAACCTTTATAAGGTAATAAACGGCGGGTGCCCTAAAACTATAATAAACTATAATAAACAAACTAACCAGCGTCACCCGTAACACTTATACGGTGATCACTGGTGAAAGGGTTAACTAGGGGGCAATCAGGGGGTTAAAACCTTTAGTAGGTAGTATATGGGGGTCCCTGTCGCTATAAAACACTGACAGCGAACCTATATACTTACCTCCCTAACTAGCGTCACCTGTGTCACTAATACAGCGATCAGAAAAACGATCGCTTAGCGACACTGGCGACGGGGGGTGATCAAGGGGTTAACCTTTATTAGGGGGGGGTTAGGGGGGTACCCTAGACCTAAAGGGGGGTACCCCAGACCTAAAGGGGGCTAACCTAACTGCCCTAACACTTATAACTGTCACAAACTGACACCAATGCAAAAAAAAAAAAAAACTGCTATTGGTGTCAGTGTGACAGGGGGTACAGGGGGGTGATCGGGGGGTGAAAAGTGTGCCTAGTGTGTTCTACTGTTAGTGTAGTGTTGGTGCACTTACTTGGATGTCTTCTCTCCTCGGCGCCGGATCGAAAAGACCGGCTCGAGGAGGGATGACATCACTTCCTCTCCCTCTGTTTACATTACAGAGGGAGAGGAAGCATTTTCATTTGCCGGGAGCGATAGGGAGGGGGTGGCCAACAATGGATGGCCTCCCCCTCACCTCTCACCCGCGTGATTCTGCCTGCCCGTGCCATTCTGCTGACGTATATCGGCGTGAGGCGGTCGGCAAGTGGTTAAAGTTTATAGTTTTGCTGATCAAGTGAAATTGTTGAAGAAGTGAACTTGTGTTGAAGTCGAAACCAGACTAAGAGCCGGTTCACACAGGGGCGACTTGTCAGGCGACCTAGCCGCCTGACAAGTCGCCTCCCATTCTGTACAATGGAACCGTTCTAATAGGAGCGACGCAAGTCGCTCCGACTCAGAAAAAGGTTCCTGTACTACTTTGGGGGCGACTTGCATAGACTTCTATACAGAAGTCGTTTTGCAAGTCGCCACGGAAGTCGTTTGCAGGTCGCCTTGCTGAACCGGGGCTTAGGGAAGTTGCGTGTGTCATGATGTGGTCTGCAGTTATATCTGTCTGGGTGACATAATATAACATAATATAATGTGGCATAATGATAGCGTTAATGACTCTGGTTGAATGCATGTTAAAAGGAAATGTGTCTTTTGAACATGTACCCCTTATTGGTGGAAGATGGTCGGTAACGCCCATCTTTCATTTACACTTAACACCTTGTCTGAGCCATAATAAAGCGAAACCATGTATGAAGCCACTTTGCTGTGTCAATTATTCATATACGCTGTCCCCTATGCATAGAGATATATATTTGGGTATGAAGGCAACGGAATCGGGCGATGATGAGGTAATTATAATTGGATGATAAGATAATAGTCAGGACTGGTGATTAAAAGTGAAGGCGCACCTTTCAGTGGTGTCAGAATTTTAAATACTCAGGTAATTGGATAATATTTTTAATATTACTGTTAGCATTTTAGAAACTTGTGATTACTGGTTGGTAGAGATTACGTGCATACTGTTTGTTGTAGCAGCCTGGGGTTTCTATGATGTTGTGCCCAGGTTGGCTTTAATGGGTTCTGGGAACAATGTGTGAAAAGTGTACACGCCCATTGGTAGCTTTTGAAGCTTGTTGGAAAGGTGAGACGCTCGAGCAGGTAGATTTTTAGTCAGAAATGGACAAAGTAAATTGGGAATCTCCCTTGCTTACACCCAAGTATCGTGAGAGTGGTAAGTACTTTTGTATGTAAAGAAAACTTGGCAGATTATATCAACATTAATGATAAAAGAAGGTATGGGGAAAATCTCAAATTTTGGTAGGTCATCGCTTAAGGTTTTAAAAAGACTGAGAAAATTAAGGAGACTGATGTTGCTGTGGTGCATATGGGAAAAAGGTTTTAGCTATGGGATTTAGGCTTAAAGTTTTTTTAACTACCATAAAAAAAAAAAAAATTATAACCAAAGTTACACTAAGAATTTGAGGGCTATCTTAAGGGTTAAACAGGAGAAAGATTCTTTGCTTAAGTTATCACAGCCACTGGTGCATTCTAACAGGGGTATAAACTGATAGTGTCAACAGATATACAGTATATAAAGAGAATAAACTTTACAGGACCAGTACAAGAACAGTACGGTAGTATATGAGGCAAGCCTCCCCTCTACTAATATTTGTTTATAGAATTATACAGTATAATGGCTTAATTTGCGTGCAAGAAGTGTAATTGTTTAAAGTACATGTTTAATGTGTTTTGATGACTCTTTAAAGGTAAAAGCATAAAATGATAAAGGTTGCAAACTAAAGGTGTTAAGTGTGCTGGGGGGTTGTGTAAAGAGAGGAAGGGTTTTAATGAAAGTTAAGATTTGAAGGAAAAGTAAGGCAAGAGTTATTTAATGAAAGTTAAATTAAATTAAAAAAGAGCAGCCAAGAAAACTCGGAGTATTGGGGTCTTAGGATTGCAGTGGAAAAGTTAATGGAACTTACCACTCCTAGGCCAGGTAGAGCTCACATCTAGAAGCTTAGGAACACTGTGTCTACAGTTAAATCCATTATTGAAGATAAATGAGTATGCTACCGATTTATGTCTGCCATACAGTTCAGAGACCAGACACATAGAAGTAAAATAGTTTTAAAAAAGGGAAGTGCCATTAGGGAGCTTCGAGGTTTAAAGGGGACATTGAAAACATTAATGGGGGAGCGTACCATTCCTGGCAAGTGTCCATGTTTGCTGTAGCACCTCGAATATTCATTTTCATGTGTTTATTGATTTATGAAGTATACTTTAACCAAGGGATGGTCAGGAATTACATGAGATCGTCAAGGATTGTCCAGATCCAAGGATGTTAGCTGGAATTGGGGGAATGTGCAACTTATAGTTGCATGATATGGGTGCATTGAAAAAGATATATTTCTTTGTATGCATACATTTTAATTTCTGCTTGAAATATGGAAAAACAGGAAATGTTTTAACAATTACTTGCGTTGCACCCAAACAAAATTGACATCCTTTTTTCCCCACAAATAGAGCTTTCTTTTGGTGGTATTTGATCACCTCTGCGACTTTTATTTTTTGCTCTATAAACAAAAAAGCGACAATTTTGAAAACATGCATTATTTTTTGTTATATTAAATATCCCCCAAAAATAAATAATAAAAAAAAAAAAATTTCCTTAGTTTAGGCCGATATATGTATTCTTCTACATATTTTTGGTAAAAAAAATTGTAATAAGCATATATTGATTGGTTTGTGCAAAAGTTATAGCGTCTACAAAATAGGGCATAGTCTTTATGGCATTTTTATTATTTTTTTTTTTACTAGTAATGGTGGCGATCTGCGATAAGGACTGCGACATTATGGCAGACACGTCGGACAATTTTGACACCTTTTTGGGACCATTGGCATTTTTACAGCGATCAGTGCTATAAAATTGCATTGATTACTGTAAAAATGTCACTGGCAGTGAAGGGGTTAACCACTAGGGGGCAGTGAATGGGTTAAGTGTGTCCTACAGTGTGTTCTAACTAAAAGGGGGATGGGACTATGCAGGGGAGATGAAAAATCGCTGTTCATACTCTGTATGAACAGACGATCTGTCTTTTCTCCCCTCAGAGGACCGGAAACTGTGTGTTTACACACAGATTCCGGTTCTTTGTGTGCCCCGAGCGATCACGGGAGCCCGGCAGTGATAGTGACCGTCGGGCATTAGCATCGGCTCCGTGGGCGAGCAGGCGGTGCGTATGTGCCCCCTAGTGGCCACTGGGTGAAGCGACGTTGCATAACGTTGTTTTGCCCAGCCATGCCATTCTGCCGTAGTACAACTGCGGCAGATGGTTGGCAAGTGGTTAATAAAAGCGCCTGTGCCTCAGGTGACCACACAAAGGACATCCCTTTCTTTGTCAGCTGTGTAATTTGTGCTATCACCTTAGAGAAGTTTCTTATGAATTTTCTTTTGAGGTTGGATTTCCTCAACATTTCTAGGGGATCCATGCTCACTTCTTTAGGAGAAATATATCCCAAGAAATGCATCTGGGTTCGTTCAAACTCACATTTCTCCAATTTAATATAAAGTCAGTTCTTCCTTAAAGAGGAAGTAAACACTGATGTGTTTTACTTCCTCTTTATTCCACTGCAAAATAAAAGCATAATGGGCTAGTATGCATTGCATACTAGCCCATTATATGCCACTTAACTGCAATTATGTGCCACTTAACTGCAAAAGAAGCCACCCTGGTGGCCGCAACCATCTTCATCCCTCTTCCTTCCGGGGTTGTGGACTCTGGCTCTGTGACTGGCCGGAGTCACGTAACGTGACTCCCGCACATGCGCCGACAGTCACGGCACGGGCGCTATATAAACGGCACAATGCCTTTTCTTTAGTGCGCATGCGCCGATGACGTTGGTGCAAGCGTATATGGTAAATATCTCCTAAACCATGCAGGTTTAGGAGATATTTCCAGTACCTACAGGTAAGCCTTACTGTAGGCTTACCTGTAGGCTAAAGTGGTCTGTAAGGATTTAAAACCACTTTAACCTTCCAAAGACCGTGCAAACAATCTGGAGGTGCATCACAAGCATCACAAGCATGTTAGAAAAGATGAGAATATCATTCAGATAAGCAATCACAAACTGTATCTCCTGTTCAATCAAAAGAGGGGGTTACAGCTGAAAAGAGTGGCAATACCAGTTCACCCTGTGTTATTTAAATTAGCATGCTCAACATGTTTTGCGTATATTCACTGCTTCTTCAGGAGCTTTGTATTGCTTAGTATGAACAGAGACAATATATAGTACTACAGAGATGAAAGAAAAAAAGGTATCAGATTAATCATAATACAAACAATAAAACATCACATAGCATAATCAGAAAATAACAAAGTAGTGGCAAAATATGGCGTCCCCTCCAGAGAGTAATCGCGACCATTTCATTGAGTAGCCCAGAGTTGCTCTAATAGTATATGGTTTCAATAGACGACTCTCAACTGTGTCAAATCCATAAAAAAAGATATTAAGCTGGGTGGGGCATCAATTATGCCGTTCCATACAGATCTGTTGATTTAAAATGTAAAGCACCAGTCAGTATGGATAGCAGCAAGGCCAGTAAGGTATACAACATTAGTACTCAGCTGACACCCTTGTTGTTTAGTATACCGAAACATACTTGAATCAAGCATTCAGTAAATGAATTGAATTCACAGGGGAATCCCTATAAAAGAAGATCACAAATGTACAGTGTGTATTGTGCTTGAAGTCTCCATAAAGTAGATGGTAAAAGTGTCTTGCCAATCAGACATCGAGAGCGAAGGCAGCGTGTCCGCAGGGAGAGTGTGGTGGCGGACACGCCGCCTTCTCTCTCGATGTCTGACCGGCAACACACTGCATGGCTATCATCCATTTCTGTGTGTTTATGCTCGGTTTTAGGACACTGCGAATGCGCGATTCTCGCGCATGCACTCTGCAGGGCCAGGCCCGGTGACGTCATGCGTCATTTGGCGTGGGGGCGGCACCAGGCAGGAGCCCCTGTGCAGATAAGAAGGGTTTGCCATGAACACAGCACACGCTGTTGCAACACGGCTGAGTGTCTCTCTGTGTCCCTTTTTGATGACTGATTTTTTTTTTTTCTTCTAAGATGATTGGTGAGTAATGGCTACACAGGTCTTTTACCATCTGCTTATGGAGACTTCGGGCACAATACACACTGTGTATTTGTGATCTTCTTTTATAGGGACTCCCCTGTGAATTCAGTGGATATTTACTGAATGCTGCTTGCAAGTATGTTTCAGTACTAAACTACTAGGTGAGTCAGCTGACTACTAATTTTGTATACCTTATTGGCCTTGCTGCTATCCATACTGACTCATGCTTTACATATTAATCAACAGATCTGTATGGCACGGCATAATTGATGCCCCACCCAGCTTAATATCTTTTTATGGATTTGACACAGTTGAGAGATCATTTTGCGGCTGCTATCACTGCCTCCGTTTGCCTTTTTTCTTTGGCAACTGGATGTAATTTAAGGTAAAGCTGACATCTTGCTTTCCCTATGCTATTTATTTATCCTTAGAGACTAGTATTATTACCCACGTTTTAGGTCTGGGGTATATTCTTATTCCCTCTCCTTTCCTTATAGCATATTCTGGATATGTTAACAGAGCAACTTTTGGATGTCTATTGAAACCATATGCTATTAGAGCAACTCTGGCCTACTCGATGAAACTTTGCAATATCTGAGTATTTGTGATTGTCTACTAAGGTTATCTTTCATCAGAGCAACCGTTGACTGTCTTCTGAGGCTGTATGTATATTTTGGTATGACTATTATGTATTTACAGTATTACAATGCTTTAGCCATTGCTGTTATGAAAAATAGTTCCAGACTAGACTCGTAATATATTTACTTTCTAATAGATTCCTGGTTGCTTTCCTTCCCTTGTCTGCGGGGGGGCTCCTACATCCGCCGGGGCAGATCCACTCTTTTTTTGGACTGCGGCTTGTGTTGCTACCTTCGGTAAGGGTTGCGATTACTCTCTGGAGGGGACGCCATATTTTGCCACTGCTTTATTTTCTGACTATGCTATGTGATGTTTTATTGTTTGTATTATGATTTAATCTGATGCCTTTTTTTTCTTTTATCTCTGTAGTACTATATATTGTTTCTGTTCATACTATGCAATGCATCCTGAAAAAGCGGTGAATATTCGCGAAACATGTCGAGCATGCCAATTTAATTAACACAGGGTGAACTGGTATTGCCATTCTTTTCAGCTGTACCCCCCCTGTCGATTATATAAAATCTATTTTGTCTTACATAATCGTGTATCTTAATTGTTACGGTACCATTAAAGTCCAATAACCTCAACTACCAATCTTTCCAAATAACAGGGCTGCCCCTACAGGAGACATTGAATCAAGCCCTTCTCTAAATTCTTATCAAGCCACTCCCTAAACATACTTAAATTCTGGTTTGGATAGATTGAAACCACGACCAAAGGCTATTTCAGCCCCTGGGAGCAGTTCAAAGGGACAATTAGATGGGCGATGAGGAGGTAACTGATTGGCATTCTTCTTATTGCAGACATCCCAGTAAAAAAAGTCTGAAGATTATTCATTGTGGCACCATCTTGATCTATATATGGGGAGGCCCAAACTAGAGCTTCCCCAGTCAGAAGTTTGAGAATAAACATTACCTTCCTTTTCTCAGAAGGAAATACAGAAAGGTGCATTTGGAAATACAGTGCCTCGAAAAAGTACTTATACCCTTTGAAAATTTCCACATTTTGTCATGTCACAACCAAAAACGTAAATGTATTTTATTGGGATTTTATGTGATAGAACAACACAAAGTGGCACATAATTGTGAAGTGGAAGGAAAATGATAAATGGTTTTCAAAATTTTTATCAAATATGTGAAGAGTGTGGCATGCATTTGTTTTCAGCCCCCTTTACTCTGATACTCTTAACTAAAATATAGTGGAACTAATTGCCTTCAGAATTTGCCTAATTGGTAAATAGAGTCCACCTGTGTGTAATTTTAATCTCAGTATAAATACAGCTGTTCTGTGAAGCCCTCAGAGGTTTGTTAGAGAACCTTAGTGAACAAACAGCATCATGAAGGCCAAGGAACACACCAGACTGGTCAGGGATAAAGTTGTGGAGAAGTTTAAAGCAGGGTTTAGGTTGTAAAAAAAAATATCCCAAGCTTTGAACATCTGATGGAACAATGTTCAATCCATCATCTGAACTACTGCAAACCTACCAAGACATGGTCGTCCACCTAAACTGACAGGCCAGGCAAAGAGAGCATTAATCAGAGAAGCAGCCAAGAGGCCCATGGTAACTCTGGAAGAGCTGCAAAGATCTACAGCTCAGGTGGGGGAATCTATCCACAGGACAACTATTAGTCGTGCACTCCACAAATCTGGGCTTTATGGAAGAGTGGAAAGAAGAAATCCATTGTTGAAGGAAAGCTATAAGAAGTCCTGTTTGCAGTTTGCGAGAAGCCATGTTGGGGACACAGCAAACATGTGGAAGAAGGTGCTCTGGTCAGATGAGACCAAAATTGAACTTTTTGGCCTAAAAGCAAAACACTATGTGTGGCAGAAAACTAACACTGCACATCACCCTCAGCACACCATCCCCACTGTGAAACATGGCAGTGGCAGCATCATGTTGTGGGGTTGCTTTTCTTCAGCAGGGACAGGGAAGCTGGTCAGAGTTGATGGGAAGATAGATGGAACCAAATACAGGGCAATCTTAGAAGAATGCCTGTTGGAGTCTGCAAAAAGACTTGACACTGGGGTGGAGGTTCACCTTCCAGCAGGAAAAAGACCCTAAACATACAGTCAGAGCTACAATGGGATGGTTTAGAGCAAAGCATATTCATGTGTTAGGATGGCCCAGTCAAAGTCCAGGCCTAAATCTAATTGAGAATCTGTGGCAAGACTTGAAAATTGCTGTTTAGACGCTCTCCATCCAATCTGACAAAGCTTCAGCCATTTTGCAAAGAAGAATGGGCAAAAATTTCACTTTCTAGACATTTAAAGCTGGTAGAGACATGCCCAAAAAGACTTGCAGCTGTAATTGAACAAAAGATGAGTATCCCCAGAATGGACTTTAACCTCTTCAGATCCGCGCTATTGCCAAATGAGGGCAACGGCGCGGATCTACATTGCCGGGACGACATCTATTGCGGCGCGCTCGGTGATCAGCGAGTCTATGAGACTCGCCTGATCACAGATCAGAGTAAGGGGTCGGTCCCGACCCCTTATCACATGATCAGCTGTCAGCCAATGACAGCTGATCATGTGATGTAAACAGAGCCGGTAATCGGCTATTTTTCCTCCTCGCACTGACAGCGTGAGGAGGAAAAAAAACCCGATCGCCGGCGGCCGTGATCGGGACATCAGTCCCAATCACGGCGATGATCACGGCGATCATCTTCCCCCACAGCAATAGGCAGCAGTGCCGCCCACCAGCGTCACCCATTAGTGCCCACAGTGCCACCCATCAGCGCCCACATCAGTGTCACCTACCAGTGCTCATAAGTGCTGCCCATCAGTGTCACCCTTCAGTGCCCCCATCAGTGCCGCCTTAACTGTGCCCATAAGTACCGCCTTAACTGTGCCTATCCGTGCCCATCAGTGCAGCCTATCAGTGCCCACCAGTGCCGCCTCATCAGCGCATATCAATGAAGGAGAAAAATTACCTGTTTGCAAAATTTTATAACAAACTATGAAACATGATTTTTTTTTTTCAAAATTTTCCATATTTTTTGTTTGTTTAGCAAAAAATAAAAATCCCAGCTGTGATTAAATACCACCAAAAGAAAGCTCTATTTGTGGGAAAAAAAATGATAAAAATTTAATTTGGGTACAGCGTTGAATGACCGCGTAATTGTCATTCAAAGTGCGACAGCGCTGAAAGCTGAAAATTGGTCTGGGCAGGAGGGGGGTTTAAGTGCCCAGTAAGCAAGTGGTTAAAGGCATTAATATCTATACAGAGAGTATTTAGACATAATTGAAATATAGCAAAGTTGTTTATTTAACAAAACATGCTTAAAAACATGATAGTTAAGACAATGAACAAGTGTTTTGGAATGTATACAAATCTGTATATAAGACACCAGAGTTACAGCACACGGTGTAATGTGATCCTTCACCTGACATTTCAGATAAATTTTTTCTTCACGGGTGTTCTTCAGGAAACACACATGTGCATCTATGACATTGCAAAAAACGTGCTATCAATACACATTATTTCAAAACATGTATATGCTCTTATTAACAAATATTTTTTATGTATATTATATTGAATGCACTTATGTGTACTGTGGTGGTGTTGCAGATAAAACATTCCATGTTTATATTAAAAACAAGAAGAAAAGTTGTATCCCCTGAAGAAATTTGCATTACCACGCTAGAGGATAGTTTTCTCTGTTGGAAAAACAGGTCAAGAAGCCGGCGGTGCAGCTATAATTGCAGCAAAAGGTGGTTCTACAAAGTATTGACTTGGGGAGGCGGAATACAAATGCACGCCACACTTTTATTTATTTGTAAAAAATTATGAAAACTATTTTTCATTTTCCTTCCACTTCACAATTATGTACCACTTTGGTCTATCACACAAGATCCCAATAAAATACATTTATGTTTTTGGTTGTAACATGACAAAAACCTTTAGGGCGGCACAGTGGTGTAGTGGGTTGCACTCTCGCCTAGCAGTAAAAAGGGTCGCTGGTTTGAATCCCAACCACGGCACTACCTGCCTGGAGTTGGCATGTTCTCCCTGTGCCTCCGTGGGTTTCCTCCAGGTACTCCGGTTTCCTCCCACACTCCAAAGACATGCTGGTAGGTTAATTGGCTTCTGTCCAAAATTGGCGCTAGTATATGAATGTGAGTTGGGGACCTTGGATTGTGAGCTCCTTGAGGGTAGGGACCGATGTGAGAGTGCGATTGTATGTGTGGGGTGCTGCCTAAATTGACAACGCTATATGGGTACCCTAAATACATAATATACAATAGAGGAGCATCTTAATGAGACACAATGTACAGGGATAGGGACAATTGTAGACACGCACCCGCACTCACTCAGGTTGAACTGGATGGACTGGTGTCTTTATTCAACCTTACTAACTATGTAATGTAAAACATTTCAAGGGGTATGGATACTTTTTCAAGGCACTGTATAAACACTGATTAAGGAAACCTCTGCAATGGCGGCGGTCTCTGTTAGAATGAGATGGTTGAAGCTGAGGCATATGTGTGTTAGTATCATCTCGGTCCAACATTTGCTTCTGCGGGGTATGAATCTCCCCCTGTTGCCTTTCCACCATTCTAGTTTGGCAACTTTTTCTTGGTAGGTAACACCGAATTCCTGAAGCTCTTTGCTGCCCAAGAGGAGCCACAATGTTTGCTCCATGTTTGGGCCAGATTATTCTGTCATGATCAGAGGTCAGGCACGAAGACCAGTTGCTATAGCAGTAGTGAAACTACCACTGACCAGCAGGATACTTACACAGGCTGTTACCCTGGAGGATGACGCAGGCTCCCCTGAGATTCGGAGTCTAAGTACTAACCGGTGTTTACCAGAGCTCCTGACGGTAGGTATGGATTTTGCTGCATGTTAGTACAAGGTCTTGGTCCTCAGGATCACCCCACCAGGAGATGAGCAAGCCGTGGTCCTGAAGTGGATAAGCAGGTAAGGATCAAACAGAAGCGTAGTCAGTAAAACAAGCCAAAGGTCAGTAATGTGTCATTGTAGGTTGGGTCCAGGCAGAAGCGTAGTCGAGGAACAAGCCAAGGGTTGGTAACTAGACATGTGCAATTCGTTTCGTCCCCGGATTTGTTTTTCAATGAAATTCCATAAATTTCCGGAAATATTCGAATTGACAAAAACCCATTTAACAAATTTTTCAAAAAATATGAAAATTAGTCAATTCGAAAATTAAGAATGAAAATTTCAAAAGAATGAGAAAAGAACTAAAATCCAAGAATTGGAAAACCCGAAAATTCAAGAGTCTGAAATAATACCTAACTAATAAGAACTATTATTGACTATTAAATTATAGGTATTGCAATTTCCTTTCAAATTTGACTGTTAGTGAACGTAACTAATAAAAATTTGTATAAACTATTCATTATTAATAATTCTTTACTTTCCATTAATTTAGATGCAGCATTTGTTATTCCGGATAATTCGTAACTTCGAATAAATTGATATTTGTCCATAAACAGCAAAATTTGAAAGGAAATTCCAATACCTATAATTTAATAGTTATTATTAGTTATTTTGGATTTCAGAATTTACTAATTTACGAATACCGCATCGAAATGAATGGAACATAACAAATTCAAATTTTTCAGAATTTATTCAAAATAACGAATGTCAATCATAAATAAGGACCCGAAAAAACAAAATGAATGAAACAAAAACTATCAAATTTTTCGGCAGTGCACGTCTATTGATAATGAGTGGTAGCACAGCAGGGAAGACTAGAGCGAGATACTGGCTGAAAAGAGCACAATAATCTGGCAAGCAGGAAGTGCAGAGACCTAGCTTAAATCAGGTAGTTCATGGGAGGAGCAAAGAGTTCAAGGTTCAGCAGAAGTCAGGGCACATGGCAGTATTTCAGGTAGCTCAGTGAGAGGTCATCGCCAGACACAGCAGAGGTCCCAGGCTCAAGCCCTTTTTTCCCTTTAGGGTGAATTTGATACACTGGCAGCCCAGGAAGTTGCTTTTGGATGATGTAAGGTTGGGGTCACCAGCGAACTACTAACTTGTGCTTCCAAGGAACCCCTAGGTTCCTCAGCAACACATGATCTCCCTGCTGAAGAGTTTGCACTTTTAATTCCAGGTCGAATTCCTTTTTGTTCCTCTGCTGTCGAGCAGTAGCATTCTCTACTGCTTTCTCATATGCCTGGTTTAGGTTCCTAGGCAGTCTGTCAACATATCTTTTAAAGGAAGCTAGGGAGGTGTGATCTGTGGATGTTCTGAAAGCCAGTTCAACTGATAATCAGGCCTCTCTTCCAAACATTAGTCTGTGGGGAGATTACTCAGTGGCATCATTTGTCATAGTGTTTTATGCATGAACGATGGTGGAAATGTGATTGCCCCAGTTCTGTTTCTTCTCAGAAGGTAAAGTTCCTAGCATGTTCAGTAGTGTATGGTTGAACCTTTCAGGCTGAGGGTCTCCCTGTGAGTGATATGGAGAGGTCTTGGATTTCTTTATGCCCAGCAGCTGACATAACTGGTGCACACGTTTGCTCTTAAAGCCATGGTCATCATAAAATAATATGGGAGTGTATCACTTAATAGTAGCCTCATTCAGAGTGTGTTTCGGCCAGAGTGGTATACTGAGGCAAAAAATGGAATCCCTGAGAGTAGAGAAAAAATTGAAATCAGTCTAAAAGGACTGTAATAAGTGTTGAAAAGTAAAAAAGTAAAGATAAAAATAAAAATAGAATATAAGGCGTGAGGTAAGAAGTTGTTGTATAAATACCATATATTGGATGTAGATTGGTGCAAGTGTAGTAAGAAATGGTTGCCAATCAGGTTGGTAACTGAAAGCAAACAATATATAAAAGTTGTATAATGCTATACTGTCAAGGATAGTTAAGAGTAAAATTGAAAAATAAGAGATAAGGAATCATAATAAATTTGGCAAGTGATAAAAGTGGGATTCATGATAATACCAGTGTGGTTGTCATTGCGATGTAAAAGTACTGTTCAATAGTAACATAGTAATATTCATCATAAGGGCGTTTAAACAGCCAGTATAGATAAATACATAATACATCGCTGATTGGCAGCTATACAAATCAGTATGTATGTGGTGTCCAAACATCTCATATACATGATTTGTAGTTATAGGTATCAATAGCATTTAAAATGGAGAGCTGACTAGGGATTATGCAGGTAGAAGAGTAGAGTAAAAAATAGCCAGTACAATAGGGTAGGATATTACCTTTTCCAGGACAAGTTTAAGTAGACCAGTCATGCATCCCAGCATCCAGCATGTGCAATGCTCGAGCAGGGAATGGGTGGATCCGGTGTATATATAGGGTGAACTTCCATCAGCTGGTGCAGCTAACCATGCTCAGCTGAGTGTTGAAGTTCGTTGCCAGGGAGACCTGGACGCTGCCTCCTGGGCCAGGGGTGCGGGGCGCAGCCCCTACCGTGCATGCGCGGACGCAAGCACGTTGGGGCGGCGTCACGCACACCCGACCCACCGACACGATCTACCACAATGGCGGATAACGCATGTCCGCTGGAGTAGTAAGATGGAGGCTGTGGGCAGAGATGTCAAGCATCCAGCCAGCCTCTCATAGCGCCGCCCAGATTCTGAGTCTGAGCGGCTTTCCGTGCCGGGCAGCCACTCTGGCCAATCGCACCCAGAGGAAATCTGAAGGGAAAACAAGAAGGATAATATTAAATAGTGAAGACCATGGCCAGAATTTTATTCAAGCCAGGGGGATGTAAGAGTGCATACAAGTGCTAAAAATGTCAATTTAGATGTTAGCATAGGAGCAGCAACTTTAATTGATGGTAAAAAGTATATATACAAAATTATACCTTTTGTGAGCGGGGACTTGAGAATGGGCGGGACTGGTTAATAATCAGAGACAAAATACAATGAGAATATACATTTTGCAACCAATAATATGGAGACAAACAAACAGTTGATGGTGGAATAGGTAAAAATTGTACATTTTCTAAACAGATATATATAGCAAATACAGCAATATGTGGCATGATAGACATGAAGAACAGACATTAAGGCACAAATTATTCATTTCATAAGCAAGAATATATGATGGGCGCAGCATTATGTAATGCAGCAGTGTGTAACATAGTAAACATGAAGGATAAACGTTAAATCACAAAAAAGGAAAGTATTGGTCATGCTGTATTTCAAGAAGCATATCCATAGCCGTATACATCTTCACATATCTAATCACATATTTTACTTGTTTTTATTGTAGAATGTGCATATTATGTATTGCACATAAGCCCAAAGACGTATAGAAGATTTTAGTGGGCCTGATTGTCCACACTATAAAAGTACATTTATGAAAGTAAGAATATTGAAGACGTATAGGTTATGGATTAGGAACAAATGAGATATTTCATACATATATAGGCAATAAATGGCACTGAGTCAGTATATTAATATGCATATCTAAAGGTGTCATACAGACAAAAAGATAACCCATCATATTGATATTATGCAGAGGGAATGGGAAGAGTAAGGAGAGTGGCATGATTGATATGGCCCAATACGAAAAATGTATTAGGGATAGTTGAAGTTTATTTTTCCATTCCGCCGGAGCAGAATCCTTCGAGGAATGGTTTAAAGCAAAGAGCTTCATTTAGGCCTGGAGGTAGGGTGGCCTTTAATAAATGGATCCACCTCAGTTCTCTTTGTTGGAGGAGGACCTTATTCCAGTCACCCCCCCCTAGAGCTAGGGTGTCTCCGATCTAGTATAAGAAATTTAATCCTAGGAAAAATTCCGCCATGTACTAAGGAGACATGGCGTCCTAGGGGGAGATCAGGGTCGCAGGTTTGCATACTAAGTATGTGCCTATAGGCTCTTCTCCAGAATTCTAGTTTAGTTTTTCCAACATAGAAGCAGCTGCAGCTACATTGGAGCAGATAAACTACTCCTGGGGTTCTGCAATTGGCAAAATGTTTAGGGTGGAATATTTTCCCATTCGGGAGGGTGGGGTTTCTCTGTGTGAGCATATACTTGCAATAATGGCATGAGCTGCATATAAAGGTGCCTTTATATTTGCAGTGTGTTCTCATTGATTCACTTCTAAACTCACTGTTCACAATAGACATGTGCACACTGAAATATTTTATTTCGGAATTTTGTTTTCGTTCCGAAATATAAATTTATTTAGTTACTCCCGAAATTCGTTTTTATTTATTTCGTTTTTCGTTAAAAATTGCATTAGTCCGAAAATCCAAATTAAGGTCGAATCTGTCATTGAAGGCTTATAGTGTCTGTTGAATGTTCAAAGAAGATTCGACGGAGCAGCTAAACTGTAAGACGCCGTGTAGTTTACCTGCTCCGTCGGATCTTCTTAGGACTTTCAACAGACACCATAAGCCAAAGTATGTGTGTACTTAGTTCTAGCTATTTTACTGCTCCTCCTCTTTGGTTACAATCAGCCAATAACATTCATCATCATTATTTTTATTTATCTTCTCTCCCCTACGTCGAATCTCTCTCCCCTACGTCGAATCTCTCTCCCCTACGTCGAATCTCTCTCCCCTACGTCGAATCTCTCTCCCCTACGTCGAATCTCTCTCCCCTACGTCGAATCTCTCTCCCCTACGTCGAATCTTTTTTCTCTATGTAGAATAATCTTGGACTAATAGAGTTAAGGTTAGGCACATTCGACCACAGGTTTGCTGGACACAGATTGTTATTGTCATCATCATGTCAAATCTCCTATCTATATCGAACTGTTGTAGCAATGAAAATAAAGCATTTGTTTATGTCGGATCTTTCATTTTTCAGACTCTGCACTTTCGTTATCGTTTGTTAAAACGATAACGAAAATACCTGAATTTCGGACGAAAATGCATTCGGACGAAAACGAATGCACATGTCTAGTTAACATTTCTATCACTGATAGAAGTGGCTCTTCTGAATGTAAAGCACGGTTTATCTGGGACAAAATGGCCCAAAGATGGATCTAGGGTCAGCATGTGCCAGTACTTCTCGATGATTTTTTTGACTTGGCATTGTTGCTGATTAAATGTGGTAATAATTGATTTGTGTCTTTACGTTTGGTGGCCTAAAATAGAGTGTTTCTGGGTTTCATCATTACTTGTTTAAAGGATTTTTTCAAGGAAGTGTGTGAGTAACCTCGTGCTAAAAGTCTGTCCCGTAAATTGCCTGCTTCTCTTATAAATGTATCCTCATCTGTGCAGTTACGCTTAATCCTTAAGTATTGAGAATACGGGATAGAGTTGATCAGGGGTTGTGGATGGAAACTTGTGGAGTATTGTATTGCCTGCAGTGCTTTTTCTAAATAACTTGCTACATAGTTTTCCTTGTTCACCTTTGTAAATTTCTATGTCTAGAAATGTTATCTGGTTCTTGTCAAAGGACATAGTAAAAGTTAAGTTAAAGTCATTTTTGTTCATTCTTAACAAGCACTGTTCGAGTACATCAGGGGGACCATCCCAGATGCCAAGGATGTCATCTATATAGCGATACCATCTCATGATGTGGTTGGTATATTGGATCAAGCTTTCGTCAGTTAGAAACATTTTTTCCCACTCCCCCAGGTACAGGTTGTCATACGACGGGGCACAACATGTCCCCATCGCAACCCCCTGCATGGGGACATGTTATGGGAAGTGGGAGCCATTGAAAGTGAAAACATTATGGATGAGGATGTACTCGAGCAGTGCAATGACAAATTCATTGTACGTGGGGTCAGTAGCAGTATTTTGTTGAAGGACATGTCTGATGGCTGCTAATCCTCTCTCGTGTGGGATTGAGCTGTATAGAGTTTCTACATCTATTGTTGCTAGGCAAGCTTGGTCCGAGACATTAAGTTCGTCCAAAATTTGCAAGAGGTGGCTTGTATCTCTCACATGAGATGTTAGTGAAACTACAAAAGGTCTTAGATATTCGTCCACTAATTTGCTAGCATTGTCACTGATTGAGCCAATGCCTGAAATGATAGGCCTGCCTGGCGGATCTATAGGATTTTTGTGAAAATTATTTCTAATAAAGGTCAAGGTTTGTTGATTGTGTTGTTCAAAAAGGCAGAATCCACTAGTGTGTAAAAATCTTTATTATAATTTTCAATAATGGTTGCCGGAATGCGACGGTACCAGTCTAGGTTGTTGAGAATCTTCTTACATATGTTAATGTAGTGTTCATTGTTCAGAACAACCACATTACCACCTTTGTCCGAAGGTTTTATGGTGATTTGTCTATTGGTAGCGAGGGAGTTTAGTGCGTCTAGTAGGGAAGAGCTTCATGTTCGAGTCGAACCCATGTTCGACTCGAACATCGTCTGTTCGCCCGTTTGCCGAATTGCGAAAGATATGGGCCGTTCGCGCCAAATTCGTGTGGCGCGTCACGGCCCATAATTCACTGCGGCATCGCAGTGCATTGCTGAATGATGATTGGCCAAGCATGCACTATGACCCGCATGCTTGGCCAATCACAGCGCCGTCTGAACAGAGAGACGTAATTAGCCAAAGCCAAGGAGGCTTTGGCCAATTATGGCTCAGGGGATTTAGCACACGCCCCACACTATATAAGGCCGCCTGCACGGCGGCCCTGTGTAGTGTGTGTTCCGGCGTTCATAGATAGAGAGAGAGAGAGAGTATTCAGTTTAGCTAGATCCGTTCCTGTTATCTTCTTACTGACAGGCAGGCTTGTCTTGTTACAGTATTTACAGCTACCTGAAGAAAATTGCTGGTGTTCTTTTGATCCTATTAGTACCACAGTCAGGCAGCTAGACTATTTACAGTTAGTGCAGTGCGTCCTGCTCACAGTGTTCAGCTAAAACTACAAGTTAGTGCAGTGCGTCCTGCTCACAGTGTTCAGCTAGATCCGTTCCTATTATCTTCTTACTGACAGGCAGGCTTGTCTTGTTACAGTATTTACAGCTACCTGAAGAAAATTGCTGGTGTTCTTTTGATCCTATTACTACCACAGACGGGCAGCTAGACTATTTATAGTTAGTGCAGTGCGTCCTGCTCACAGTGTTCAGCTAAACCTACAAGTTAGTGTGGTGCGTTCACCACAGTGTTCAGCTAAACCTACAAGTTAGTGCTGTGCGTCCTGCTCACAGTGTTCAGCTAAACCTACAAGTTAGTGCGGCGCGTCCTGCTCAGTGTTCAGCTAAAACTACAAGTTAGTGTGGTGCGTCCTCCTCACAGTGTCCAGCTAAACCTACAAGTTATTTTTTTTTGTGTGCACAGTGTTCAGCTAAAGCTACCTGTAGAAGGTTGGTGGTGTTCTCATACTACAGGCAGGCAGTTGATTTTGCTAGCTGCAGTATCAGTGTGTATATGTATATGTGTGTGTATATGTATATGTATATATATGTGTGTATATATATATATATATATATATATATATATATATATATATATATATATATATATATATATATATATATTCTATCCCAGCTTAGTGCAGCTACAGGCCGTTAGTATGTCTGGAAGGCCAAGAAGGAGAGGCAGACAGTCACAAGCCAATAAGAGAGGGCAAGCAGGCTCTGTGTCTAGTGCTGGTCATGGAGACGGTGCATCCTCATCAGCACGTGGCCGTGGGACACACTTGGCCTTTTTTGCGGCAGCTGGCCGTGTTGAGCCGCAACATGCGGAAGACTTGGTCGAGTGGATGACCAAGCCGTCCTCATCCTCCTCATCCTCTATCACCCATGCCCAGGGTACTTTGTCTGGCAAAGCAGCGGCCTCTTCCCTTGGCTCAATGTCATCAGTGACTCCTTCCCTAGCCCCACCATGTCCTCCTGAGGAGTCCCTCGAACTGTTTGACCACAGTATTGGGAACATGCACCAGGAGGATGCTCAGCGTTTGGAAGGCTCTGATGATGATACTGAGCTCGATGAAGGCAGTAACGTGAGCACGGACAGAGGGGGTGCCAAAGAAGGACAGCAATCTGGCAGTCACGCTCCCCCTGCTGCAGCATACTACCAGGTTTGCTCCAGTGATGAGGTTGGAGGGGATGATGAGGTCACTGACTCAACGTGTGTGCCTGATAGGAGAGAGGAGGAGGAGGAGGAGGAGGCGGCACATCACCAACGAGGCAGGATGCCCTCCAGGGGCCAGCCTAAGGGCAGCACCTTGACTGCATCACACCCCAAAGCTCCACATGTGCAGGGCGCTGCAGTCTCTGCGCGTTATTCAAAAAGTTCTTCGGTGTGGGCCTTTTTTGAGACGAGTGCATCAGATCGTACCGCTGCTATTTGCAACATATGTCTCAAGCGTATCTCGCATGGCCAAAACATCTCCCGCTTGGGTACTACATGCTTGACCAGACATATGTTGACCTGCCATGCAGTTCGTTGGCAAGCGTATCTAAAAGACCCGCACCAAAAAACAAAGAGGACCTCTCCTTGCTCCTCATCAGCTGAGATCTCCAACCCCACTATACCTTCAGTCCTCTCTGAGACCTGCACTGAGAGGAATGAAGGTGTAGAATTAGGTGTGTCACAGCCAAGTACTTGTGGGCAATCTGCTTTTGGTACACCGACGTCAGATTGTACCAGGCAAATTTCCCTGCCCCAGCTGCTGCACCGCCGAAAGAAGTTTGCTCCCAGCCATCCACATGCCCAGCGGTTGAATGCTAGCTTGGCAAAATTGCTAGCACTTCAACTGCTGCCTTTTCAGTTGGTAGACTCTGCCCCCTTCCATGAGTTTGTGGAATGTGCGGTTCCTCAGTGGCAGGTACCCAAACGCCACTTTCGATTCCGGCTCTCTACCGGCATGTGGAAGGCAATGTCCATGCGTTGCTGGACAGGGCGGTCAGCGGTAAGGTGCATATTACCGCTGACTCATGGTCCAGCAGGCATGGACAGGGACGTTACCTAAGTTTCACAGCACTTTGGGTGACTCTGCTGGCAGCTGGGAAGGATGCAGGACAAGGTGCAGTAGTGTTGGAGGTTGTTCCACCACCACGCCTCCAAAATGCTAATGATTGTGACACACCTCTCTCCTCCACCCCCTCCTCTTCTTCTTCCTCCATGGCCTCTTCCTGTGCTTTGTCCTCGGAACCAGCGGTGCTCCGTAGCCATTCAAGGGGCTACGCAAGTACGCAGGCCAAAAGATGCCATGCGGTGCTTAAGCTGGTGTGCTTGGGGGACAGGAGCCACACTGGGGCAGAGGTTCTGTCAGCTCTGCAGGGGCAGGTTCAGAGGTGGTTGACGCCACGCCAACTTAAGGCAGGAATGGTGGTTTGTGACAATGGCACCAACCTCCTCTCTGCCCTCTGACAGGGACAAATGACCCATGTGCCCTGTTTGGCTCATGTCCTTAACTTGGTGGTGCAGCGGTTCTTGGGCAGGTACCCGGGCTTACAGGATGTCCTGAGGCAGGCCAGGAAAGTCTGTGTGCATTTCCGCCGGTCATATAATGCCAGTGCTCGGCTGACGGACCTCCAAAAGGAGTTTAACCTGCCCAAGAACAGCCTAATCTGTGACATGCCCACCAGGTGGAACTCAACGTTGGCCATGCTGCAGCAGCTGCACACGCAGCAGAGGGCCATCAATGAGTACCTGTGCGACTATGGCACCAGGACAGGGTCAGGGGAGCTTGTTTGTTTTCCCCCACGCCAATGGGCCATGATCAGGGATGCATGCACTGTCCTGTCACCATTTGAGGAGGCCACAAGGATGGTGAGCAGTGACAGTGCATGCATCAGTGACACTGTCCCCCTTGTCCACCTCTTGGAGCACACGCTGCGTGGAATAATGGACAGGGCACTTGAGGCAGAACAGAGGCAGGAAGAGGAGGACTTCCTTAGCTCTCAAGGCCCCCTTTATCCAGACAGTGTTTCTGCGTGCCCGCCGATCACACAGGAAGAGGAGGAGGAGGAGGAGGAGGAGGAAGATTGTGTCAGTATGGAGGTGGAGCCTGGCACTCGGCATCAGCAGCAGTCTTTAAGGGATCAGTCCCAAGAAACACATGGACTTGTACGTGGCTGGGAGGAGGTGGCTGCGGACCATGTCGTCCTTAGTGACCCAGAGGACTCCGGACCGAATGCCTCAGCAAACCTACGCTGCATGGCCTCCCTGATCCTGCAAAGCCTGTGTAAGGATCCTCGTATTCGTGGTATCAAGGCATCGCAGAGGTAGCAGAGGATGAAACATCTTCGGGAGGCCTTGCAGAAAGGTCTGTGCAACGCGTTCCCAGAGACTAGGAGGTTACAAACTCCTGTTTCTGGACAACGTGTTGCTGAGGCTTCGGTCAGTCAAAGAAGGAGCGGTGGAGAAGGTGGCCGTCTGACCGATGCGTTCAGACAATTTTTTGGTCCGCAGCCCCAAGGTATGATCGGTTCCAGCAACCATTGCCAGCGTCTGTTTTACATGGTGCAGGAATACCTAGGGGCAAGATCTGACTTGGACACCTTTCCCACCGAAAATCCTCTGGGTTACTGGATCTTGAGGATGGATCACTGGCCAGAGCTTGCACAGTATGCAATTGAGCTACTGGCCTGTCCTGCATCCAGCGTTCTTTCGGAACGCACATTCGGTGCTGCTGGAGGCTTTGTAACCGATCACAGGGTGCGTCTGTCCATCGACTGACCTTCATAAAAATGAATCAGTCTTGGATCGCCACCAGCTACCAAGCACCTGATGCTGATGTAACCGAATAATTTTTTTTGAAATCTCAGATCCCTTCAAAGACTGCCTATGCTGATGCTGAGTGACTATCCCTGAGTAATTATCCTCTTCCTCCTTAATCATCACGCTGATAGCTTGTAAGAACATTTTTGGTTCTGGGCACCACCACCAGTGCCTAAGGCCCAATTTTTCAGCCCCTGTTTAACAGGGGCGTGTAATTACAATTTTTGATGCAATACTTTGCAACAGGGCTCGTTTCTGCGTTACAACTAGAGTATCTGTGAGGGGTTGCAGTGTTGTGGCACCAGTGCCTAAGGCCTAGTTTTTCAGCCCCTGTTCAACAGGGGCATGTAATTACAATTCTTGATCTAATATTTCACAGCAGGGCCCATTTCTGCACCCACCAAGAGCGAGTGAGGACTTATAGGGCGTACACACGGTCGGACTTTGTTCGGACATTCCCACGACAAAAAATCCTAGGATTTTTTCCGACGGATGTTGGCTCAAACTTGTTTTGTCTACACACGGTTGCACAAAGTTGTCGGAATTTCCGATCGCTAACCACGCGGTCACGTACACCACGTACAACGAGACTAGAAAAGGCCGGTTCAGAACCAAGCGCGGCACCCTTTGGGCTCCTTTTGCTAATCTCGTGTTAGTAAAAGTTTGGTGAGAGACGATTCGCGCTTTTTCAGATTCGTGGCTTTCAGATCGTTTTCTGCCGTTCAGTTTGTGCTTGTGGGTTTGTATCTGCTCTTCAGTGCATGCAGCAAGTTCCGCGTGACTTTAATTAGTCATTGTATTCTTGTTCGTTCGTTACTGTTTTTCAGGTCGCTCTTCACAGGCCTTGCTGTAAAACCTGAAGGCTATATCAGACATCAGTATTTAGGAACTGGGTTTGATATAGCGTTCAGATGGGGGGAAATCACCCCTGGAAAAGCCAAATTTGGAAGATGCACACCAATTTACGAATGTCAACATGTGCTAGCTGCCATCAGGGGGGATCAAGGGACGTGTTTTGGGGGAGCAAGCCCTTCCTCACTGCTACTTTATAATTGAGGAAGGGGTTGCACCCCCAAAACGCGTCCATTGTTCTCCCGTGATGGCAGATAGCACATGTTGGCACACTGTGTGCATCCTCCAAATTTGGCTTTTCAAAACATTGCAAAAATATTTAAAAGATTGGACCACAATCCAAAAAGTGATTTTGTGGGGTTTTAAATTCGCCCCAAAACATCAATGATGTTATTATTTTTTTTAATCACATCATTGATTTTTTTGCTGTATGTTTTGCAGTTCTACATTACACCCCATGATCTCCCCGATCAGGATCTGGGCACTTTCTGATGTGAAAGGATCACGATCACCTAAAGAGAGAAACAAAACAAAAACAGGTATCAAAAATCTGCCGGCATCCATCTCTTACCTGAGCCTGTGGTCGCAGACACTCACCTGTTGTGGTGCCAATTTCCACCACGTCTTCTTCTTCCTCCTGCTCTTCTTGTTGGTGGTATTTCCCCTTCTCCCATAGGTGGGGGGTCTGTGGTCTCCTCGGATGAGGGGTGTCCTCCGAGTCTTTTCTCCCCTATGTAAAACAAAAATGTTATAATTAGCACACAGATATTTGATGGCAGAACTAGAAATAGGAAACATTGCTTGGAAGTGGGGTACAATTGTCTATTTTAGCCGAGTTCCAAGATGTATTTTTTTTATTGCCCTTTGTCAAGCTGCAATACTTTACCTGTTTAGTACAAGCTTCACAGATGGAGACCCCCCTATAGTATACACTGGAGCACCTGTGTGGCCCCCTAATAAAAATGGTGTTCTGGTGTCCCACACTAGTGCTCCAGTGTCCAGATGTGAAAACAGCTGCTGAGTGTCCTCTCCTTACACAGAATCTAGTTTGCATTTCATTCTAGTAACAAACCCATCTACACAAACAAATATTTGGCATCCAAATAGGCCCAAAAAAAATGTGGGAAAATGCATATGGCCTAACAATGGTGTTTTAGAGGCCGAAAGAAAAATGTTTGATACGAACGAATAATGGGCCCATGAACATTAAAGTTGCCCTTTTAAACGTTACAATTAAGAAAAGCATATGGAGCAGCACGAACGGAATAAAGACAGAAAGAATAGGAACACAGCACAACTACTTTTTTGCAGCACTCTCCGGATCTTTCGGTACTGCTCTGGCTCTCTTAATTTCAGGTCTGACCACCGCTTCCTGAGCTGATCTTTCGATCGTCGTACCCCAAAATTCTTGTGCAGACTTTTGACCACTTTCGCCATGATCTTGGCCTTTCTGATATTGGGGTTGGGGTAAGGCCCATACTTTCCGTCATAGTCGGACTTCTTCATGATTTCGACCATCTCCAACATCTCCCCAAAGGACATATTTGTGGCCTTAAAACGTCTCCTTCTGGATCGGGACGTGTCCGGATCCGGGCTTTCCTCCTCCTCCTCGTTCCTGCAATTATCACGCACCTGCTGTGACTCCGCCATGTGCTCTTCCCCCACTGCGCCGAACGAAAAGGGGCGGGAAATAGAATAGAAAGAACGTCAGGGGCGGGCGGAGTTGCACTCATGCGCAGTGTGTATAAAGCGTAACACGCGTGCGTATTACGTACGATCTGTGAGCGGAGGAAGGAGCATTGGATGCGCCGATCGTAAGAACGAAGGTAAGAGACAAACTTGTGCCTATACTGCTTCTACATTGAGGCCTATATTGTAGGAAGATTAGGAGAGTTTTGTCTGACATCAGGCTTTGTCTTGTGTTGTGTCTTGCAGTGAACATGGCTATGCTACTGAAAGACAATGACTTCATGTCAGTATTTGTAGATATGTTAAGGGAGCTGCCCTGTCTGTGGGAGATTAAACACCCCCATTTCAAGAACCAAGCAAAGAGGAAGGCAGCACTGGTGCAATTGTGTGAAATTGTGAAGCAGGTGATCCCCACGGCAGACATCACCTATTTAAAGATATTAATTGGTGGCCTGAGGAGTACATATCTAAGGGAGCGCAAGAAGGTCCTGGATTCACAGAGATCCGGAGCAGCAGATGACATCTATGTACCCAGGATGTTGTACTACGACAGGCTGCATTTTCTGGCAGGCCAGACTGAACCCAGGCCATCCCTCTCCAGTCTTTCTTCCATGCTTCCTTCCCCCCCGGCTGAGGCTTCTGACGCCCAACCTGGGCCTTCCAGGCCACATGTGGAGGAGCCCAGATTGAGCCAGGTATAGCATTCCTCTAAATATTTCTGCTTGTCCAATCAATGATGTTTACTAGATGTTAGTTGGGAGTACTAATTTATGATTGGGATTGATGATGCAAAAACTAAAACCATGTCCCTTTTTCATACACAGGGAAGTCTCAGCCAGGAGGTGGCCGGGCCGAGCCGGCTGGCTGATCTGCAGGTCCCCCCTGGAAAGAGAAAGTGACAGGAGGAGGAGTGCCCTTGAGGAGGCTGCCAGAGGACTCTTTTGGAGGGCTACAGAGGTCCTGGGAGCACCACACACCGTGGAGGAGGACATTGCTGCCGTCATTGCATATAAAATGCAGAGGATGGAGGAGGGCCAACAAGTCATGTGTGAGTCCCTCATATTGGAGGCTCTTAACAAAGGTATGAGGGGCCAAATTACAGCTCAGACACACCTTTGCGATGGTCCTCCTCCTCCTCCTGCAGGTCCTCCTCCTCGTCCTCCCTCTCCTTCAGGTCCTCACAGTCCTCCTCCAGGTCCTACTCCTCCTCCTGCCACATCTCCAACTGCACAGCCACAGCCCGGAAGGAAGCGTGGAAGGAAGACCAGAAAGTGAGGGCCCTGGATCCAGTCTGGTCGGCCAAAAAATGCAGCCTCTTGTGGTACCACAGCCTGGGGACACAGATGTCATCTGCTGCTTTCAAGATCTCTGAGAATCCCGGACCAGACTGCCCTCCCTTACATATGGACTCCTCAGGCCACCGATTTTGATGTTCAAGAATTGATGTCTGCCGTGGGGGTCCCAAGCTTCGCTAATTTCTCCTGTTGATCCAGTGTTGCCTTCCTCTTTGGTTCTGATCCCTTAATAAAGGATTTTTGTTTTGAATTATACTCTCCTATGTGTTTTACTTCAAAAATGACAGTTTGTTTGTGAGGATTCAGGTACATTTCAAATATACAATGTGAAATGAACAAGGGACACCAACAACAAACAATCTCCTTGAGATTAAATAATAAAAGATATCAATGGTGTTGGGGTAACTTGACACACAAAACACACACAAAAATATTCTGGAGTAAAAATAAAAATAACATTGAACAAAGATCAGCCTTTGAAAAAATACAAACATTAAATAAAAAAAAAAAAAGGCTCAAAATGCCCCAAAAAATTAAATAAAAAAAATGTCAGATGTGACAACTAATAACAATATATTCAGGGAATACCAATAAAAAAACAAAAATAAAACTTTGGGAGAAGTGTATGTGAATATGAGCAGCAAAACTACTTCATTCTTGTCACATTATAAAGAAGGAGAGTGCGCTGTATTAAACCATTTTTTACATTGCAGCGTGACGAAAGTGCTGTATCCATTGCGAACGCTAAGTTTACCAGAACGAGCTGTTCCGTCTTGGAATTTCTTCTGAGCATGCGTGGCACTTTGTGCGTCGGAACAGGCCACACACGGTCGGAATTGACGCGATCGGATTTTGTTGTCAGAAAATTTTATCTCCTGCTCTCCAACTTTGTATGTCGGAAAATCCGATGGAAAATGTCTGATGGAGCCCACACACGGTCGGAATTTCCGACAACACGCTCCGATCGGACATTTTCCATCGGAAAATCCGACCGTGTGTATGGGGCATTACAGTGTTGTGGCACCACCACCAAAGGCCCAATTTTTCTGCCCTTGTTCAACAGGGGCATGTAATTACAATTCTTGATCTAATATTTCACAGCAGGGCCCTGTGAGGGCTTACAGTGTTGTGGCCACAACAACACCTAAGGCCCAAATTTCTGCTGAGTATATAGGGCAGGCCCCTACTTTCAAACATCTAACTTACAAACGACTCCTACTTGCAAACGGAAGGAGACAAAAATTACAAACAGATTCTACTTAACAACAAACCTACAGTCCCTGTCTTGTTTGCACCGCCTGTATACTGCTGTTCAGAGTATATAGGGCCTGGTGGCCCCACACCTTTCCTTATTTTAATTTGGGTGCGGGGTTCCCCTTCCATACAAGACCCAAAGGGCCTGGTAATGGTCTGGGAGATACCCATGCCGTTTGTCTCACTGATTTTCATCCATATTGCCAGGACCCGACATTACATTAAACCCGCAAGCAGTTTTAAATGAGATTTTTTCCTTTAAAAATTACATTTTGTGCAGGGACTGTTCTAAACACTGGAAACATGCGCCACTTTACAGGCATACTATAGACACACCCCAGGTACGATATTTAAAGGAATATTTCACTTTTTTTTTTTTACTTTAAGCATCATTAAAATCACTGCTCCCGAAAAAACGGCCGTTTTTAAAAGTTTTTTTTGCATCGATACAAGTCCCCTGGGGTAGGACCCGGGTCCCCAAACCCTTTTTAGGACAATACCATGCAAATTAGCCTTTAAAATGAGCACTTTTGATTTTGAATGTTCGAGTCCCATAGACGTCAATGGGGTTCTAACGTTTGTGCGAATTTTCGGTCCGTTCGCAGGTTCTGGTGCGAACCGAACCGTGGGGGGTGTTCGGCTCATCCCTAGCTTCTAGTTCTTTTGGGCTTAAATTAGAGGGTCCCTTGGTTTGTATCTTTAGTTTATCTAGATCATTATTTACTAGCTTCAGGAATGCTGCCGCATTTGGACAAGTACTTGATGCTTGGTGCTTGATGGCTGCTGATTCGAGACTGATTCATTTTTATGAATGTGAGCCTATGAACAGAGTCTGTGGACAGGCGCACTCTTGGATCCATTACAAAGCAGCACTGAATGTGCGTTCAGAAAGCATGCTGGATGCAGGACAGGCCAGTAGCTCAATTGCATATTGAGCAAGTTCTGGCCAGTGGTCCATCCTCAAGACCCAGTAACCCAGTGGATGCTCTGTTGGAAAGGTCTCCAAGTCTGCTCTTGCCCCTAGATATTCCTGCACCATGTAATGCAGCTGCTGGCGATGGTTGCTTGAACCGATCAGACCTTGGCGCTGAGGACTGAAAAATTGTCTAAAGGCATCGGTCAGCTGGCCACCTTCTCCACCACTCTTCCTCTGACTGAAGGAAGCCTCAGCAACACATTGTCCAGCACCAGGAAATTGTAACCTCACCGGGTCTGGAAATGCATTGCAAAAACCTTTCTTCAAGGCCTCCTGAAGATGTTTCATCCTCTGCTCCCTCTGCGAAGGCAGGATGAGTTCTGCAACCTTGTAACGTGGATCAAGAAGGGTTGCCAGCCAGTAATCCCTCTCTTTGATACCACGAATCCTAGGGTCCTTACGCTGCATGGCCTCCCTGATTCAGCAAAGCCCACAAAAGTTTGCAGAGGCATTCGATTCTGAGTCCTCTGGGTCACTAAGGATCACATGATCCGTAACAACCTCCTCCCAGCCACGTACAACTCCTTGGGTTTCTGGGGACTGAAAACCATCCTTTGAAGACTGCTGCTGAGTGTCCTCCACATCCATGCTGACACAATCCTCCTCCTCTTCTTCCATTCCAATATATTTTTATTAATTTTCAAAGTTTTTCACAAACAGCAACAAACTATACACGAACGATTCAGTCATCCTGAATACATCTTGATAGCTGAGATGTTCATTGATTGTATAATTACTAGCTTATAGAATAAACACATCCCTCTTAAAAAAAAAAAAAAAAAAAAAGAAAAAAAGGAAAAAAAACAAACCCTCTATATTCAGGACAGAACAGAAAAAAAAAATTACCCGGGGGGAAAAACATATATAATGGTGTCTCGCATTTAATATAGTTACAGGTTCTTTCTTCAACTTTTTACTGATTGGAAACAAACAAAAATAGAATATGTATGTTCCAAAAAAAATAGTCTTAAAAGTTAAAAAATTCCAGGTCTGCCACAGCCCATTAAACTTCTGTATAGTATAATTATTTTCAGATACCATTATCTCCATATGCATAATACTATTAAGAGTCTCAATCCACTCCGGAGTTGAGGGAGCCGTAGAGGTTTTCCAGTATCTGGGTATCAATTGCCTAATTGCTGAGAGAAAAAAACAAAGAAGAGATTTTTTTGTTTTGTAATGATCGAGGTAAAAGAGAAAAAAGAGCTGCTACAACTGAGTTGTTAATTGATTCACCCGTAGCACAATTAAATAAGCGAATTACTTGATCCCATAATTTGTAAATAGGGGAACAAGCCCACCAAAGATGAGATAAGTTACCTATGGCGACATTACAACACCAGCATATATCTGATTGTGATGGAAAGATTTGATTTAGATTAACTGGAGTACGATACCATCTAGATAGCAGTTTAAAATTGCGCTCTTGAGTATCACAAGCTATTGAAAGTTTATGGGTATTGATAAAAATTTGATCCCAATCTTTCTCTCGTATTAATCTATTTAGCTCCATCTCCCATTTTTGGCCGTATATGATGGTAAACCAGGTGAGGTAAAAATGAATAATAACATATATCTTAGATATAGTATGTGTTGGTGGTTCCAGAGATGTACATAGCTGCTCAAAATCTGTAAGCAGTCGATGGATAAAGTGTTTCAGTGTTCGAGGAGTAAAAACTCCGCAATTGCAGATAAACAAACCAAATACCTTTTTTCTGATTGTGTAAAGCTTGAAAATTTCCAAATGGCATAAAGGTATCTTCCAAAATCATGTGTCTAATCTGAGGCTAATAGAATTTGTCCCAGGTTAGAATAGCATTTGAATGCACACCAATAGATAGCGAAGGATTGTCTATCAAAGAAGTGAGTGGAGCTGGGATAGTAGACAGAGGGAATAATTTTAAATAATGATGCCAGCTCTCCAAAACCGTATAGGTAAGCCAAGGCCAAGAAGACCGTGATCCTATATCTTTGAAACAGAACCACAAGGCAGCTTTAGGATTCAATGGGGAAGAGCCAATTTCCAAATGAACCCATTGTTTATCGTCGGGGTGATGGAACCAATCTAGAATACGAGAGAATATAGCTGCTTTATAATAACACTCAAAATCTGGCAAATCTGTTCCTCCATGATTTTTGGATCGGCAAAGTGTTTTCCAGGTAATTTGAGGTTTGATATTTTTCCAAACAAATTGTGATCACAAACTGTTAAATTTATTAAAAAATGTTTTAGGTAATTTGATGGGTAAGGTTTGGAATAAGTATAGATACTTGGGGAGAGTATCCATTTTAATAGAATTGATACGGCCAAACCATGATAAAGAAAGCTTCAACCATGATAACGATTCGGTTTGTGTTCTTAATAGAAGTGGGAGAAAATTTAGCTCGTAAACCAGTGTAAGATCTGTTGGAATTTTAACTCCTAAATATTCCAATGCTACTTCTTGCCAGTGAAAGGAAATAACGCTACCAGTGAAGAAACCTCGTCTCTAGGTAATGAGATATTTAATAAGTCAGATTTCGTTAGATTTACCTTGAAGTTGTTTAGGTATCCAAATAGATAATTTTTTTTTTAAAACAGAGGGAATGCTGATTCTTGGTGACGCTATATAAGGTAAAACATCATCTGCATGAAGTGAAGTTTTATAATCTATCTCATTAATAGTAATACCGTGAATAGAAGGATTATTGCATATGGCTATTGCTAGATGTTCCAATGTGATCACATAAATAATGGAGATAACTGACAAACCTGGCGGGTACCGTTATTAATCTTAAATATCTTAGAGAAAGTACCATTTATTCGTACCTGAGCAGAGGGAGTTGTATGTACCGCCATGATTTTATTCATCAAATTATCCCCCAGATTAATCTGGCGAAGTGAGTGAAATAAAAACCTCCAATTTAAGCGATCAAATGCCTTTTCAGCATCGATTGAGGGCAGGCTGGAATATGTTGTTTCTGTGCCAAGGAAATTAATGAGAGAGTCTTACTAGTGTTATCTCGAGTCTCTCTTTACCTCACAAAGCCAGTTTGATCTGTATGAATTATTTGAGGTAATAAGGGTTGAAGTCTATTAGCAATGAGTTTAGCATAGAGCTTTATGTCTTGGTTCATCAATGAGATAGGGCGATAGCTATTTGAATTTGTTTTGTCTTTCCCAGGTTTCAAAATAACTGAGATATAAGCTTTTAATGTTTCAGGCGGGAAAGGTTGAGATTTTGAAATTGAATTGAATGAATGTAAAAGAATTGGAGACAAATCTGACGCAAAAATTTTATAGTACCAGCTAGAAAATCCATTTGGCCCTGGGGCTTTACCAATCTTAGAGGACTTAATAACTCTTATGCCCCGTACACACGGTCGTATTTTCTGACGGAAAATGTGTGATAGGACCTTGTTGTTGGAAATTACGACCGTGTGTAGGCTCCATCACACATTTTCCATCGGATTTTCAGACACACAAAGTTTGAGAGCAGGCTATAAAATTTTCCGACAACAAAATCCATTGTCGGAAATTCCGATCGTGTGTACACAAATCCGACGGACAAATCCGAAGTGCCACGCATGCTCAGAATAAATAAAGAGATGAAAGCTATTGGCCACTGCCCCGTTTATAGTCCCGACGTACGTGTTTTACGTCACCGCGTTCAGAATGATCGGATTTTCCGACAACTTTGTGTGACCGTCTGTATGCAAGACAAGTTTGAGCCAACATCCATCGGAAAAAATCCTAGGATTTTGTTGTCGGAATGTCCGAACAAAGTCCGACCGTGTGTACGGGGCCTTAGCAGTTCCTCGGAGGTAAAAGAGACCTCTAGGGAAGAGCTAGTAGCCAAGTCAAAATTTGGGAGAGCTGTTTCTTCCATATATGAAATAATTTTTTTTCCACCTCTATGGAAGAGTAAACAGTTTTAGAGTTAGTTTGTGAAATATTTATATAGTGAAGAGTAATAATTGCAAAAAGTCTCTGCAATAGCTGAATTGGTATATACTAGCCCTTTACCAGGAGCGTGTAATTTCAAGATATACCAGCATTGATATCAAGATATATTCTAATAAAATTCCTATAATCATATTAACTAAGATTCTTTGTACCAATACAATTTTCTACGTATAGAAAATTCCTCCTGTGTGTTTGGCGGGCCCGCAGGAATAATATCTGGATAAAGGGGACCTTGAGAGGTAAGGAAATCCTCCTCTTCCTCCCGCTGTTCTGCCTCAAGTGCCCTGTCCATTATTCCATGAATTGTGTGCTCCAACAGGAAGACAAGAGGGACAGTATCACTGATGCATGCATTGTCGCTGCTCACCATCCTCGTGGCCTCCTCAAATGGTGACAGGACAGTGCATGCATCCTTGATCAGTAGCTACTGGCGTGGCGAAAAGAAGCCAAGCTCCCCTGACCCTGTCCTGGTGCCATACTCCAAAGACATGCTGGTAGGTTAATTGGATCCTGTCTAAATTGTCCCTAGTATGTATGAATGTGAGTTAGGGACCTTAGATTGTAAGCTCCTTGAGGGTAGGGACTGATGTGAATGTACAATGTACATATGTAAAGCACTGCGTAAATTGACAGCGCTATATAAGTACCTGAAATCAATAAATACTCACACAGGTACTCATTGATGGCCCTCTGCTGTGTGTGCAGCCGCTGCAGCATTGCTAACATTGAGTTCCACCTGGTGGACATGTCACAAATGAGGCGGTTGGTGGGCAGGTTGCATTCCCTTTGAATGTCAGCCAGCCGAGAACTGGCATTGTATGACCGGCGGCAATGACCACAGTCTGGCCTGCCTCAGGAGATCTTGTAAGCCTGGGTACCTGCTCATGAACTGCTGTACCACCAAATTCAGGACGTATGCCAAACATGTAACATTGGTCAAGTGTCCCTGTCAGAGGGCGGAGAGAAGGTTGGTGCCATTGTCACATACAACCATTCCTGGCTGAAGCTGCTGTGGCGTCAACCACCTCTGAGCCTGCCCCTGCAGAGCTGACAGAATCTCTGCCCCAGTGTGGCTCCTGTCCCCTAAGCAGTAGTTTAACCTTAAACTATATAGAGGGTTATTTACTGTAAGAGCAGAAAGGATGTGGAATTCCCTTCCACAGGCGGTGGTCTCAGAGGGGGGGGCATCGATAGTTTCAAAGAAACTATTAGATAAGCACCCGAAATGACCGCAACAAAAAGGGATATACAATGTAATACTGACATATAATCACACACATAGGTTGGACTTGATGGACTTGTGTCTTTTTTCAACCTCACCTACTATGTAACTCATGCACCGCATGGCATCTTTTTGCCTGAGTTGCTTGCGTAGCCCCTTGAATGCTTATGGAGCACCGCTGGTTCAGAGGACAAATCTGCAGAAGAGGCCATATAGGAAGAAGAAGAAGAGGAGGGGCTGGAGGAGAGAGCTATGGCAGAATCACAGCTAGTATTTTGGAGGCATGGTGATGGAACAAGCTCCAACAATACTGAACCCTGTCCTGCATCCTTCACAGCTGCCAGCAGAGTTACCCAGTGCGCCGTGAAGGAAAGGTAACATCCCTGCCCATACCTGCTAGACCATATACACCTTACTGCTGACCGCCCTGTTCAACGAGACAAAAACATTGCCTTCCACATGCCGGTAGAGAGCCGGATTGGCCTTCCGTGAAAAGAAATGGTGTTTTGGAACCTGCAACTGAGGTACAGCACATTCCACAAATTTGCGAAAAAGGGCAGAGTCTACCACCTGAAAAGGCAGCAGTTGCAGTGCTAGCACTTTGGCCAATTCAGACGCTGAGCATGGGGATGGCTGGGACCGAATTTGTTTTTACGGTTTAGCAACTGGGGTAGGGAAATTTGCCTGCTAAAATTAGATGGTGGTGTACTGCTAACAGATTGGCTGCAAGTACTTGGGACACCTATTGCTATACCTTCATTCCTCCAAGTGCAGGTTTTTTAGAGGACTGAAGGTATAGCAGGGTTGAAGATTCAAGATGAGGAGCAAGGAGAAGTCCGCCTTTTTCTTTGATGTAGGCCTCTCAAGTGCTGTTGCCAACAGACTTGTTGCCTTATAAGTTTATGTTAAATCTCCATTAATTGCTGTAAAATATTGTAATTATGATTATATTTCATTTAGCTTGTATCTTTGTAGGGCGGAACATAGTATCTTCACAGAAATCTCTGGTAGACCAGACAAGTCAAGTCAGTGCCTAGGCTTGTGTATACAAACAATGGGATCCAAACCTCATTGTTTTACACATACTCACTTCAAAGGATCCCATTAAGGATCCCATTAAGGGAGGCCAACCCGTAATCAATACTTAACTTCCCGGGAAAATTCAAGTTAAGCTCCTGCTCAGAATCGTCACAAGGATTTGCATTAAAGGGGGCTGACTTATGCAAAGTATACGGATTGCAGATGTAGCCAGTCCCTAACCAGGAATAGGGAAGCTCACGAATCAGAGCCACGCTATGCCAACCAATGAGGCATCAGCCTGTAATGATATACACAGACTAGATGGGGGCGAAACACACACTTTTTATGGGAGAGCAGCCATCAGAATGGAACCTTGGTGCAAAGGGTAATTATGGGAAAGGTCTGCATTTTACTTGTAACTAAATATGTTTGTAGATTAATGTTTTAAGGAATGTACTCTGTATTCCTTCATGTAATTCTCTTATTTTAACTTAATATTTTCTTCCTTGGTGTAGACTATAGATAGATGGTTGGGTATTAGATTAGATTAGACTTTCAACTACTCAACAATAAATGTTGTTATTGGGTTAAAGCTTTCACTCATGGTCAAAGAACTCTCATTTAACCCAAATCATATCTGAGAGATATTAAATCTCAAATATAGTATACTAGAAACAGAATGCATGGGAGGTCGTCATATGTCTGGTCAATCATGTGGTGCCCAATTGGCTGCTGTTCTGGCCGCGCTTGATCCGCTTCAGACATAGGTTGCAAACAGCAACAGTACGATCTGCTGCACACGTGTCAAAAGCCCACACCAAGGAAATTTTCAAAATCAGTGGGGAGTCAGCAAGCGCCCTGCACCTGCGGAGCTCTGTAGTGTGATGCAGTGGGGTGGCTGCCTTTAAGCTGCCCCTAGAGGACATGCTGCCTCGTTGGATTTGAGCCTCCTCCTCTCTTCTATCAGGCACCCAAGTAGAGTCAGTGACCTCATCATCCCCTCCCTCCTCGTCACTGGAGCAAACTTGGCACTATGCTGCAGCTGGGGGAACATGACTGCCAGTTTCTTGTCCTTCTTGGGCACTGTAAAAGTTCGAGTTATTACTGTAATAATATCGATAATATCAATAATATTGATGAGGAAAGATCCAAGAAAATCCTTTCAGTTCTTGTGTAAAAACTCAAAAATTAATTTAATAATAAAAATAAAAAATATTACAAAAACAATATCAAAATGTAGAATATAAAAATAGCATCATATCCGATTTAATCTTCGTCTTGAGAATGTGTGTGTGTAGATGTAGCAGCAGTTCTCATGCTGTATGTGTGTCTCGTGTCTGCTGGAGTGAAAGTCTGCCGTTGTCTGTCTCAGCACTCTGTTACAAGCTTTCTACTCCCAATATCCAGCCTCCACCTTTTACCTATAAAGGCTGTCTCAAAGGTTCCGCTGAGCTAAATTGTTCTACAGAAATCGTGGGCTTTCAATGAGCAATTTCGCTGCCACCTTTCTAAAAAGGCGGGTGTTACTAAGTCTAACATTCCTGAGGAGTCATGTGAGAAACATTTAACTTGTACAATATAACATCTCCTTGCAACATTTAAATCAAATACTAATATAAATTATATATATATATATATATATATATATATATATATATATATATATATATATATATATATATATATATATATATATATATATATTTATATGTGTATGTATGTATGTGTGTGTGTATATGTATATATATATGAGAGAGAGAGAGATATGCAGTGGTGTATTTAGGTTTTGTGCTGCCCTAGGCCTGACTAGGCTCACGCACCCCCTAATTTAACTATGACCCACCCCTTCCTGTCCAGGCCACACACCTTCCTTTTTAAGATCCGCCCTGTCATCTTCATGGGAGGACAGAGGGACACCGCGGGAGGACAGTGAGCGATACAGCATCTTTT
Source organism: Aquarana catesbeiana (assembly GCF_042186555.1). Lineage (NCBI taxonomy): Eukaryota > Metazoa > Chordata > Amphibia > Anura > Ranidae > Aquarana > Aquarana catesbeiana. Next base: position 121,439,008 of record NC_133335.1, on the reverse strand, counting down.
CATTTTGGGGGTAAGGGGATATGTGCTGGGTGCTTTGGGAGGCTCTTGCACTGAAGTCGTGTCCCTCCTCTGTGGCTCCTCCTCCTCCTGGCTGTGTACTGAGTGTGTGTGGCTGACAGTGGGGAGAGAGGTGTCGGCTGCTACGGAAAGCCCATCGCCGCTTGTGGGACTCCAGGCGGCAGTTGTCCTGGGTGCCCACGCTGGCGTACCCCTGTCTGGCCAGTTACCGAAACTCGGTGCCGTAACTTGTTGTGGGCTCTGGGACAGTGGCGTCACTAGGGTGGGCCTAGAGGATATCAGGTTAGGTACTTCCTAATGGCTCAGTTCCTGGGAACAGTAATGTATAATGGCCAACAGGCTCTCTTACCAGACCCGGTGAAACTGCAACAGTGATTCCTCCAGCTGGACGTTCACTCACTCTGGGTTGCCCAGGTCAACGCTAGTCAGTAGTGTAGCATGTCTCTACCCTGGCAGTGGCTTCATCTTTCTCCACCTCTGGTGGTGCGGGTACAGCGTGGCTCTCTGGTGGTGCGTGTACAGCATGGCTCTCTGGTGGTGCGTGTACAGCATGGCTCTCTGGTGGTGCGTGTACAGCATGGCTCTCTGGTGGTGCGTGTACAGCATGGCTCTCTGGTGGTGCGTGTACAGCATGGCTCTCTGGTGGTGCGTGTACAGCATGGCTCTCTGGTGGTGCGTGTACAGCATGGCTCTCTGGTGGTGCGTGTACAGCGTGGCTCTCTGGTGGTGCGTGTACAGCGTGGCGCTCTGGTGGTGCGGGTACAATGTGGCTCTCTGATGGTGCGGGTACAGCGTGGCTCTGGTGGTGCGGGTACAGCGTGGCTCTGGTGGTGCGGGTACAGCGTGGCTCTGGTGGTGCGGGTACAGCGTGGCTCTGGTGGTGCGGGTACAGCGTGGCTCTGGTGGTGCGGGTACAGTGTGGCTCTCTGGTGGTGCGGGTACAGGGGTACAGTGTGGCTCCCTATCTGGCTTCCCCCAGCACAGTATTCTCTTTTTCTCCTCCTGTAACCCCCCCCAGCAGAGTGCATGCATGCTGGGGGCTGTAGCATGATGTCTGACACACACAGGGGCCGCCATTCTTTAGTGATTACTTTTCCTATGATGCCCCCAGAGTCTTCTGATTGGCCCTCTGCTGTGGCCAATTATGGGGAGGGAAACAGTGGGGAGGAAGCTGGGCGGCGGCACGGCGAAATCAATTAGAGCCGCTCTCTCTCTCTTCTCCCTTCAGCTGACAGAAAGGGGAGGCAAGCGGGGGAGATACGCTGACAGCCCGCATCTCTCCTCTCCCTGTCACAGATCTGCTGCTCCGTTTACCAGAGAACTCCCCCGCTCGCCCCCCCTCCCCTTTCTGTCTGCTGAACGGAGAAGAGAGAGAGCGGCTCTAATTGATTTCGCCGTGCCGCCGCCCAGCTTCCTCCCCGCTGTTTCCCTCCCCATGATTGGCCACAGCAGAGGGCCATTCAGAGAGAGAGAGAATCACGGCTTTACAGGGCGGCTTGACGGCTCCTGTGCGGGAGGAGAGCGGGTGCCGTTTTTTGGTGGGGGGGGCGGCTTTTTTGCTGCCCCCCACAAAGTGCCACCCTAGGCCTGGGCCTTGTTGGCCTAGGCCAAAACACAGCACTGGATATATGTATACACATATACATACATATAGAAATACTGTAGTCCAAAGAAAAAACTTATATTCTTAGCTAACATACTGAAACTTTGTTTCTTTGAAAAAGGATGTAACCTTATCTCCTCCATTTGCAATGGGGGGGAGGAGGTGAGACTAATTACTACCATATGTTTTATATAGAAAAGCTTTTGAACTTTCAAACAAAATGTATACTTTCAAAAGTATATAAAGATCTGGGGGGGCGTGGCTACCGCGCAGCTGAATGGTTGTGTAACTTCACAGCTCCGCTCCAGCTAAGGGAACCACCGAATATTGGGATGACACCGATCCACTATCTGCCTTTGCAGACAGCACAACACTACCGCCGACTCGCCCAGATGACCCGCAAGAGGAAAGACGCGGCACAGCTGAAGAAACTACAAGATTTCTTTCAGCCGAAAGACCGCGATCGGCGCCGGCGAAGGGATTGGCTCTCCTTCCCCCACAGGCAGCTCGCGGTCTCCAGCTTCAAGCCCAGGCTCACAAGCAGGCCCGATGCACGGATCTACGGGAGCCTCCACACCTCTCTCCCGCAGTCCAGCCAAATCTAAGCCACGTCTGGCGGATGACATCCAGCAAGGAAGCATGACACAAGACTCCATGGAAGATACAAGAGAGCTGGTGGACCCGTTTACAGCATTCCCCACAACGGGTAAGCCTGTGTCTGACACTACACTCAAAGACATGCTTGTTTCCCTCCGCAGCTCTATGCACACAGACATGCTGCAATGTGTTAATAACTTTAAAACAGAACTGGGAACCCTGGGAGGGAGAGTAAATCAAATAGAAGATAAAATAGGGGACTTCGCTTCATCCCACAACACCCTAATTGATGCCCACAATGATCACTCTGATGAGATCGCATGGCTGAGGTCAAAGGTCGCTGACCTTGAAGATAGGTCACGAAGAAATAATGTTAAACTACGGGGGGTTCCCGAAACTATTCTTCCCCCACAACTTCAACAGTATGACAGTATGAGACTTACTCAAGACCTTCTTACCACCATTTCAGAATCTGAAATCCAAATCGACCGCATTCACAGACTGCCAAAGCCGTCACATCTCCCAGATAATATACCCAGAGATGCCCTGATGCGGGTACACTTTTATCAAACCAAGGAACAACTTATGTCTGCATTCCACAAAAACCAACAACCCCCGGAAAGATTTGCACATATTCAACTATTTGCAGATCTTTCACAATTCACCATGCAAAAGCGTAAAGCTTTATTGCCGGTGACCAAGGCCCTACGCAACCACAATATCATATATCGCTGGGGATACCCGGTCAAACTAACAATCACTCATGACGGCAACACCACAGTAGTTACGGATGTGGAAGAGGGGCTCCAACTACTTAAATCCTTGGACATACTACCTGATCATACACCTGCAGACCCCTCTCCCCCTGCAAAACTAAACACCCAGTATGAATGGCAAACGGTGTCAAGTAAGAAGAGCAACAAACAAAATAAGTCAAGAGCACACAATCACAAAAAGTAAACCTACCTTTCTTCATCAAGGTTCCCGACAAAATCTGGAGTACTCAGTTGACATTTCTCCCTGATATATGGGCAATTGTTCTGCCCCCAAATTCAAGCTCAAGTTCAAGTTTGACTTTATCTTTTTATTGCAATGCTTTTTCTTTTTACATTCTAATTTTATTTTTCCCTCCACCGCAACCGCATCCCCTTTCCACTGGTCTGACCTCCGGGTGCAAGCTTCCAAGGATATGATACCGAGGAACCCAAGTCAATCCAACTACCATCAAAATTTCAAGACAAGATGGGCTGTACTTCCAGGACTAAGGTACCGTAAGCATCTACACCTACACTATATAAATGGCGCTTAAAATTGTTTCCTTCAATGTAAACGGCCTCAACCACCCGGCCAAAAGAGCCTCGGTTTGGAATGAGGCGATTAAACTCCAAGCTGATGTCTTATGTCTCCAAGAGACACATTTCTTAGCCGACAAGACCCCCTATTTTAAGCATAAAAAATTCCCCCACATATTTTTTGCTTCAGCTCCTTCAAAACAAAAAGGAGTCCTTATCGCCATTAGAGACTCTGTGGCCTTCAATCTATTGGAAACCCACATAGATCCTGCAGGAAGATACCTAATTCTCCTTGGAGAACTTAATAATAAACCCTACACAATTGTTAACCTATACGCACCAAATTCCCATCAATTCCGCTTTCTAAGAAGACTCTATGAAAAAGTCACCAATATTCAAAAAGGACCACAACTTAACAGCAGATTACTCATTGGACACCACATCAAATGCCAAACGACCTCCCCCCTCGATTCAACCTCTGCTACACTCTCAGGATATCTATGATGTTTGGAGATGCCAACATGCTAACGAAAGAGACTTCACCTTCCACTCTACCAGACATAACTCTTACTCCAGATTAGATCTGATATTGGTGGACAAGGTACTTCTACAAGCTGTGTCCTCCTCCACCATACATAATATAATATGGTCTGACCATGCTCCTGTATCTATCACTGTGGTGGAGGGGCACACTCCGACTCCTACCTATATCTGGAGAGCTAACTCGCGTATTTTTCAGATGCCACAACATGTCAGGAATACTAATGATAAATTATCTGAGTTTTTTTAAGTAAAAGTATATAAAGATCTTATATAAAACTTCACTTTCTCTATACATAGAAGAGAAATAATTATATATATATATATATATATATATATCTCATACAATTCAATTATTAAAGATCTCATTCATTCATAAATTTTGATATTCTAACATTTCCCTCTCAAAATGATTGATTAAACAATCTTTTCATTTTCTTATCTAAATCCATTTATACCTCAAATGCATCACATCCGTATCCATCCATACTTAAAGATCTTAAGATAATTGACTTGAATATATTTTCAAATTTGATTCTATATAGCAAACTTGGCACTATGCTGCAGCTGGGGGCACATGACTGCCAGTTTCTTGTCCTTCTTGGGCACCCCCTCTCTCTAGGCTCACGTTACTCCCTCAACCTGGGAACCAACATCGGAGCCTTCAAATCGCTGCGCATCCTTCAGCAGCATGTACCCGACACTGTGGTCGAATGGTTCAGGGGACTCCTCTGTGCATGATGGTGGGGCTACGGAAGGAGTGACTGTGGACAAAGTGCCGGTGGAATAGGCTGCTTTGGCAGCTGCTTTGGAGGGCAAACCACTCTGAACCTGGGTGACAGAGGATGAGGAGGATGAGGATGGCTTTGTTATCCACTCCACCAACTCTTCTGCATGTTCTGGCTCAATAACCCGGCCAACAGCAGAGAAATAGGACAGAGAAATAGGTTCAAGCGTACCCCACGGCCACCTGCAGAGGATGCACCATGTCAATGACCAGCACTGTTGACGTAGACACAGAGTCTGCTTGCCCTCTTTTAGTGGCCTGTAAGCATCTGCCTCTCCTTGGTGGCCTTCCGGACATGATGTATATTTTGTTTTGCAACACCACACTACACTGTATTGTATACTGTGTACACCACCAGAAAAGTAGTAGCAACTACACTATGGCTGCACTGTATTGTAATTACAATTTTTGAAATATTTCACAGCAGGGCCTGTTCCTGCGCCCAGCAAGAGTAACTGTGAGAGCTTAGAGTTGTGGCACCACCAAAGGCCCAATTTGTCTGCCCCTGTTTAACAGGGGCATGTGATTACAATTCTTGATTTAATATTTCACTACAGGACCTGTTCCTGTGCCCACCAAGAGTAACTGTGAGGGGTCACAATGTTCTGGCACCACCAACACCTAAGGCCCAATTTTCTGCAGAGTGTATATAGGGCAGGCCGTATACTATATATATACGTCTGTTCAGAGTATATAGTGCCTGGGGCCCGCCCATGCCATTTTTTTAAAATTTGGGTGCGGTGTTCCCCTTAATATCCATACCAGACCCAAAGAGCATTGTAATGGGCTGGCTGGGGGGGGCCCATGCCGTTTTTTCTCAATAATTTTCATGTACAGTGGGGACGGAAAGTATTAAATTTTTCACTCTGTTATATTGCAGCCATTTGCTAAAATCATTTAAGTTCATTTTTTTCCTCATTAATGTACACACAGCACCCCATATTGACAGAAAAACACAGAAATGTTGACATTTTTGCAGATTTATTAAAAAAGAAAAACTGAAATATCACATGGTCCTAAGTATTCAGACCCTTTGCTGTGACACTCATATATTTTACTCAGGTGCTGTCCATTTCTTCTGATCATCCTTGAGATGGGTCTACACCTTCACTTGAGCCCAGCTGTGTTTTATTATACTAATTGGACTTGATTAGGAAAGCCACACACCTGTCTATATAAGACCTTACAGCTCACAGTGCATGTCAGAGCAAATGAGAATCATGAGGTCAAAGGAACTGCCTGAAGAGCTCAGAGACAGAATTTTGGCAAAGCACAGATCTGGCCAAGGTTACAAAAAAATTTCTGCTGCACTTAAGGTTCCTAAGAGCACAGTGGCCTCCATAATCCTTAAATGGAAGACGTTTGGGATGACCAGAACCCTTCCTAGAGCTGACCGTCCTGCCAAACTGAGCTATCAGGGGAGAAGAGCTTTGGTGAGAGAGGTAAAGAAGAACCCAAACATCACTGTGGCTAAGCTCCAGAGATGCAGTCGGGAGATGCGAGAAAGTTGTAGAAAGTCAACCATCACTGCATCCCTCCACCAGTCGGGGCTTTATGGCAGAGTGGCCCGACGGAAGCCCCTTCTCAGTGCAAGACACATGAAAGCCCGCATGGAGTTTGCTAAAAAAAACACCTGAAGGACTCCAAGATGGTGAGAAATACGATTCTTTAGTCTGATGAGACCAAGATAGAACTTTTTGGCCTTAATTCTAAGCGGTATGTGTGGAGAAAACCAGGCACTGCTCATCACCTGTCCAACACAGTCCCAACAGTGAAGCATGGTGGTGGCAGCATCATGCTGTGGGGGTGTTTTTCAGCTGCAGGGACTGGACAACTGGTTGCAATCGAGGGAAAGATGAATGCGGCCAAATACAGGGATATCCTGGATGAAAACCTTCTCCAGAGTGCTCAGGACCTCAGACTGGGCCGAAGGTTTACCTTCCAACAAGACAATGACCCTAAGCACACAGCTAAAATAATGAAGAAGTGGCTTCACAACAAATCCGTGACTGTTCTTGAATGGCCCAGCCAGAGCCCTGACTTAAACCCAATTGAGCATCTCTGGAGAGACCTAAAAATGGCTGTCCACCAACGTTTACCATCCAACCTGACAGAACTTGGAGAGGATCCGCAAGGAGGAATGGCAGAGGATCCCCAAATGCAGGTGTGAAAAACTTGTTGCATCTTTCCCAAAAAGACTCATGGCTGTATTAGATCAAAAGGGTGCTTCTACTAAATACTGAGCAAAGGGTCTGAATACTTAGGACCATGTGATATTTCAGTTTTTCTTTTTTAATAAATCTGCAAAAATGTCAACAATTCTGTGTTTTTCTGTCAATATGGGGTGCTGTGTGTATATTAATGAGGAAAAAAAATTAACTTAAATGATTTTAGCAAATGGCTGCAATATAACAAAGAGTGAAAAATGTAAGGGGATCTGAATACTTTCCATCCCCACTGTATGTTGCCGGTACCCGACAATGCATTACAGCCGCAAGCAGTTTTAAATTACTTTTTTTCCTTTTAGAAATGTCATTTTGCTGTGGCATTGTTCTAAACACTGGAAAACTATGCCACTTTACAGGCATACTATAGACACCCCCCAGGCACGATATTCAAAGGAATATTTCATGTTTATTGTTTCACTTTAAGCACTCTTTAAATCACTGCTCCCGAAAAATGGCATTTTTTAAAACTTTTTTTTGCATTGATACATGTCCCCTGGGGCAGGACCCGGGTCCCCAAACACTTTTTAGGGCAAAAACTTGCATATAAGCCTTTAAAATTAGCACTTTTGATTTTTCACGTTAGTGTCCCATAGACTTTAACGGTGTTTGCATATTCAAACAAACTTTTTTGCATGTTCAGATGTTCTGGTGCAAACCGTGGGGGGTTCAGCTCATCCCTAATTGAGATGCATCCATCGTACGAGAATTTCTCAGATCCAACTCCCCAAATCTCTAGCTCTTCCAGCTTACACAAGGGAATATGCTTCAAGTGTTTGTTATAGAAGTCTCTGTACAACAATGTCACTTGTGTGAGGGTGTAGTTGCACACTTTGAGGTGATCTGGTCTTCTTCCTGCACCCCGATTGGAAATTCCCATTTTTTTCCACTTTTGGAGCTCTTGACTCTGGGTTCTCATCTCGCGCCTTCACGGAGACCCCTTGAAGTTTTATGCTTTCTGAACAAAGAAGAATTTCTATAGGATCCTTAGTACCTCCACTGTAAGATCTGATGCAACCTTTTTCTGAGCACACGTGGCTCAGAAATGCCCCAGTTCTCCACAGCAGAAGCACTTTTCTAAATTGGGGTTAGCCATTTGCATGTTGGCCTGATCCTCCATTGCTACAGTAAGGTCTGTTGCATCTTGCCCTGGGCCTTAACAGCTTGAGAGAGCAACTCAACTGGGGCTGTCTCACTGACAGACTTGACAATGGGAAGGGTTTGAGTATTCTCTGCCTCCGTCTCCTCATCGCTATCCTCCACAAGAACACTATTCCACCCGAGTCATAAGGGCTGACACATTCTCTGTCTTGGGATTCATTTTTGGAAGCTCTTTAAATCCCTGATTTATTTAATTTAGCAAGGCTTCTTCCCTTCTTTCACCAGCTCAGGGTAGGTAGGGACCACTTGTGTTCCCTTTATTAAGAGTCTCAGTACAATCGGGTGATTAGGTCTAACACCCTGCTGAATGTGTTTCAAACAAACTTTGTCAGCATTACAGGGATCAATCTTTCTTCAGAATGATCTGGTGCCAAATCCACTTCACTTTGGTAATTTGATCGGTAAGTCTCTCAACTTTACAATGAAAGGTGTGCTCAAATTTGTAGATCTGGGAGGTTTTCCCCTCTGCCATACACAACATACAAAGCTTCAATGTAGTCTATAGCCATTCAGTCTTGTTTCCCCACCCGCAGACTGTGGATCACTTCAGCTGCTAGGCTTTTAAGACTCACTTAGTCTTTATCTTTTTACCACCTCTGGGACACTCCACCACTTATATGGCCTGATCCATCCAACTTTCAAATTCTTCCTCTCCAGCAGGGGTTGGAATTTTCCCTGAGAAGAACCAAAGCATCCTGTATGCTTGATAGACTGAAGATGTGTTATTCTTCACTAAGTTCTCAACCAGCTTGTTCATGTCCTTATAGGCAGTCTCCACTCCAACAAGGCATGGGTGCAATCTAGGCTGAACTCAGTTTTCATATCAACATGATAGGCCCCTTGCTCTGGCACCACCTTCCTCACCAGCTTCCGGTCCATTTCATTTCAAGGTATCTTCACCGCTGTACACAACTCCAGTCAGCTACCTTGCTTCTGACCCCAACTGGGGTCTTCATCTCTTGGCTCATCGCACTGCTTGCTAGGGCCATCCATGAGGGGTATCCTGGATGAGCCTCCACATGTAGTGCCACATCTGTGAGGGCCACTGGAAGAAGACTGATCCCAAAGATTGCCCTGACCTTGCAAGCCTCCCGACACCTCTAACATATTTCAAAGTGATAATGCAAATACAGGCAGTCTCCGAGTTACAAACATCCGACTTACGAACGGGGGGTTTCTGCCGTTCTGCGCATGCGCGGCCACTCTTCAACGGTGGGCACATCGGAAAACATCAGAAAACATTGGAAAACGCCACCTTCGCATGCGCGGCTACTTGGCAGAACATTGGAAAACATCGGAAAACGATGTCTCTGCCATTCTGCATATGCGCTTCCGACTTACGAACATACTGGCAGTCCCTAACCCGTTCGTAACTCGGGGACTGCCTGTACACAGACACCAGACTGTGGCAACGTAAACAAGTATTTTACCTAAGTTAACAACAAGAATGACTTAGTTTTGGTAAATATGCAAAGGGTATGCAATGCAAAGGTAATCACAATAAGTCAAACTGTAATAACCAGTAGGTCCTGAATGAACCTATGACCCCAGATATAAAAGGGAGGAAAATGACCTTTTATGTCAAACTGCTCCATTCGTATCCTGATGCCACGAGCCCAACAAGTTTGTGGCACAATTAATAAACAACAAGTAATGCAATAATTAATCTCTGAGTGGCGTTCCCCTTAATGTCCTTGTGATGTATGTTTTCAGTGTCTTCAGCTAGCTCAGCAAGGGCCTAGAAGGATTGCTGTGCAACGGTGGCCAGCAACAGAAAATAACATATGCAAAGTGTTTCCGTTTTAGAAGCTTTAATGAAAAGAGATGGGATAAAGGTGTCTGAATGCAGTGCCTTTGTAGGGTGTACACAAGGTGGGCTTCAGGCCGCTCACCAATCCTGACGATACCAAGGCTCAAGGGACTGGAATGTCCCAGAACAGGCTCTTAAAGAATCTATATAACCAGTAAAGGGTACCTGGCGATGCTGGGATTCAGCTGGGTCTGTACTGGTAATGATGAGTTACCCCTGACAGTCACTCGGCCGGCAGGGAGCTGACAATGGTGAATCTGCTTGCTCAATTGCTGGAGACTCTCCGCGCTGCCTAGGCCGTAGCGCCTGCTATCATCCCCTAGAGCACCCAGGTCCCTCCTCTCAGCTGAAGTCGTGGTCTTCAGAGAGACTCTTCCCCGGTTCAGCCTATTTATGTCCTCGCCCAGCATTGTTCTCTATCCCCCAGCCAGTGCTGCCAACCCCCTGAAGTGAAATTTACTGGCAGGACGCCAAAATTTACAAACCACATCTTTTTTTTTTTTTACTGGCATTAATCATGAAATTTACTGACAGATCCACATTTTTCACTGCCTCTGCAAAAAAGTACATAAAGGGGCAATTTTCAGTGCAATACAGTGAAAATATCAATATTTAAACTATAAATGTGTAGCTAGTGCTATTAGCAATGTGTTTAAGTTGAAACAAGAGTCAAAAAAACATATTTCTCCATTTACATGAAGGCCAGATTAATATAACTCAGCCAGGACAGAGTTCCACCATACATAAGAGTGTGCAGGATTCCCCCTTACAGTGAAAGGCAAACTTTAATGTACAGGGGAAAGCTGCAGATCATGATTTAAGGGAGAATTCTGATGTAAAAGGGGGCTCTGGTGACCAAAGACCAGCTTATATCAGAGTACACTGCGTTCTCCTTTACATCTGAGTTCCCACTTACATTAGGGTCTGCAACATTGCCCTTTACATCAGAGTTCCTCTTAACATCTAGGTCCGCAGAGTTCCCCTTGCACTGTAAGGAGGAATCCTGCAGACTCTGATGTAAACTGGAATGCAGGGAACTCTGATGTGGGGGGACTCTGGTGACCAGAGACCACCTTCTGCAGAGCGAATAAACTAAGACGGGGGGGGGACCCCTTATATCTGTGCCCCCTTACATTATTGTATTCACGCCCACCATAAACTGGCCTTGAGGTGCTGTCGCTGACCTCCTCTTAGGTGCATCGTGCAGGGCTTGGTCAGACGGTCCTCTCCGGGCTCCAGCTTGGTGGGTCTGGTTTTAACCTATAGTCTCCTCCCCACACACATCTTACTGCTCTCGTGACCCCAATCCTGGCGGTGCTCTCACTCTTGACTCCTCTCCAGACTCCCCCCTCAGACTGTGGACATGATGCAAGTGATTGTCAGAGACTGCAGACGTGATAGTAGAGATGGTTAGAGGCTGCGGACATGGTACAAGAGATGGTTAGAGGCTGCGGACATGGTACAAGAGATGGTTAGAGGCTGCGGCCATGGTACAAGAGCTGGTCAGAGACTGTGAACATGATACAAGAGAAGGTCAGAGACTGTGGATATGGTACAAGAGATGGTTAGAGGCTGCAGACATGATGTTTAACACAGTTGGGATTAGCCAGTTAGCCATTAGCAATCCATTGGTAGATTCATAAGCAGTGTACTTTGGGTTTTAAGGATCATTTTACTAAAGCATAATCAGGCCATTTTTCTTCACCATGTATTGACTTTTTAACAAGTTTTGAATAACATACTGAACTTAATTAAAAAAACTAAATATTAGTGGATTGATTCTTAGGTGTGCTGATATCACTGCCACATCCCCACCCTCTGAGATAAGAAAATCACTGCATCGCTGCATCATACAGACTGTTACAATGGTGTCTTCCCCACCCTCATCTTAGAGTCTGGGGTGGGTGACAGGATGAACATGAATAGCTTGTACATCCCTAAGACCCATACAGCTGGTAATGTCTGAAATTACCTTTTCTGCAAACCAGGTACACCTTATATTAACATAGAGTAGGTAGGCAATACTTAAAGGATAAAAGTATAGTACAGCACTCCCACTGCACAGCAGCACAGACTCACACCAGGGGGACGCCTTCAGCTAAAATGTTCCGTTGGCTCGGCTCCTGCAGCGTTGACAGCAATGCACCATGACATCAGCACTCAACTTGAGTAGGAGCACTACCACGGGCATTTGGCAACACTGTCCCCAGTCGGCTGGAACTTGTAGTATTAAGTAGTCTGGCTCCTAAGACCACATATCCCACAATCCCCTTCTCTGCTTGTTCTGCATTCAGGAGAGGACAGTGTCCAGGCTGAGCACTAGAGGGAAACTGGCTCACTGCAGCTGCTGTTACAGAATGTCCCTGGCTACATCCTCCTACTTGAAATCTTTGGTCCTCCTAAAGAGGTAGAAACTTTACAAGGTATTTTTTTAAAGCAGAATTCCACCCAAAAGTGGAACTTCCGCTCATCTTATTCCTCCCCCCTCCGATGCCACATTTGGCACCTTTCAGGGGGGAGGGGGGAGAGGATACCCGTCTTTCACAGGTATCCTGTCCCCACTTCCAGGAGCCTGCGCCGCGGCCCTTGATGTCACCACTCGGCTCCCTCCTACGTCCCCCACCGCCGGGCCAATAGGAGAGAGAAGCGGAGCCTCACGGATGCGCAGTAGGCTCCTCGTCGTGAAGCCGTAAGGCTACACTGCTGGGTTCCCTTACCCGCAATGGTGGCACCAGCACCCGACAGCTGATGGAAACATCAGGTGCGGGTGCCAATATCGCTGGACTCCAGGACAGGTAAGTGTCCTATTAGTAAAAGTCAGCAGCTGCAGTATGTTTAACTGCTGGCTTTTAATTTTTGAAGTGGTGGGCAGACCTCCGCTTTAACTAATTGGCTGTAAAGTCAATGCACAAATAACATCAGGCATAAATTCGGAAACAATTTGCATACTTCAGAATTTTGCTGAAACCATTTATATACACCATCAGTTCACTCGTAGTCAGGCTGTTGACAGGCCAGGGCTACCCAGTTGGATAGGCTAGAAGTCTTCAAGCACAGACGTGGAGTCCAGATCTCCAGCATTAGTGGAACTGAAGGGTTCCAAAAGGGGAAGAAATGTTCTGTAGCTTCGATATCAGTGTTTGCATAAATTTGGCCTCCATGAGATTCTACATCTGCTAGCAGGATTTCAACTTCAGGGGAATCATCTAATCTAGGTTTTAGTAGGTCTCCATCCCTTTATTACTGGCCCAAAGCAGCCTCCTTCCTGCCATCCTGGGGCCACCCTCACGGTGGTAAAACATCACGGTCCAGTCTCAAGTGCAACCTTTGTGACCCTGGTAGTTCAGCCACTGTGTTACACCTGTATTTAGGTACTGCCATAAATGTTATAGATTTTACAGGCATGTAAGACCTGCATCCCCAGCTTCCAACAGGCTTTTAAACAGGATATTACTGACAGGCTCTGTGAGTGGACCCTGAGCAATATCACCCATGACAGAAGAACCAGCAAACCCATTGCTAACCTCCGGAATGGTGCAGGAGGAGAGCTCTGACAGCAAATGGCCCATGCTGGAGAACACCAATGGGGGATGGGAGGTCAGACTTCAATATTGAGCTAGCCGCGGGGGGGCAAGTCAGGCGGTGGTTAACAGTACCAGCAAGGCCAGTGCAAGGATTTTTGTCTACACAGGTGAAAGTGCGTTTTGGTACCCTACCGTTCTCCTGCCACCTCTCTCCCCTCCACAATGCAACACCCCACCCCCACTGTCTACAACTGCACAGGGACCTCCTTCACATTGCACCCGTATTTGTCATGGGGGTATAGCATGAAGGACATCTCAAATCCCCCCAGGGACAAATCCACCCGCACCTAATCCCCCTCTCAGCAAAAGTCCTGTCCCCACTTCCAGCACAACCCCCTACCCCCATCCTGGGTCAAATCTTCTCCCCCCTCCTCCCTAGATGGGGAGCGCATAAATACTCTCCCCAGTTCTGTCACAAATCCTACTACCCAAACCCCCTCAAAGCACAAATCCTCTCCCCCTTCTAATACAAATCCCGAATCCATAATTCCTGGTTTTGGTGGGACCTTCCTGAGATACAAATAAAATCCTGTGTATCCAGACAAAGGGTCTGTTCACACCAGAATGCCATGAGAGAAACCAACGTTGTGTGCGTTTCCCACATTGCATTCAAAATGCACTAATGTAGTGATCTGCAGCGGGTGTCAACTTAACAACTCCTCAAACGCAGGTCGCAAACGCACTGTTTGCCTGCACCAAATTGTATGATCAGAAGTACTATGCAATCCAGTTGCTGTGCGTTTTTTAAAGTAGAGCATGCACAGCTCTTGGTGCAGACCGGCACAGTTTCAGCCCATTCAAATGAAAGGGCTGAAATCACACAGCACCTGGAAGGCATTTGAATCGCACAGGAATGCACAGTGTGTTCCTGTGTGCTTCATAGTCTGAACTTTCCCTAAGTTCTGGAGCCCAGTGCTGAAAAAGTTCTGGCACTCAGCTCCACTAACTTGCCTGACAGGGGAACTCTAGTGTGGGTGCCTGGAGCGATTGCCCCGAATCTGTGGTGAGGTGCCTGGGAACCCAGACACCACGATTGTCCCCTCAACAGCAGTCAGCATTTCTTTGAAGAAGGGGGGCAAGTTGTCAAAGAATACTTGCAGTGATTTGGGGGGATAAGAGGATGCTGTATGTGCTAGGGGGCACTTTGGGAGGGGAGAGGATTTGTACTTTCAAGGGGGGGGTTGAATATAAATTCCGAGTCTCCCCCCCCCCGAAAGCACAAATTCTCTCACCTCCCAAAGTGCCCCCTAGCACATACAGCATCCTCTTATCCCCCAAATCACTGCAAGTATTCTTCTTTCACAACTTGCCCTCCTTCTCCCCTTCTCTTAGTCCCCTTCCCTGTCTCTCCTTCCCCTGCAAGTGTCATGTTGTATATTGCATTCAGCTTTAGTATAGACCTCAGATCAGCACGGGACATGTAAAGCTGTGTCCATTCTCCTCCCCCTCCTCCTCCTGTCTGTGTATAGAAAAACATCCGGGCCAAGGAGGGGGGAGAAAGGAGAAAGGGAGATATACGGCTGCCATACAGTGTAATCGCAGCATGTGGGACCCAAAACGCCCCGCGCAAGCAGCAAGCAAGTCACTGGAGCCAAGTGCTGGAACTTGTTCCAACACTGGGCTCCTCTCCGGGTTCACATACTGGGCTCAGCTCCTGGGGATTTTACCACCCCCCCAACACCCTCAGGCGGCTGCCTATTGCTTGTGCTGGCCTTGAGTACCAGCTGTGCTAGAGCTCACTCTCCTTGTGGTCACTACATCAGGCGCTGGACTGAAAGTCTTTCCTGCTCTCATGGGGCCCCCTTAGAATGGTGGAACGCCAGGGCCCGGTCGCAACTGCGACTGTTGCAACCCTGTAGTTCCACCACTGGTTCAGTGTCTTTAGCTAGCTCAATAAGGGCCTAAAAGGATTGCTGTGCAATGGCGACCAGCAACAGAAAATAGCATATGCAAAGTGTTTTTGTTTAGAAGCTTTAATGTAAAGAGATGGGATAAAGGTGTCTGCATGCAGTGTCTTTGTAGGGTATACACAAGGTGGTCTTCCACCCGCATGCCAATCTTGATGATACCAGGACTCAAGTGATTAGGATGTCCTTGAACAGGTTCTTGAAGAATCTGCAACCAGTGAAGAATGCCTGGCCTGCACATGGTGATGCTAGGATTCAGTTGGGTCTGTACCGGTGATAAGAGTGACCCCCGACAGTTACTCAGCCAACAAGGAGCTGGCAATGGTGGATCTGTTTGCTCACTCGCTGGAAACTCTTCATGCTGCCTAGGCCGCAGCGCCTGCTCGCATTCCCCAGAGCGGCCGGGTACCTGCTCTCAGCTGAAGGCCATGGTCCCAAGAGAGACTCCTCCCTTCACCAGGCTCTTTATGTCCTCACCCAGCATTCTTCTCTCTTCCCCAGATGGCTGGAACTTGTAGTCTGCAGCAGTCTAGCTCCAATGCAAATCCTGGCTCCTTGGATCACATATCCCAAAATCTCCTGCTCTGAGCTGTGGTCTCTGCTTGCTCTGCATTCAAGCGATGATGACAGTGTCCAGGCTGAGCGCTAGAGGGAAACGGGCTCTTTGCAGCTGGTGTTACAGAATGTCCAACGATGACACAGGCAAGTTGGCCAGCACCTGGCTACATCTGTCTGGTTTGGACTGTATGGGCTGAGAAGGGCTTAGGGAGACATGCAGATGCCTTCTTTTTGGTGTTTAGCTCTCGACTGACCCTGATTTCGAGGGACTGTCCCTCTTTCCGCCTCATTTGTCCCTCATTTTGGTCTGATCTATATAGTTGTATATAAAATGCACTACTTCTCTATCAAAGTGTTTTGCAGTGCTAAAGCTTTCATCTAATTTATAAATTGCTGCATTTGTAATTTCCAAAAGCCAATATATTGGCATAGTAGTGGTAAAAAAGCACTTGTAAATTTAACCATACTTTTTTTGTATAATTCTCCTTTTAAGGGGCATAGCAAGGGTTGTGTCCTATGCCTGCATACTTTTGCTAATAGGGATTCCTCATTCCCATCTCAAATAGTTGAGAAGTATGTATGTTGTGGTGCAGCATTATCTGAAATTTTGATTTAACACAGAAGTACACCTTGCTCAATACACGTTAGAGGGAACTCTGATAACTTTTGACTAGGGTAGTTCAGAGGTAACCCCACCCCCAAACACTCACATACCCCAAAGCTACCCATCCACCTGACCAAAATCAAACGCTTAACTTGCGATTGATTTAAATGCCCTGTAAGGCCTTTTATTAGACAAAATAACAATTAACCACAATAAACAATAAATAACCGATAAATAACATTTACATTACAGTTGTAATTTGTTAGTAAGTCCTTATAACTGTTGTGGAAATTTTATTATATAAGATTTATGCTAGGATGTGTGTTTTTTTATAGATTGTCATCTGTCTCCCTGTGTCTGATTTTAATCGAGGAGCGCTCTAGCAGAGCGCACTTGGATTGAATCGAGACTAGCGGTAAAAACTGTCAGTATGAAAACCTTCTCATGGGATTTGAGACATGTTCTCTGTGTGTGGAGGCTTGTTGGTTTGTAGGTATCAAGCACAATTCGCTGGGCTTCTTGCCTTCAAATGGCTATGCACATTAGAGAAGCGAAGTCCGCATAACGAGAGAAACATATTATATCTCTCTTGCAGACTTTGCTATCCCCTTTAGGATACATAGCTGTTTTTATAAGAGGACATTGATATCTGCCCTGTCGGTGTACTCGTACCGTATATTGGCAACAGCACTAGCAATGTCCCCTCAGATTGTCTCAAGCCTGTAAGAACAAGTAGAATGATCTTACTAGATACTGTTTACTTTGAACAGTATTGAGTGGGCTCCATGCTGATTAAGATGGGGCGTGTGCACTCCCCCCCTCCCTTCCTGTGAGTGCCCTCCCCTTTACTGTTTGTCATTTCCTGTGATGTCATTTTGTATTAAGGAGGCGATTGGCTATTGTGGCGATCACTTCCTGTTTGTCATAGCTTTTGTGATGTGGGAATAAAAACCAAGGGCATGCTGGGCGGAGGGCAGAAGAGCATGTTGCTGAGAACATAAGCTATGGTGATGTCTGTTTACTTGGGTATATATGGGAAATGGAATAATAGGTAAGGTACATTATATCATTAGACGAAATGTGTGCTTATGGGACAGGAGATATGGTGTGCGCATAGCGTACAGCCACATTTCCCTGACATTGTGGCAAGCCAGGTAGGAGTGAACAGAACCTCCTGCACAATCAGATCATTAGGCTGTGTGATGTGTTAGGTAGGTTCTGCTTTGCAAAGAACAAATTTTTCATCTTTTAGTATAATGCTGGAATTTTTATTGTATGTTTGTTATGTGTAAGTAACCATATATTGTGTATGATTTGTCAGTATAGATGTGGGATTATTTGCCTCTGCTGTGGGACCCATTTGGTGACTGAGCAGTTTGTAAGTAGCTGATGATTGTTTGTGTGCCATGAGGTTTTGCGGGGGAGGGGTGACCAGGCATGGCTGGTCTATAAAATACAATGGGAACTGTTGGCTACTCCCTGTGGACAACAGAAAGCGGGGAGAGTTTTTTGTTTTGAGATGAAGGAACGATGGAGCTGAGATGGTGATTATGGTTGTTCTCTGGGGAAGAGGGGAGACATGGGTTATTTAGAGATGCATTATACCACTACGGTGAAGGGGCGCGTGTTAGCGCAGGTGAGATTGGTTATGTATAGCCAATCTCTCCACCACAAAACACAACCCGTTTGTGTCTGTGGCATCATTTTGCTAAATATATATGCCCCCAGTCACAAAACACTGCCTCAGGGACATTCTCAATTGCCCTCAGACATTTTACAGGTCTACCAGTATCTGGTCACTATTATTGGACCACAGCCAACCATCAGGCACCAACCAACAGACCCCAGTTTTACCCAAACAGATTTTTAAACCCCATTCAAGGACCTCCAACCGCCGACCTTGTCACCAGAAGACCCACCCCAAAACTCCTCTTAATCTACCACCAGGAAGGGAGGCAGGGACGTTCCTCTGATGGCTTCCCACTCTGACTGTTGCAGCCCAACCCTCACTGCAGTCTAATCTCCTACGCTTACCCATCTCCTCGGCCAATCACGTGAGTACCTCTCCTTTGATATATCTTCAAAGACTTAACTCTACGCTGCCTGCTTCCCCTTCCACCCTATCATGCCAGCCCTACCCTCTTCATGCTTCATAGCTCCAGGCCTTTTTTGACTAGGGTAGTTCAGAGGTAATCCTACCCCCCAAACACTTACATACCCCAAAGCTGACCACCCACTTGACCGAAATCAAACACTTGGATAAGAGGTTAAGAAGGTTCCCATATTACAAACAACCATTGGAAATGGTACTATTTGCACACAAATTAAAAATAAGCAAAATACGTGTGCAAAATGTGACAATGTATTAAAGTGTTTGTTCACCAATGCCAGAAGTCTGCCAAGCAAAATAGGCAAGTTGGAAGCTTTGGTGCACAGAGAGAACTATGATTTAATTGGTATTGCTGAATCTTGGCTTCAATCTTCACATGACTGGGCTGCTAATATTCTTGGCTATGCTATCTTTCGGAAAGACAGGTTAAAACATAAGGGTGGTGGTGTCTGTCTGTGAGAAGTGATCTCAAAGCGATTATGAAAGAGGACCTAGTTGATAAAGAGTGTGATGAAGCTGAAACACTATCGTTAGAACTGCACATGGGTGTGTGTACTACAAAAGTAATCATTGGAGTTTGTTATAGACCTCCCAGTGTTAATGAGGAGGTGGAGACTCCGCTCCTTGCACGGATAAAAAGGGCTTCAAGGGCTGGGACAGTGATAATAATGGGGGATTTTTACTACCCGGAGATTGACTGGAGTAATGGCACTGCTGGAACAGTTAAAGGGCAAAAATTTATAAACCTATTACATGACAATTTTATGGTACAATTCATAGAGGCCCCGACTAGGAATGATGCTCTGTTGGACCTGGTAATCTCAAACCATGCAGAGCTTGTTACTAATGTTCATATAAAAGAACATGTGGGTAGCAGTAACCATAACATGATTTCATTTAATGTAAGCTGTAAGCAACAAGCTCATACAGGAAATATAAAAACACTTAACTTTCCTTGTCAAAAGACGTTTATTGAGTATACAATGTTATAAAGATACATAAAGTAAGTTTACAAGGATCTATAAAGTAAGCTCATTGTTTTACAGTAGGGTTTATATAGGTAAATATCATGAAATTTCAAATATTAAACATTGGGTTCACGTAAACCTAAATTAAAGATATATATCATTTCCTTAGTTACTTTTGTAGGTATTTAAATGATTTATACCTACTATACATATTGTTTACAAGTAGAGTGTATATAGGTCAAATAAATTCTGATAATGAGCTTTAATCGTAAGGTGGAGAAAAGGAAAGAGAAAGAAGAAAAAGGGTTGAAAGGTAGAGGTATGGTCCACAAGGTTGTCCCGCTCGTCAGTTTATTATTCTTTTTAGTTCTCTTTGAAGCCTTAGAATGGGTGTCTCTGTAAGTCATTTAATCTGTTACCATGGCAACAGGACAGAGTCATTGAAGTTTGACAGGAACTGTTTTATCCAAGGATGCCAAAGTTTTTCAAATTTTGGAATTTGATTTTGATCGATGGCTACCATCTTAGCATGGGACATTGTATTATTCATTCTGTGAATTGTTTCTGCTAGTACCAATGTAGGAGATTTCCATGCCTTGGCCACTGTTTGTTTTGCAGCCGTTATTAGTTGGATCATAAGTTTGAATTGAGAGAGTGTTAACCATTCTGGTTTTAGATTAAGTAAAGTTAAATATGGATCTGGTTGTATTATTTTTTTAAATATTTTAGATGCAATCACGAAGACTTCCTTCTAGAAGGTTTGGATTACTGGGCACGTCCACCATATGTGTAAATATGTGCCTATTTCTGGGCATTCTCGAAAACAAAGAGCTGAGGTATTAGGTGAATATTTTGCCACTCTAGCGGGTACAAGGTACCAGCGAGTTAGGACTTTATAATTTGTCTCCAGTGCTAAGATGTTGGGTGAAGATGACTTAGATGTGAGCCATATGTTAGACCAGTCCGTGTCTTCTAAAGTTCGTCCCAGGTCCTCCTCCCACCTCTGAACGTAAGAGGGTCTATTAAGATTTGCTACTCCATATAATTGATTATAAAGTGATGAAATTGTACCTTTAGCAAATGGATCTTTTGTACAGATTGATTCAAAAATGGATAATTGGGATAATGGTGTATCCCCCTTTAGGAATGGTGTATAGAAATTTTTGATTTGGAGATATCTAAATATCTCAGAGTTTGGTAGATCATATTTTTCTCTAAGCGATGGGAATGAAAGGAATGATTTAGATGCTATGAAGTCATTTAGTGTCTGAATGCCTGATGTTGTCCAAGCTTTAAAGGAATTTGGGTAGATCCATGCCGGATAAAAGGCCGGATTTCTGATAAAAGAAAGGAGAGGATTGTATGGAGATTGTAACTGATATTTGGTTTTTAGTTTATCCCAGAGAGATAAGAAGTGTTTAGTTATGGGATTATGAATTTTAAAGCGGTCTTTAGGATCAAGCCATAATAAATTTGATATTAATAGAGGGTCATTTTCTGAAGCCTCTATAAATACCCATAATGGGATTTCCTGTTTTGCATGGTATTTGGACAGACTGGCCAAATGTGCTGCTCTGTAGTAGTTAGTAAAATTAGGGTATCCCAGGCCTCCTTTATTTTTGGGAAGATGTAGTGTGTATAGGTATACGTGGTTTAGAAGAGCCCCATATAAACGAAGTTGCTCTTTTTTGTACTATTCTCAAAAAATAGGAAGGAATTGGAATAGGGAGGACTCTGAATAGATAAAGCAATTTGGGTAGAATAGTCATTTTGATTGCATTAATCTTCCCTATCCAGGATAAAGGAAGTTGCGACCATTGTTTTATTAGATTTGTGATCTGTCTTAATACAGGAGGATAATTGGTTGAATATAAGTCAGAATGAGATGCTGTTAAATGAATTCCAAGATATGGGATTGATTTTTCTGCCCATGTGAATGGGAGTGCAGCCCTAGCCGGGATCAATTCCATGTTTGTGAGTGAAATATTAAGCACTAGGCATTTCTTAGGATTAATCATAAGGCCGGATAGGGCTTCAAATTCATCAAGAGCTGGTATTAAGTTAGGACCAGAGACCTGTGGTGATGATAGAAACAGTAATATATCGTCTGCAAATATACATAATTTGTGTGTAATACCTCCTACTTCAATGCCAGTTATAGTTTGGTTTGTTCTGATGTATTGGGCCATGGGTTCGAGTATAAGGGCAAATAATAAGGGAGATAATGGGCAACCCTGTCGGGTACCTCTTTCGATATTAAAGGCTTCAGATTTGTATCCAGCATATTTTATATAGGCTTTGGGTTTATTATATAATGCTTTGATCCATGTTAAAAAGTGGGGTCCAAAACCCCATTTTTGTAATGAATATTGCCAGGATACTGTGTCAAATGCCCTCTTAATATCGAGAGATAGAAAACATAAAGGGATTTTCCGTTTTTTAACAATATGTGCCAATAACACTGCCCTGCGTATATTATCGCCTGCCTGTCTATTTGGCATGAAGCCTACTTGATCTCTATGTATTAATTTTCCTATAATGCTATTGAGGCGTTTTGCTATTATTTTTGCTAATAATTTAATATCGAGGTTTAACAGAGAGGCCGATAATTCACACAGGAAGTATCATCAGAAAGGGGTTTTGGGATCATACAAACAATTGCCATTAGTGTTTCTTGCCGAAAAGAATGTCCATCTAGAAGTTTGTTAAAAGTTTCAGTGAGAATGGGAGAGAGTATTTCTGAGAATGTTTTATAGTATAAAGCCGAGTAGCCGTCTGGGCCTGGTCTTTTGTTAAGTTTTAGGTCTTTTATGGCGTTAGCAACTTCATCTATAGTTATAGGCTCATCCAAACTGCTTTTTTGATTCTGAGATAACTCAGGTAAGGTTATTTTTGAGAAGAAGGATTCAGCCTCTGTAGGATTAAATTCATTGTTTGTCTTGTATAAAGTTGTAATAAGAAATATAACTGGAATGTAACATGATCCCACACAGTGTGTGACTATCAGAATGCAGTTACATTCAGTTATAAATACAGGTTTTTTATAGAGAACCATCTCTTAGTATAATAAATGAAGAGATATCAGGAATTAGGATGTCAGTCCATTGAATCTTCTTGGTCCATGGATGATGTGGCATAACGGCCTCTTTTGTGAGAATGATGATTCCCATTTTGTTCTGAAATTTTCTGGGTGCTGCCTGAAGGTGAAGATGATGCCATTCTTCTGCGTGTGGGAGTGTTGCTGCTTGTGGGTTCTGTCAGATTTAATTTTAAAAGGGTTTGTTGTAGTTCATCTGCTGATCTGCTTCTGTAAATTGTACCTTGGTAGTTAAATCTGACTGAAATGGGGAAGCCCCATTGATACATAATGTTGTGGCATTGCAGTTCCATTAGTTGGGGTTTCATGGATCGTCTTTTAGTAATAGTAAGTTGGGATAGGTCAGCAAAAATTTGATAATTGTGTCCTTGAAAATTAAGTTCCTTTTTTTCTCTTGCAGCAATTAGTATTTGTTCTTTCGTTCTGTAATAATGAAATTTTGTGATTATATCACGTGGGGGTCCATCTTTCTTTTTGGCTGTGAGGGTTCTGTGTACTCTGTCCAGTTCTAAACGTTCAATAGGGATATCTGGCTTTAGTTCTTGTAATAGAGCAGTAATAGTAGATTGCAGGTCTGTCACAGTTTCAGGTATTCCCCTTATGCGCAAGTTTGAACGTCTGGCTCTATTTTCGTAATCTTCGAGCTTAGTTTGAAGTATTAAATTCTCTTTTTTTAATTGTTCCAATTCTGTTATATTTTCTTGGGTTGTAATTTCAATTTCATCCATTTTTATTTCTAAGGCTGCGGTGCGGTTTCCCAGCTCTCTTATTTCTTTGGTTAGGCTTTTTGTTATTTGGTCTGAGGTTTGTTTTAAAGCCTTATGAAGCATCTTTTCAAATTGTAATAATATTACTGGGGATACTGAGGAGGCTTGTGGAGAAGTTTGTGAGAGGATTTGTTCTGTATCTGACTCAAATGGAGAGTCTTGCTGTGACATTTTCTGTCTGTGAGAGCGCCCTGATGCTGTATATTGTGAGGTGACTGGAGCTGCTTCAGCTGCAGTGAGTGCCTGTGAGCTCTTTGTGAGGTGATTTTTATTTCTGCCACGGTTTCCTCCCAGTACCATACTTCCTGCCCAAACTTTCACAGTTTGTTCCCTGGGGCAAAAAGGTTCAAATGGATACCTTTTGAGCCTGCAGGCTCCGCTTTGTCCTTCTCTTCTCTCCTCAGCGGTGTGGAGCTCTAACAATGCATGTCTGCTCCGCTAGGCTCCGCCTCCTGCCCCCCAAAAACACTTAACTTTAAGCGAGCAAATTTTCCAAGGGTGAGGGCTGCTCTTCAAGATTTAAACTGGGAGGGAATATTGGTATAGATGAACACAGATTAGAAATGGGAATTCTTCAAAGACTGTATGTGAATTCACTGCAAAGTATATTCCTATGGGCAAGAAGTTTTAAAACGCTAAAAATTAAACATATGTGGCTCACGGCCAAAGTAAAAAAACAAACTATAAATTATAAGAAAAGGGCTTTTAAAAAATGAAGGAACACTATCATCATTTAAATGTTACAAAGGTTATAACAGAATTTGTAACAAGGAAATCAAGGACACAAAACGACAGATTGCTAAAGATATTAGGACAAACCACAAAAAATTCTTAAAATATATTAGTAAAAAGGTCTGGTCTGAGCATGTAGGCCCTTTACAAAATAAACTAGAGTGGGTGACTGGGAACAAAGAGAGGGAAAATCGATTGAAATACCTTCTTCAGCTCTGTGTATACAAAGGATGATGGGGGAGCTCATGGCCATAATGGGAATGGTATTGACACTGCCCCAAATGATCCACATTGGCTCAAAGGTGATATGGTTCAGAAATATTTAGACAAAATAAATGTGGATAAAGCACCTGGACCAGATGGCATACACTCACAGATCCTAAAAGAATTGAGTTCTGTCATTTCAAAGCCATTGTTTCTAATTTTTAGGGACTCTTTAATGAAGGGAATAGTACCACTGGATTGGCGTAAGGCCAACGTGGTGCCTATATTTAAAAAGGGACCAAAGTCTTTACCAAGTAACTATAGACCTGTTAGTTTAACTTCTATAGTTGAGAAGATACTGGAGAGTTTAATAAAAGACCACATAGATGAGTTCTTGCTGGGGAAAAAAAAAGTATTTTAGGCAACAGACATCATGGATTCATGAAAGACAGAAGTTGTCAGACAAATCTGATTTCTTTTTATGAGGAGGTAAGTAAAATCTTGGATAGGGGGGTGACTGTGGACGTGCTATACTTGGATTTTGCAAAAGCGTTTGACACAGTTCCCTACACATGGCTAATGTGTAAAGTTAAGTCTACAGGTCTGGAAAAATCAGTTTGTAAATGGATAGAAAACAGGCTAAAATACCATATTCAGAGAGTAGTGGTTAATGATTCATGCTCTGAATGGTCTAACATTATCGGTGGTATACCCCGAGGTTCAGTGTTGGGACTCACTGCAGATGACACCAAGCTATGCAGCGGAATAACGTCCTTACAAGATGTCTCCAAATTACAAGCCAACCTCAATGCACTGTTTAATTGGGTAACTATGTGGCAAATGAGGTTTAATGTTGATAAATGTAAAGTTATGTACTTGGGGGCTAAGAATGTGCATGCATCATACATATTAGGGGGAAGTAAAACTGGAGAAATCGGTGGTGGAGAAGGATCTGAGTGTTATGGTAGATCATAAGCTTAATTATAGCATGCAATGCCAAGCTGCGGTTTCCAAAGCAAGCAAAGTCCTTTCTTGTATTAAGAGCGGTACAGTATAGACTCCAGAGAGAGAGAGAGAGAGAGAGAGAGAGAGAGAGAGAGAGATAACATTTTGCCCCAGTACAAATCATTCGTAAGACCTCATCTGGAATATGCAGTTCAGTTTTGGGCACCAGTTCACAAAAAGGATTTTGGAGAACTGGAGAAAGTGCAGAGGAGAGCAACCAAACTGATGAGGGACATGGAGGAGCTCAGCTATGAGGAAAGATTGGAGGAACTGAATGCATTTTCTCTTGAGAAGAGGAGATTAAGGGGGAAAATGATCAACATATATAAATACATACTGTAAGTGGTCAATATAGTGAACTTGGTGTTGAGTTATTCACTTTAAGGTCATCACAGAGGACAAGGGGGCACTCTTTCCTTATTTGGAGATCAAATTTATTTTCCTCCAGACATAAAGGTTTCTTCACAGTAAGAGCTGTAAAAATATGGAATAGACTTCCCCAAGAGCTGGTTCTGGCCAGCTCAGTAGATTGCTTTAAAAAATTACTGGATTCTTTCCTCGATGTAAATAATATAACTGGATACTAACATTTTATAGGTAAAGTTGATCCAGGGACTATCTGATCACCTCTCGGGGGGATCAGGAAGGAATTTTTTTCCCCTGCTGGAGAAAATTTGATCATGCTTTGCTGGGGTTTTTTTTGCCTTCCTCTGGATCAACTGTAGATTGTATACTGTATGGGATTGTATGATTTCCCCCCCCCCCCTTTTTATAGGTTGAACTAGATGGACTTGTGTCTTTTTTAAACTTATTAACTATGTAACTATGTATGTAACTTAACTTGAGATGGATTTAAATGGGCATAAGAAAAAATAACAATAACCAAAATAAACAATAAATAACTGCTAATAGATTTACATTACAGTCGTAATTTGTTAGTAAGTCCTTGAAACACTATCAACCAACCCGTTTGTGTCTGTGGCACCATTTTGCTAAATATATACTGTATGCCCCCAGCCGCAAGAACCTGCCTTGGGGACATTCCTAATTGTCCTCAGACACTTTACAGGTCTACCAGTACCTGGTCACTATTATTGCACCACAACCAACCATTGGGCACTATACCAACACATGGGTCCCCACTTTTATCCCACACAACAGATTTTTTAACCCCATACAAGGACCTCCAACAGCCTACACTTGTACGCCCCCCCAAACCTTAATGGCACGCTGTATCCTATCCTCCAATCCCAGGAACCACAAATCGGTACTGACTGCATTTAAATGCACACATCACCTCTAAGGTATTATATCATGTCTTATTCCAATTAGTTTTGGATGAACAGTTCGGGCCGAGCATAAGTTCGGCCCAAACATTGGCTGTTCACCTGTTCAGCGAACACCTGAATTGTCGGGGGGTTTGATCGTTTGTTCGGCCCACTGAACGCCCCACAATGCACTGCGTGTCGCACAGTACATTGGAAGCCCTGATTGGCTGAAGCAATGAAGGCTTTGCCCAATCAGGGCACAGAATGCTGCCAGAGCCATGATTGGAGAAAGTAATGACTGTGCCCAATCATGGCTCATTGCTCATGGACCTACCCCACACTATAAAAGGTTCCTTCCCAGAGCATGCTAGAAAGTGGTTCGATGCCATCATTCACCGATGCACACTCTGGGTAAGAAAGATGTAGAATAAGGCGAAATTTACCAGGTTCCTTTTTCGGAACCACCCTCAATAGCAAAACCACCAGGCCCTCCAAAGGTGGTGACTGAAAAGGACTGCTCATACGCCCCAGAAGAACCTCCTTCTGAAACTTTTCCATCACCTCCGGGTGAAGCTGGGCAGAACGCAAATTATCACAAACCGGTGGAACCTCCCTCAACTCCCACCTAATGTGAAAACCCTCACTAAAATTCAATTCCAGGATCCGAGCAGCCATCCAATCCGGATACCTATTTAAGAACGGCAGAATCTTTTGCACCATCACCGGTGTCCTCCCTTTTTCCAGTAGCGTCACCAGTGTGTCCTCTACCCTGCCTGAAACATTGAGAGAGGGAGTGACTGCTACCACATCCGAAACACTCATGTTTAAAACGTCAGGTTCACCACCCGCCCCCCCCCCCCCCCGAAAAAACTGGTTACCAGCCTGAGCAGAAGTCATCAACTTCATCCAAAGGCTTATATCTTTTGTAATCCTACTAGATGGACGGCCTGATCGTCTTACGCTAATGAAATAGTTCATAACGTAACCAGGAAACTCCCCCATAATCCCTATGCGCCTCTCTGATAGCGTCCAAGTAACAGAAGAGGGGTGAACAATTTTCTGGCGCTTTCTAGCAAATAACGCTTGCAAAGATTGTGAGCAACTGCAACCAATTGGAGAAGGTACGCAGTATCAAATGATACTGTTGTTTTTCCCCATTGTCCTTCTTGCTGTCTTCTGGCTTGACCCAATCCAAATTAAACTTCTCCAAGAGATGCAAGGAAAAAATGTCAACATACTCCCCCTTACAGATTTTTTCACACACCTCCGGTTTGAGGTGGACCCCCAGCGGTTACCCTTATACGTCTCCTTGTTCATCGCTGCCGATCCATCCACGGCATGATCCATGCTGCCAGAGTCACCCCCTGTGCCAAGGGAGCCATATTCTCACAAACCCTGTCTGATGTCCCACACCACGGATCCCATGCAGACACTGGCCGAGGATCCCGCACTATACCCGAATCCAAGCACTCACCAGTGCACTCACCAGGCTGCACGGGGGCCAAGAACCCCCCCCAGCCGCTGATCCAGATGCCACCACCACCTCCTGGAACTCTCCCTCTTCTGAACTCGTGACCTCCCCCTCAGAGAACATCGCCTCTTCTGAAGGCCGCAGTCCCTGGGCTCAATCCGGATTGAGCAGCTCTCACTGCAGGTCGCCACTTCCTCCCACATCCTCCCGCTGCGCCTCTGCTCCAGATAACAGGCTGCTGGCCATGCCAGGGGACAGGCCAGTGCCCGTAGCAGACATGCCCATGCTGACTCCCCGACTGGGACCTCACCAGGAGAGCCAGCCGCCTGCTCCAGTATCCACACAATGGAGGAGGGGAAATGGCCAGATGAACAGTAAGTGTCTCCCCCCCCGCGTGGACTCTGCAGATGACAGGGATTCCTCCCAGGATCACCACTCCCAGCAGGTGTGCGCTTGGAAGGGGGGCCTGGAAGGTCCCTACTGGGGCTCCCATGGCCGAGCTGAGACGAGGGATAGTCTCGGGACAAAGGTGCTCTGAAGGCCAAGACCGCCAAGCATGTACACGAAGCACAGGTGTGGGCCTAGGCTGTACCTGCTCTACACCCTGAATGATGGCAGAGACCCTGCTCTTAACCAGTGCAGAGCCATGCAATGCAGCCGCAGCCCTAAGCTGACTCAAAAGGTACTCTAAATCCTCCGTCTCTGCTGTCCACAGGCAAAAATGCAGAAGATAGACAGATGTTCCTCTGATGGCTTCTGACTGTTGCAGCCCAACCCCTCACTGCAGTCTAATCTCTTCCAGGCATGTAAGTACCTCTCCTTTTCATATAGCTTCAAAGACTTAACTCTACGCAGCTTGGTTCCCCTTCCACCCTGTAATGCCATCCCTACTCTTATTCATGCTTCATAGCTCTGGGCCTTTCTTTTTTTCTTGTTCTTACTTCTGTTCTGTAGATGGATAAATGTAAACGCAGCAATGGTTAAACTCATCTAGACCTGTGATGACAACTCTAAAGGTAGAGAAAAAGAAAAGGCAGAAGTTTTGTGTCCATGGATACAATACAAGACCTATGTACAGTATGTACACATGGCAAATCTGATAAAGCTCTGTACATCCTCCTTGTCCGCATTAGAAGGCCACTTGAAAGTACTAGTAAAGTGCTAGTAAGAGCATTGAGTGGTTCCATGACAATACTGTGATGGGGATAATGAGGCTAAGGAACCAGATAGGTTGTTTTTACAAAGTCACATTTTTCTTGGCTTGGTAGAGTTTCTATTCTGACATAAAATACCCAATTTGAATGCAGCAATGGTCTGTGGAAGCCAACTAAATAGGAATAAAATGCAGGACATACAAAGCTGGGAGAGAGTAGGTATTAAATCAAAAAGTACCTTCTATTGCTTTCAGCCAGGACCAAATCTCCAAATTTCTTCCTTTTTTTTTTTTTTTTTCTGCTGTTGTGATCCAACTTCCAGCTAGAGGTTGGCTAGGTTGGTTCTCTATGGTCCCACTGTATGTATGAAGAGTGGAGCAGGAGCCTGTGATCAGGTAAGCATCACCAATGCTAAGAAGTCACTAAACACCACTAGGAGCGGGGGAGATGTGAAACGGCAAAGCCACTGACCACATGTGATGGTGGTTGAATATAGCAATACCACTGACCACCGGTGAAAAGTGGGTTCAAAATAACCCTGCAACTGACCACCAGTGCTGGGAGGGTTAATTTCACAGCATTGCTACTAAGCACCAATATGTTATGTTATTACCAAAATTAATATGGATTAATAGTATTGCCACTGACACCACTGTTGGTTGTTAACCATATCAGCCCCGGAAGGTTTTACCCCCCTTCCTGACCAGAACACTTTTTACAATTTGACACTGCGCCACTTTAACTGCTTATTGCGCGGTCATGCAATGCTCTACCCAAACAAAATTTGCGTCCTTTTTTTCTCACAAATAGAGCTTTCTTTTGATGGTATTTTATTACCTCTGCGGTTTTTATTTTTTGCGCTATAAACGGGAAAAAAACGAAAATTTTGAAAAAAATTTTTTCTACTTTTTGTTATAAAAAAAATCCAATAAACTCAATTTTAGTCACACATTTAGGCCAAAATGTATTCAGCCACATGTCTTTGGTAAAAAAAAAAGTCAATAAGCTTATATTTATTGGTTTGCGCAAAAGTTATAGCGTTTACAAGCTAGGGTACAGTTTCTGGAATTTACACAGCTTTTAGTTTGACTGCCTATCTAATTTCTTGAGGTGCTAAAATGGCAGGGCAGTACAACCCCCCCCCCCCCCAATGACCCCATTTTGGAAAGTAGACACCCCAAGGAAATTGCTGAGAGGCATGTTGAGCCCATTGAATATTTTTTTTTTTTTTTTTTAAATCTTTTTATTTTGCGTATAACAAACACATAGACAAAACAAACATACAACAGTACAGCCAACATTTGGCTAACATCAGGAGTGGGACCCGCGCAGGGGTCGCAAGTCAGCATAACGGAACCAAGAAATGTTAGATTTGCGACTACCAGAATATACCATCATCCATGTGCGCCCTGGCTCATGCTCCAGGGGTAGGTTAATAGTTAACTAGCTCACCTAAGTTACTGTGCTGGCAAGGGTTGATTTATCAGGGCTTCAAGGGAGGTCGTCAGATAGTGACAAACCTCCTAGTCTGCTGCAGCAGTGAAATGTTCCGCCAACCACTTAGAGCAGACCCTGTCATATTTTTTTGGACAGCCTCTATGAATATCTTTGTATAGGGGTATCACATCATTGACAAGCATTTTCCATAGACCTATAGAGGGAGGAGCTTTCTGCTTCCAGCATAGGACAATAGATTTCCTGGCGTAGAACAGCAAGAGACCCAACAGGGTTGAGCCCATTGAATATTTCATTTTTTTGTCCCAAGTGATTGAATAATGACAAAAAAAAAAAAATTTACAAAAAGTTGTCACTAAATGATATATTGCTCACACATGCCATGGTTATATGTGGAATTACACCCAAAATACATTTTGCTGCTTCTCCTGAGTATGGGGATACCACATGTGTGGGACTTTTTGGGAGCGTAGCCGCGTACGGGCCCCGAAAACCAAGCACCGCCTTCAGGATTTCGAAGGGCGTAAATTTTTGATTTCACTCCTCACTACCTATCACAGTTTTGAAGGCCATAAAATGCCAAGATGGCACAAACCCCCCCAAATGACCCCATTTTGGAAAGTAGACACCCCAAGCTATTTGCTGAGAGGCATATTGAGTCCATGGACTATTTTATATTTTGCCACAAGTTGCAGGAAAATGACAAACTTTTCTTTTTTTTTTTTTTTTTTTTTTGCACAAAGTTGTCACTAAATTATATATTGCTCACACAGGCCATGGAAATATGTGGAATTGCACCCCAAAATGCATTCTGCTGCTTCTCCTGAGTACAGGGATACCACATGTGTGGGACTTTTTGGGAGCCTAGCCGCGTACGGGGCCCCGAAGACCAAGCACCGCCTTCAGGATTTCTAAGGATGTAAATTTATGATTTCACTCCTCACTACCTATCACAGTTTTGAAGGCCATAAAATGCTAAGATGGCACAACCCCCCCCAAATTACCCCATTTTGGAAAGTAAACACCCCAAGCTATTTGCTGAGAGGCATGGTGAGTATTCTGCAGCTATCATTTGTTTTTGAAAATGAAGAAAGTAAAGAAAAATGTATTTTTTTTTTTCTTTTTTCAATTTTCAAAACTTTGTGACAAAAATCGAGGTCTGCAAAATACTCACCATACCTCTCAGCAAATAGCTTGGGGTGTCTACTTTCCAAAATGGGGTCATTTGGGGGGCTTTGTGCTATCTGGCCATTCCATGGCCTTCGAAACTGTGATAGGCAGTGAGGAGTGAAATCAAAAATTTACACCCTTAGAAACTCTGAAGGCAGTGCTTGGTGTTCGGGGTCCTGTACGCGGCTAGCCTCCCGAAAAGTCTCCCACATGTGATATCCCTGTACTCAGGAGAAGCAACAGAATGTATTTTGGGTTGTAATTTCACATATGCCCATGGCATGTTTGAGCAATATATCATTTAGTGACAAGTTTGTGCAAAAAAAAAAAAAAATGTCTTTTTCCTGCAACTTGTGTCACAATATGAAATATTCCATGGACTCGACATGCCTCTCAGCAAATAGCTTGGGGTGTCTACTTTCCAAAATGGGGCATTTGGGGGGGTTTTAAACTGTCCTGGCATTTTATGCACAACATTTAGAAGCTTATGTCACACATCACCCACTCTTCTAACCACTTGAAGACAAAGCCCTTTCTGACACTTTTTGTTTACATGAAAAAATATTTTTTTTTTTGCAAGAAAATTACTTTGAACCCCCAAACATTATATATTTTTTTAAAGCAAAGGCACTACAGATTAAAATGGTGGGTGTTGCATTTTTTTTTTCACACAGTATTTGCGCAGCGATTTTTCAAACGCATTTTTTTGGGAAAAAACACACTTTTTTTTAATTTTAATGCACTAAAACACACTATATTGCTCAAATGTTTGATGAAATAAAAAAGATGATCTTAGGCCGAGTACATGGATACCAAACACGACATGCTTTAAAATTGCACACAAACGTGCAGTGGCGACAAACTACATACATTTTTAAAAGCCTTTACAGGTTACCACTTTAGATTTACAGAGGAGGTCTACTGCTAAAATTACTGCCCTCGATCTGACCTTCACGGTGATACCTCACATGCATGGTGCAATTGCTGTTTACATTTGACGCCAGACCAACGCTTGCGTTCACCTTTGCACGAGAGCAGGGGGGGATAGGGGTGCTTTTTTAGATCTCTCCTCTGCCCTCAAAGCATCTGACCACAGCAAGATCGGTGTGATAAAATGCTTTCCCAATTTCCCAATGGCGCTGTTTACATCTGGCGAAATCTAAGTCGTGAAATGCTCGTAGCTTCCGGTTTCTTAGGCCATAGAGATGATTGGAGCCATTCTGGTCTCTGATCAGCTCTATGGTCAGCTGGCCGAATCATCGGCTGCGTTCTCAGGTTCCCTGTTGGGACAGGAGAGTCAGAGAAAAACATAGAAGAGGGGGACATTCCCTCCCACTGCTTGTAAAAGCAGTCTAGAGGCTAATTAGCCGCTAGGATTGCTTTTACATGAAAGCCGACCGCTGGCTGAAAAGAATGATACCAAGATGATACCTAAACCTGCAGACATCATTCTGGTATAACCACTCAAAGTCCAGCAACATACCAGTACATTGCTCATCCTTGTTGGGCATATATTGTAATCTTTTTTTTTTTTTTTTTCATGCAGCCTGTGGGCTGAATGGATAATAGATTGATCGGTGGGTATACCCACCATTAGAATACCTCCCTTCATCCACCCTCTTCTAATGATGGGCATACATGCACCATTTATATATGCCGAAGCATGGGGGCATCTGCCCTAAAAGGTAGGAGCAAATTGCTCCTCCGCCCCTGCTGCCCCCATGCTTCGGCATATATGCTCTTTTTTTTTTTTAACTGTGGTGGTGAAATCACCTCCTACAGCGCTGGAGTCACAGCTTTATGTATCGTGGAAGCAAACGCTGTTGCTGTCAAGATAAATAGATCCACGCATCAACTGACTGGCGTTCCTGCTAAGCAAATGATGGTTAACAATAAAACATTACAGTATAACAGTAAGACAATACCATACCTGCAAAGCAAATACAAAGAAAAACAGTAAAAAATAAAACATTTTTTAACGCAACCTGTGCCTAAAATATATATATGCCAAAAAGGGATGAGCTTCGAGTTCGAGTCGACTGTTCACCAGTTCTCCGAACAGTGAACAATTTTGGGTGTCCGCGGCAAATTCGAAAGCCGCAGAACACCCTTTAAAAGTCTATGGGAGAAATCAAAAGTGCTAATTTTAAAGGCTTATATGCATGGTATTGTCATAAAATGTGTTTGGGGACCTGGGTCCTGCCCCAGGGGACAAGGATCAATGCAAAAAAAAGTTTTAAAAACGGCCGTTTTTTCGGGAGCAGTGATTTTAATAATGTATAAAGTGAAACCATAAAAGTGTAATATTCCTTTAAATTTCGTACCTGGGGGGTGTCTATAGTATGCCTGTAATGGGGCGCATGTTTCCCGTGTTTAGAACAGTCTGACAGCAAAATGACATTTCAAAGGAAAAAAAGTCATTTAAAACTACTCGCGGCTATTAATGAATTGCCGGTCTGACAATACACATAAAAGTTCATTGATAAAAACAGCATGGGAATTCCCCACAGGGGAACCCCGAACCAAAATTTTTAAAAAAATGACGTGGGGGATCCCCCTAAATTCCATACCAGGCCCTTCAGGTCTGGTATGGATTTTAAGGGGAACCCCGCGCCAAAATTTTTTAAAAAAATGGCGTGGGGTCCCCCCAAAAATCCATACCAGACCCTTAGCCGAGCACGCAACCTGGCAGGCCGCAGGAAAAGAGGTGGGACGAGAGAGCACTCCCCCTCCTGAACTGTACCAGGCCACATGCCCTCAACATTGGGAGGGTGCTTTGGGGTAGCCCCCCAAAACACCTTGTCCCCATGTTGATGGGGACAAGGGCCTCATCCCCACAACCCTTGCCCGGTGGTTGTGGGGGTCTGCGGGTGGGGGGGCTTATCGGAATCTGGAAGCTCCCTTTAACAAGGGGACCCCCAGATCCCACCCCCCCCTCTGTGAAATGGTAAGGGGGTACAAAAGTACCCCTACCATTTCACAAAAAAACTGTCAAAAATGTTAAAAATGACAAGAGACAGTTTTTGACAATTCCTTTATTTAAATGCTTCTTCTTCTTCTCCTCCTCCTCCTCCTCCTCCTCCTCCCTCCTCCCTCCTCCCTCCTCCCTCCTCC
The DNA here is from genome assembly GCF_042186555.1 of Aquarana catesbeiana. NCBI lineage: Eukaryota > Metazoa > Chordata > Amphibia > Anura > Ranidae > Aquarana > Aquarana catesbeiana. The sequence continues at coordinate 121,403,807 of NC_133335.1, read as the reverse complement.
CTCCTCCTCCTCCTGGCAGGGCCACCCGGTGGCCCCGCCCCCTCTGACGCATGGGGACTTCCCTGTGACGTCAGAGGGGGCGGGGTCACCCGTTATGTAACCCCGCCCCTTCTGACGTCACAGGAAATGCCACAGGGAAGTCCCTGTCAAGTCCCCGTGTGTCAGAGGGGGGCAAGGTCACCGGGTGGCCCCGCCCCCCCGTTATTTAAGAAATGTCAGAAGAGGAGAAGTGTCACACAGCGGGAGCCTCCCTCCATGTCATCATGGATGCGGAGTGGCCCGAGGAGAAGAAGGGAAGAAGATGCCGGGCGAGAACCCCGGAGGAAGAACAAGAAGAACCAGAAGAAGAAGAAGATGGAGGAAGAAACCGAAGGAAGATAGAAGAAAGTTTTGGGGGGCTACCCCAAAGCACCCTTCCAATTTTGAGGGCATGTGGCCTGGTATGGTTCAGGAGGGGGGGGGCTCTCTCGTCCCCCCTCTTTTCCTGTGGCTTGCGTGCTCGCATAAGGGTCTTGTATGGATTTTTGGGGGACCCCACACCATTTTTTTTTTAATTTTGGCACGGGGTTCCCCTTAAAATCCATACCAGACCTGAAGGGTCTGGTATAGATTTTGAGAGGGACCCCACGCCATTTTTTTTTTTAAATTTTGGCCGGGGTTCCCCTTAATATCCATACTAGTAAGAAAAAAAACGCGCTAAGTCAGAAATAACATACATTGAAACATATGTGAAAATTATGGAATTCACAAATAACTGTAAACCAAAAAACAAAGTCCAAAAAGCAGCAGCTCACAATGTGAAAACACAAATAAACTGTAAAAAGGGAAAAAAAAGGCTGCGCTACAAATGGAAAGTCCATACACTGGTTCTTGGATGGACAATATTAGTTCAATAAGAGTAATATCAAACGTGCCACCACCTGAAGAAAAACCTGCTTACCAGCTGGCAGGTAAGTCGGGCAGTTGGCTTATACCCAGCCAGGGCCTTTCCTCATAGGGGATCCGCTGACAGACCGGAGGTTGGATATAAGATGAAATAGATTGGATACTCAAACTCCTCCTGGCAGCACAAGACCTGGCTACTCTTCAACAGCACTGCTGCTACAGATACTGGTCCCTCAAACCACCAGCTCTTCCAGGCCCACAGTCTCAGATGCACAGAGCTTCAGGCTTCTTAAACGCACACAGGCTTCAAGCCCCTCAATGCACACAGCTTCTGTCTTCACACAGAGCCACTCACTAGGAGCCACTGTTCCAACTCCCTGACCTGAAGAGCCTGGTATGGAATTTAGGGGGACCCCCATGTCATTTTTTTTTTAAATGTTGGTTTGGGGTTCCCCTGTGGGGAATTCCCGCGCCGTATTTATCAATGAACTTTTATGTGTATTGTCGGACCGGCAATTCATTAATAGCCGCGAGTAGTTTTTAAATGACTTTTTTTCCTTTGAAATGTCATTTTGCTGTCAGACTGTTCTAAACATGGGAAACATGCGCCCCTTTACTGGCATACTATAGACACCCCTCAGGTATGAAATTTTAAGGGATATTACACTTTTATTGTTTCACTTTAAGCATTATTAAAATCACTGCTCCCGAAAAAAACGGCAGTTTTTAAAACTTTTTTTTGCATTGATCCATGTAACCTGGGGCAGGACCCAGGTCCCCAAACACCTTTTATGACAATAACTTGCATATAAGCCTTTAAAATTAGCACTTTTGATTATTCATGTTCATGTCCCATAGACTTTAACGGTGTTTGCGTGTTCAAACACATTTTTTGCCTGTTTGCAAGTTCTGGTGAGAACCGAACAGGGGGGTGTTGGGCTCATCCCTAATGCCGAAGCATGGGGGCATCCACCCGCAAAAGGTAGGAGCAAATCGCTCCTCTGCCCCTGCTGCCCCCATGCTTCGGCATATATGCTCTTTTTTTTTAACTGTGGTGGTGAAATCATCTCCGACAGCGCTGGAGTCATGGCTTTATGTATCGTGGGAGCAAACGCTGTTGCTGTCAAGATAAATAAATGGCGTACCTGAAAACAAAAAAATGGTTAACAATAAAACACAGTAAAGTATAAAAAAATTGCATACCTGAAAAGCAAACATGATAAAACATAATAACAATAAAACATTGCAGAATAGAATACAGTAAAAAAGAGCAGAACAATAGAGAGAGAATATATATATAGAGAGAGAGAGACTACACTTTTTTTGTAACTGTAACTTTTGTAACTGTAACCGGTTGTAGGTTTGGGTCTCTCAAAATGCGATGGCATCTTGGGAGACCCTGTGAAAGTGTACCTAGTCTGTGCATTGCTGTACCCTATGCTAAAACTCAACTAGTGTATGGTAGCGTTCAAAACATTCACCAATGCAAAGACCAGGATTGTCAGGACAGGAGGGACAATAATAGCGGGTGTCACGCCTATATCCGCGCTTGCTGCAGACACAAAATCTTTTTCGGGGGGGCTCATTGGGTAGGGGTACTCGGGAGGACATAAGGGAAATGCCTCTCATACAGCTGGCTTACTGCATTTGGTTGGGGATGGTGAGGTGGAGCACTGTCTGGAAACAGAAGGGCTCTGACGATCTCTTCCTGGAATTTAAGGAAGGATCCAGTCCGTCTTGAAACTCTGTATAGCACATGAGCGTTCAGCAAAGCCAATTGAAATAAATAAACAAACACTTTCTTGTACCAGCGTCTGGCCATACGGGCAACTAGGTACGGCGCCAACAACTGGTCTTTGAGGTCCATCCCTCCCATGTTAAGGTTATATTTGTGGACACAGAGTGGTTTCTCCACAACAGCCAGCGCCGTAGTAATTTTGGACCGTCGTGTCTGCATGAATGGAGGTAAGAACGAAAACATTCTTATTATCCCTCCACTTCATAGCCAGCAAGTTATTATACTTTAAGCAGGCTCTCTCCCCCAGCCTAAGATGGGAATCTACAAGCCGCTGGGGAAAGCCCCAGCGATTAGATCGCACGGTGCCACATGCTCCAATCTGATGATCAAACAAGTGACTAAAAAGTGGCACGCTTGTGTAATAATTGTCCACATACAAGTGGTACCCCTTTCCAAATAAGGGTGACACCAAGTCCCACACAATCTTGCCAGCGCTTCCTATGTAGTTAGGGCAGTTTGTCGGCTCTACATGACTATCTTTGTCCTCATAAACCATAAAACTACATGTATAGCCTGTGGCCCTGTCACAGAGCTTATATATCTTGACCCCGTATCTGGCACGCTTGCTGGGAATTTACTGTTTGAATGACAAGTGGCCAGAAAACTTAATCAGGGACTCATCAACGCAGACAACTTGATGGGGAATAAACATGTCTGCAAAACGTTGGTTGAAGTGGTTTACGAGGGGCCGAATTTTGTAGAGCCGATCGTATTCAGGGTCTCCACGAGGACGACAGAGTTCATTGTTTTTGAAATGCATGAACCGCAAGATCTGCTCATATCGTGCCCTGTTCATGGAGGCAGAGAACAAGGGCATATGGTGAATTGGGTCAGTGGACCAATATGACCGCAACTCACTCTTTTTAGTTATGTCCATGTTGAGGGATAGGCCCAGAAAGAGCTTAAATTCGAAAACCGTAATTGGTTTCCAATCTCTGGCAAGGGAGGACTGGGGAATAGTGGCGATGTGTTGACCAGCGTACAAATTGCTTTGGTCCACAATAGATCTATAGAGATCTTCAGGTAAAAACAGCGAATAAAATAAAGTGATGTAAAATCAACTGTTTCCACCTGAATGCCGGGTTGGCCAGTGAATGGGGGAAGTATGGGTGCTGCAGAAGTGGTGGGTTTCCAATTAGAATTGGCGAATGCAGCAGGAAGGGCACTATGGGCACGACAGGCCTGTGTTTTCTTCTTGGTGGCAATGGGTCACTACTTGTGCTTGCCACCTCACCAGCTTGAACTGCACTTTTGGGACTCGCCACGTCACCACGTGATAATGCAGTGCTGGTTTGACTACGACCGGGGTGTACTAGTCCGCTGGTGCTTGCCAGTTCACCAGAAGGAATAGCGTTGCTAGTACTGCTCTGCTCCATACAAGGGACCTGCGGTTCTTGCACCTCAACGACAGCAGAAGAAGATCGGGGTCTGGTACGCCTGACCTTGGCATGGACCACAACTCCAAACAAGAATGAAATAAACTCATATAAAGTTAAGTGCGACTCCACCAAAACACATAAAAAATGTGCAAAAATTCATAAGAGCCCGTGACTCACAAATGAGTGTGATGGATATAAATAAAAATATATAAAAAATATAAAAATTCAATCGTGCATAAATATCATGAAGAATTAAATACTAATCATAACTATAATAAAAGTTAAATAAACTCATACAAAGTGAAGTGCGATTCTACTAAAATGCATAATCAATGTGCAAAAAAAGTTCATATATATCCGTGACTCACAAATGAGTGTAATAAATGTCCAAATAATTAATGATGAGTGATAAGTGTATTCCCAACGTCATGCAATGTAGCTCCTAATATCAGCAAGGACAGATCTTCTGACCATACAGGAAAGTGGAAGTGCAGTGGACAATTAATGTGGCGAGAAGTGACCAAAGTAGATGTGCTCTTCCAATCAGGCTCCGGGGTGCGACACCTGTTTCCCCCAGCCTCTCACCTGTAGCAGCGGCCCCCAATGGGCCAAATCGAGTGTCAACCAACAAGTGGTAGGGATATCCACAGGGAAAGCAGCTTCCGGTGGTGGTCACAGCCCTTGGGGACATACGATATCAGTGGCCTCCCCCTCAGCACGGATCACTCCGGGAGGGATGCCGACCGCCTCAGGTACCCCACCCACGGGAGGCAAGTAACGTAACCAAAAGATTACTTTTGGTGGCCCGTGCCATTTCGCCACAGTATATCTGCGTGAGGCAGTCGGCAAGTGGTTAATATTGCATCCACTAACACTAATGTGTTATGGTGGTTATGGTGGTCCTTGGACATCAATGCAGGGGATTGTGATTGCATCCACTGACACCAATGCTGGGGGTTGTTATTCTGGTCTCTAATGTTAGTGTAGCACTCCCTAGCATTGTTAGGGTGCTAGAGAAGGATTTTTTGTGTTAGTGTAGGTAAACTTTCATACTTGGATGGCAGCCGAACCCAGTTTTTTTGGGTCAGGGTTTGAGTGACTCAGGTAGACTGGATGACTTGGCATCAGCTTCTCTGGTAACTCTTCCCTACTTGCTCGAAACTTGGAGAAGGCTCCAGAAGAAGTAAGGAGGGGTCTAAGATGAGCTAGCTGGAGTATTCTGAGGACCATGACCTATGACAGGCCCACTATAATACTCAGGGTCAGCCCAATTGGGGGCAGTGTGGAGTTCAGGTGGAAGTTGGAGATGGAGTATTAGGCTCTCAGGGCCTTTTGAGACTAGCTCCCCAGTCTGAGGGAGGGGGGGTGAACTCAGGCCTGGACTCGGGTGCAGAAGGGACCCTTCTCATGACACACCGAGGAATCCTGACACTGAGGTATCCAGGAAGCACGGGAGCAAGGAAAGGACAGTGGGAGAACACTGCCGGGAAAATCTCCAGGGAGGAAGACAGCCACGTGGACTGGTGAGTGTTGCAGTCAGAGGACTGAGAGGCATGTCTGAAGGGACTGGGTGCAAGCAGTCTGGGATAGCTGCAGAATCATTCCGGGAGGACTGTGGAGAAGTAGCCAGGAGGGCTAGTGAAAGGGACAGCTGCAGCCAGGCGGGCTGGCAGTGCCTGAAGAGGTGGTACTGGGAGCAGAAGCCACAGCAGAGGACCGCTAGCACCAAAGACCTCTATTTTTGCTGCACCTACTAGGAGGGCCCGCGGCCCCTGCCTGCAAAGGGCATTCACAAGGTTCTAACTGAGATTTTGTTGGATCCAACAGTCAGTGCTAGCTAGTCCTGGGATTTGTAGTTCTACAAGCACGTTTGTGCTGGAGGTAGAAGGAGAAATGTGTGTGTGTGTGTGTGTGTGTGTGTGTGTATATATATGTATGTGTATGTATGTGTGTGTATGTATATATGTGTATATATATATATATATATATATATATATATATATATATATATATATATATATATGTGTGTGTGTGTGTGTGTGTGTGTGTGTGTGTGTGTGTGAGATAACCAACATCCACCAGCGGCTCCTGCGGAGGTGGCGCTACACTAACACTGGGGTTTTACATGTTGCCCCTGACCAGTGGGTGGTACATGTAGGAGAGGGGTGCGGAGTGTATGGCGGTGGGTGGTACATATAGGAGAGGGGTGCGGAGTGTATGGCGGTGGGTGGTACATGTAGGAGAAGGGTGCGGAGTGTACGGCGGTGGGTGGTACATGTAGGAGAGGGGTGCGGAGTGTATGGCGGTGGGTGGTACATGTAGGAGAGGGGTGCGGAGTGTATGGCAGTGGGTGGTACATGTAGGAGAAGGGTGCGGAGTGTACGGCGGTGGGTGGTACATGTAGGAGAGGGGTGCATAGTGTATGGCGGTGGGTAGTACATGTAGGAGAGGGGTGCGGAGTGTATGGCGGTGGGTGGTACATGTAGGAGAGGGGTGCGGAGTGTATGGCGGTGGGTGGTATATGTAGGAGAGGGGTGCAGTACCATCTTCTGAGCCACTGTTATACCACCTTGGTGGATCACTTTTCAGAGGGAGTATGGCAGGTCTGGAAAAGCTCTAAAAGAAAAAAAATCTCAAACTCATTTCTTACTGAAATCAACAGGGGGTCTCAACAGTTCAGTGTACAGGAGGTCAGCAGGGCACATTACATGTAGAGGGGGTGCAGAGCACATTATATAGGGCACAAGATAAAAGGCAGCTGCTGAATATTGTAGAAGTAAATTGTACATCCCATTGGAATTTAGCTGATCAGCTGTGCCTGTGTTGGGGGAGAGAACAGATAATATATATGCTGAGCAGTTGGAATGTTGGGATCAGCAGAGGGATAGGATGGTCTGATAAGAGGGGGAGTACAGAAGTGAAGGACTGCAGGGAATGGGAGACTTACCCAGTACAATCTGTGGGACTGAGAAGAGCAGAGGATCAGAGCAGCTTTGCAGAGACAGAGGGGAGATATGTATACTCAAGGAAAGGGAAAGTGGCGCTGTGGTGCAAACCTCAATAAATCGTATGATTATATATATATATATATATATATAATGTGTGTTATAGGAAGGGGTATAAATACAACCTATTGTGATGACAATCTAAATACTCATATTAAGGTGAAGTGTGCATCCAAAAATAAAAAATAAATACCGGTAATTATGTGAAATAGTGAATACATTTTTTTCTCAAAAGTCCATAAACATTAGTGCACAAATTATGTAACAATTAAAATACCACGTGTTATATCCAAAAATACACATAAAGTGACATGTGCTATTTCCAAGTATGAAATTCGTCCCAAAAAATATCACGACTAATACATCAAAAAAAAAAAAAAAAACAAATTCTGATAGCATGTGTCCAATCAAAAGCAAATAACAGTCCGTGAAAAAAGTGATCCGTGCAGAAAATAAAGTGACTTTTGCAGGAAGAATCAAGTGACTTTGCAGTGCTCCCCTCCTTCAATGTCCCCCTCTTATGTTTTCACTCACCAGAGCGCCTCACTACTGCAGGGGTAACAGGCGTATTAGTGGTATCCAGATGATGGTGTCCCCCTTGCCGGGATTTTCCTCTGGTTCACACACCTCAGTGAAGATCATCAGTCTCTTTCCACCTCAATAATTCGGTTTAGAATGGACATCCACCTGCGCTCAACTTCCATATTTATCATATGATTTATTGAGGTTTGCACCTATGAACAGCGCCACTTTCCCTTTCCTTGAGTTTACATATTTTTTGGACCCCACTCAGGTGGAGTTCCCAATTAGGGAGGCTGCAGTTCACTATTTCCTAAGCGCTGATATATAAGAGGGGATATATATGACGGGGAAATCGAGTGGAGAAGCATCTGGAGGGAGAGGGGTGAACGAAGTTAGAGAAAAAGAACAAGTGGAGTCAGACTGAGCACAGCATAGCCACGCTGTCAGAGAATGACAGGAGAAATTAACTCTCTCTCAGCTGGGGAGAAAGAGAGAGAGAGAGAGAACCTCTGATCCCCGCACTCACCTTCAGGCTCTTGTCCACTGCCTCGTGCTCAGCACTGTCGGCTCCATCCGCTGCATCAGTGATCCGCTCCCTTGACACAGGGTCCTGGTATCTCCACACTCACCTTCGCATTCCTATTGTTGCTCTTCATGTTGTGTAATCTCCATTTTCCACAGGGAGAATAAACTGTGCAAATTGGTAGCATAAGGTAAGGTCGTGTAGGGTTGGCAAGGTTACAAATTAGCACAATGACTTTTTCAAAGGTTTTGTGATTGCTAAATATTCAAATCACTTTTTTTTTTTTTTTTTTAATTATTTTTTTTTTAAAAATATGAAAAATAATATACACATATAGTGTGTGTGTGTGTGTGTGTGTGTGTGTTGTATTTAAATTTTTTTCTTTTCATATTTCTGTAGCCTGCCTGGTTGCATGTTGATTTTGATAACTGGAGAGACTGGGATGCAGAAGAGGAAGGAGAGATGGCACTAGCAGAGCACTATTTGGACGTGAGTAATAATTATAACTCATCTTTTCTCAGAGATGACTTATGCTTAAACTGGCACTGAAATTAAAGGGTTAGTGCACCTGTAGGATTAGGTGGGGTGTGGTTGGTCATCATGTCCTCCATGTTTCCCCTCCTCGTTGGGCGCCAAGCAAGGGTCACATGAGAGGCTACCCCATAGGGGGTTCATCTGGGCTACGCTAGACACTCTGTACAGGGTCACTGCCTAACTAGGCATGAGCCAAACGCCCCGCCCCCCCCCCCCCGGTTCGGTTCGCGGCAGAACATGCGAACGGACGGAAAGTTCGCACGAACATTCGAACACCGTTAAAGTCTGAGGGGCCTGAACGTGAAAAATCAAAAGTGTGAATTTTAAAGGCTAATATGCAAGTTATTGTCCTAAAAAGTGTTTGGTAGACCCAGGTCCTGCCCCAGGGGACATGTATCAATGCATAAAATAGTTTTAGAAACTGACGTTTTTTCGGGGGCAGTGATTTTAATAATGCTTAAAGTGAAAAAATAAAGGTGAAATGTTCCTTTAAATATCGTATCTGGGGGGTGACTATAGTATGCCTGAAAAGTGTTTCCCGTGTTTAGAACAGTCCCTGCACAAAATGACATTTCTAAAGAAATAAAAGTCATTTAAAACTGCTTGCGGCTGTAAAGTAATGTCGGGTCCCGGCAATATGGATGAAAATTATTGAGAAAAATGGCATCGGTATCCCCCCCCAGCCCATTACCAGGCACTTTGAGCATTGTATGGATATTAGGGGGAACTCCACACCCAAATTTAAAAAAGAAAAGGCGTGGGGCCCCCAGGCCCTATATACTCTGAACGGCAGTATACAGGGGGTCCAAACAAGACCGGGACTATAGGTTTGTTCTTAAGATAATCTGTTTGTAATTTGGAACAGGTACATTTTGTAAGTGTAGCTCCAGCCAAAAAAAAAACTATTTTTAAGTTTGTGGATAACATAGGGAAGGGTTATCACCCCTGTAACATTTGTTTTGCTGTCTGTGCCCCTGTTCAGAAGATTTCAGCTTACTTTCTGTCCCAATGACAATTGGATTTTGAAAATTTGGGGTTATTAGGGAAACAAGGATTGGTGATAAAGCATCAGTGGAGACACCTTTTTCCCATATTAACTCTTACAGGAGAGAATTTCCCTTCCTAGGGGTAGATTTCCTCTCACTTCCTGTTGTCTCCCTCCTTTTGTAAGTAGAAGTCGTTTGTAAGTCGGATGTTTCAAAGTAGGGGACTGCCTGTATACACTATACGGCCTGCCCTATATACTCTGCAGAACATTGGGCCTTAGGTGTTGGTGGTACCAGAACACTGTAAGCCCTCACAGTTACTCTTGGGCGCTGGAATGGGCCCTGCTGTAAAATATTATATCAAGAATTGTAGGGGCAGAAAAATGAGGCCTTTGGTGGTGATGTGGTGGTGGTGCCACAACACTGTAAGCCCTCACAGTTACTCTTGGGTGCAGGAACGGGCCCTGCTGTGAAATATTAGATCAAAAATTGTAATTACATGCCCCTGTTATGGATGCAGGACAGGCCAGTAGCTCAATTGCAAAAAAATTGGGTCTTGGGCAGTGGTGGTGGTGCCACAACACTGTAACCCCTTACAGATTCTGTTGTTGAGCACAGGAATGAGCCCTGCTGTGAAATATTAGAGCAAATATTGTAATTGCATGCCTCGGTTAAACAGGGGCAGAAAAATTGGGCCTTAGGCATTGGTGGTGCCACAACACTGCAACCCCTCATAGATACTCTAGTTGAGCGCAAGAACGGCCTTGCTGCGAAATATTACAGTAAAAATTATAATTATACATCCCTGTTAAACAGGGGCAGAAAAATTGGGCCTTGGGCACTGGTGGTGGTGCCCTGAAACAAAAATGTTCTTAGAAGCTATCAACATAAACCTTGAGGAGGAATAGGATAGTCACTCAGCATAACAGGAGTCACTCAGCATAGGCAGTCCTTCAAGGGATCTCACATTCATAGAAAAATTAATCGGTTACATCAGCATCAGGTGCTTGGTAGCTGGTGATCCAAGACTGATTCATTTTTATGAAGGTGAGCCAATCAACTGTGGACAGGCGCACTCTGTGATTGGTTACAAAGCCTCCAGCAGCACTGAATGTGCGTTCAGAAAGAACTCTGGATGCAGGACAGGCCAGTAGCTCAATTGCATATTGTGCAAGCTCTGGCCAGTGATCCATCCTCAAGACCCAGTAACTCAGTGGATTTTCAGTTGGAAAGTTCTCCAAGTCTGATCTTGCCCCTAGGTATTCCTACACCATGTAAATCAGACGCTGACGGTGGTTGCTGGAACTGATCAGACCTTGGGGCTGCGGACTAAAGAATTGTCTGAACACATCGGTCAGACCGTCACCTTCTCCACCGTTCCTTCTGTGACTGACCGAAGCCTCAGCAAAACGTTGTCCAGGAGGACAAGGAAATTGTAGCCTCCCAGGCTCTGGAAACACATCGGCCTCCCGAAGAGGTTTCATCCTCTGCTCCGTCTGAAAAGGCTGGATAAGTTCTACAACCTTACCCTTGTAACGTGAATCAAGAAGGGTTGCCAGCCAGTAATGATCCCTCTCCTTGTTACCACGAATCCGAGGGTCCTTTGGCAGGCTTTGCAGGATCAGGGAGGCCATGCAGTGAAGGTTTGCCTAGGCATTCGATCTGGAGTCTTCTGGGTCACTAGGGATGGGATGATCCACAGCCACCTCCTCCCAGCCACGTACAAGTCCATGGGTTTCTGGGGACTGAAAACGATCCCTTGAAGACTGCTGCTGATGCTGAGAGATAGGCTCCACCTCCATGCTGACACAATCCTCCTCCTCCTCCTCTTCCTGGAGGGGGTGGAGAAGAGAGGTGTGGCCGAATCACCACTACTAGCATTTTGGAGGAGTGGTGGCAGAACAAACTTCAACAATACTGTACCCTGTCCTGCATCCTTCCCAGCTACCAGCAGAGTTACCCAGTGCTCCGTGAAAGTAAGGTAACGTCCCTGTCCATGCCTGTTGGACCATGAGTCAGCGGTAATATGCACCTTACCGCTGACCGCCCTGTCCAGCGAGGCATGGACATTGCCTTCCACATGCTGGTAGAGAGCCGGAATCGCCTTCCGTGAGAAAAAGTGTCGTTTGGGTACCTGCCACTGAGGAACCGCACATTCCACAAACTCACGGAAGGGGGCAGAGTCTACCAACTGAAAAGGCAGCAGTTGAAGTGCTAGCAATTTTGCCAAGCTAGCATTCAACCGCTGGGCATGTGGATGGCTGGGAGCAAACGTCTTTCGGCGGTGCAGCAGCTGGGGCAGGGAAATTTGCCTGGTACAATCTGACGTCGGTGTACCAAAATCAGATTGCCCACAAGTACTTGGCTGTGACACACCTAATTCTACACCTTCATTCCTCTCAGTGCAGGTCTCAGAGAGGACTGAAGGTCTAGTGGGGTTGGAAATCTCAGCTGATGAGGAGCAAGGAGAGGTCCTCTTTGTTCTTTGGTGTGGGTCTTTTAGATACGCTTGCCAACGAACTGCATGGCAGGTCAACATATGTCTGGTCAAGCATGTGGTACCCAAGCGGGAGATGTTTTGGCCATGCGAGATACGCTTGAGACATATGTTGCAAATAGCAGCGGTGCGATCTGATGCACTCGTCTCAAAAAAGGCCCACACCAAAGAACTTTTTGAATAACGCGCAGAGACTGCAGTGCCCTGCACATGTGGAGCTTTGGGGTGTGATGCAGTCAATGTGCTGCCCTTAGGCTGGCCCCTGGAGGGCATCCTGCCTCGTTGGTGATGTGCCGCCTCCTCCTCCTCCTCTCTCCTATCAGGCACCCACGTTGAGTCAGTGACCTCATCATCCCCTCCCTCCTCATCACTGGAGCAAACCTGGCAGTATGCTGCAGCAGGGGGAGCATGACTGCCAGATTGCTGTCCTTCTTGGGCACCCCCTCTGTCCGTGCTCATGTTACTGCCTTCATCGAGCTCAGTATCATCATCAGAGCCTTCCAAACGCTGGGCATCCTCCTGGAGCATGTACCCAACACTGTGGTGAAACAGTTCGAGGGACTCCTCAGGAGGACATGGTGGGGCTAGGGAAGGAGTCACTGATGACATTGAGCCGAGGGAAGAGGCCGCTGCTTTGCCAGACAAAGTACCCTGGGCATGGGTGAGAGAGGATGAGGAGGATGAGGACGGCTTGGTCATCCACTCAACCAAGTCTTCCGCATGTTGCGGCTCAACATGGCCAGCTGCCGAAAAAAAGGCCAAGCGTGTCCCATGGCCACGTGCTGATGAGGATGCACCGTCTCCACGACCAGCACTAGACACAGAGCCTGCTTGCCCTCTCTTATTGGCTTGTGACTGTCTGCCTCTCCTTCTTGGCCTTCCAGACATACTAATGGCCTGTAGCTGCACTAAGCTGGGATATATATATATATATATATATATATATATATATATATATATATATATATATATATATATATATATATAATGTACTGATACTGCAGCTAGCAAAATCAACTGCCTGCCTGTAGTATGAGAACACCACCAACCTTCTACAGGTAGCTTTAGCTGAACACTGTGAGCAGGATGCACCCCACTAACTTGTAGGTTTAGCAGAACACTGTGAGCAGGACGCACTGCACTAACTGTAAATAGTCTAGCTGCCTGACTGTGGTACTAATAGGATCAAAAGAACACCAGCAATTTTCTTCAGGTAGCTGTATTTACTGTAACAAGACAAGCCTGCCTGTCAGTAAGAAGATAACAGAAACGGATCTAGCTGAACACTGAGCAGGACGCACCCCACTAGCTTGTAGGTTTAGCTGAACACTGTGAGGTGGACGCACCCCACTAACTTGTAGGTTTAGCTGACCACTGTGAGCAGGACGCACCCCACTAACTTGTAGGTTTAGCAGAACACTGTGAGCAGGACGCACTGCACTAACTGTAAATAGTCTAGCTGCCTGACTGTGGTACTACTAGGATCAAAAGAACACCAGCAATTTTCTTCAGGTAGCTGTATTTACTGTAACAAGACAAGCCTGCCTGTCAGTAAGAAGATAACAGAAACGGATCTAGCTGAACACTGTGAGCAGGACGCACCCCACTAGCTTGTAGGTTTAGCTGAACACTGTGAGGTGGACGCACCCCACTAACTTGTAGGTTTAGCTGAACACTGTGACCAGGACGCACCCCACTAACTTGTAGGTTTAGCAGAACACTGAGCAGGACGCACTGCACTAACTGTAAATAGTCTAGCTGCCTGACTGTGGTACTAATAGGATCAAAAGAACACCAGCAATTTTCTTCAGGTAGCTGTATTTACTGTAACAAGACAAGCCTGCCTGTCAGTAAGAAGATAACAGAAACGGATCTAGCTGAACACTGTGAGCAGGACGCACCCCACTAGCTTGTAGGTTTAGCTGAACACTGTGAGGTGGACGCACCCCACTTACTTGTAGGTTTAGCTGAACACTGTGAGCAGGACGCACCCCACTAACTTGTAGGTTTAGCTGAACACTGTGAGCAGGACGCACCCCACTAACTTGTAGGTTTAGCAGAACACTGTGAGCAGGACGCACTGCACTAACTGTAAATAGTCTAGCTGCCTGACTGTGGTACTAATAGGATCAAAAGAACACCAGCAATTTTCTTCAGGTAGCTGTATTTACTGTAACAAGACAAGCCTGCCTGTCAGTAAGAAGATAACAGAAACGGACATAGCTGAACACTGTGAGCAGGACGCACCCCACTAGCTTGTAGGTTTAGCTGAACACTGTGAGGTGGACGCACCCCACTTACTTGTAGGTTTAGCTGAACACTGTGAGCAGGACGCACCCCACTAACTTGTAGGTTTAGCTGAACACTGTGAGCAGGACGCACCCCACTAACTTGTAGGTTTAGCAGAACACTGTGAGCAGGACGCACTGCACTAAATGTAAATAGTCTAGCTGCCTGACTGTGGTACTAATAGGATCAAAAGAACACCAGTAATTTTCTTCAAAATACTGTAACAAGACAAGCCTGCCTGTCAGTAAGAAGATAACAGGAACGGATCTAGCTGAACACTGTGAGCAGGACGCACTGCACTAAATGTAAATAGTCTAGAAGATAACAGGAACGGATCTAGCTAAACTGAATACAGTGTGTATATATATATATATATATATATATATATATATATATATATATATATATATATATATATATATGCAACACCTGGGATGCATATATATAGACAATACACTTTAAGTGCAGCTAACTGACTGATTGTCCTGCCTAATCTAGCTAACTCAAATGAAATGACACTGTCTCTCTCTCTCTCTATTTCTCAGCACACCGGAACACACTGCACAGGGCCGCCGTGCAGGCGGCCTTATATAGTGTGGGGCGTGTACTAAATCCCCTGAGCCATAATTGGCCAAAGCCTCCTTGGCTTTGGCCAATTACGGCTCTGTTAAGGCGGCGCTGTGATTGGCCAAGCATGCGGGTCATAGTGCATGCTTGGCCAATCATCAGCAAGCAATGCACTGCGATGCCGCAGTGAATTATGGGCCATGACGTGCCACACGAATTTGGTGCGAACGGCCCATATCGTTCGCAATTCGACGAACAATCGAACAGCCAATGTTCGAGTCGAACATGGGTTCGACTCGAACACGAAGCTCATCCCTACTGAAGACCAAAGGCTTCTTTCTTCTCTGAGAGACTACAACATATCCTCCTCCCCACTAAGAGACTGATCAGTTAGTAACATATGTACAAGTACCTACACCTAGGACTCTATTTATTTACTGACTGAGCGGGTTTAAGTATTCAAGAGTTAACAGTTCTAATAATTTAAAGCGGTGTTCCAGCCGTTTTTTTTTTTTGTTTTTTTTTTTTAAGTCAGCAACTACAAACACTGTAGCTGCTGACTTTTAATAAGGGCACTTATCTGTCCAGCGAGCCTGTGATATCAGCTCCCCGAGGCTGAACTGTCCATCGGATCGGGTGCCGGCACCTCCATCCTAACTAAGGGAAACAGGCAGTGGAGCCTTGCAACTTCACTGCCGTTTCTTACTGCGCATGCGTGAGTCGTGTGGCGCTTTGTGAATGGCCCTGTCGATTTCTGGGACACACACAGGTCCCAGAAGACAACGGGGCAACTCGCCGAAGAGGAGGAAGTAACCGAACAGCTCCGCCGAATAGGAAGAGGCAGATTAGGAAGACTGCCTAGCAACAGGCATTTCTGGTAAGTAAATTTTTTTTTTCTAATTTTTTTTATAGATTTATTGGAGAATGTTAATGTAATTTTTTTTATTTTAGGGTGGACCTCTGCTTTAAGGACATTGTTGTAGCTTGCTGATCCATTTGGCCTGTGGTGTTGAGGCATAGAAGGGAGTGGTTTGACACAGGCAATCACCCCTCTTCCCCCCTCCTGCCTGTTCATAGGTTTCAGCTGAATAGAGTGTTGCTTGAAAAGTCTTTATATTCTGCAATCAGTTATTGCTGTCGTGTCACTGTTTTTTATCATTGCTATTATTTTTTTGCTACTGTGAAACTTCCTCAGGGACTGTTTTGAACTACAAATGCCAGCCGGCTGAGGAAGGAGAAGAGGAGGCTGGGAGAGGTGCTAAAAGGCCTGTGTGTGGGTGGGATCTCTCTCTTGGGACCCCGGCCTAGAAGCTGCTAGAAAGTGACTCTGTGTTGGTGTGCGCTGTGGCCAAGTCACGGCCTGTGTCATTGTGTGCGGGTGCAGGCCCATCCATCGCCAGCTACCTCTGTCTGACCAGCGGCAGCCTGGAGATCGCTCTTCACAGGTCCATGTCTGATCCAGCCGTGCTGAAGCGCGGTGTGTCGCAGGACCAATGTACACTTAGAGTAGGGCTCCACCAAGGCCTAACCCTGAGGCCCACGCCACTTCCATTATCAGGAGTCGTTGGGACTAGTGAGCAGGCACTTGCCCATTCTTTTTCCACAGAGACACTGCATGCAGACATCATTGTTTGTTCCTTTGCCTAAAGTGTAGGACCTTGTGCTGCAATGACTCTTTGTGGAGCAGCAGCACTCCTCTTCCACAGGACACCATAAATACCCTTTGCTACGCATTGCTTCTCTGAGATTCTACAACATATCCTCCTCCCCACTAAGGGACTGATCAGTTAGTAACATAAGTTCAAGTACTTACATAGGACTCTATTTACTGACTGAGCAGGTTTAAGTATTCAAAAGTTAAGGATTCTATTAATTTAAGGACATTGTTGAAGCTTGCTGATCCATTTGGCCTGTGGTGTTGAGGCATAGAAGGGAGTGGTTTGACACAAGCGATCACCCCTCTCCCCCCCCCCTGCCCGTTCATAGGTTTCAGCTGAATAGAGTGTTGCTTGAAAAGTCTTTATATTCTACAATCAAGTATGTGAGAGTCACCGGCGCATATATAATAAATAAATAAATATAAGTCCTATTCTGGTTGCTGCAGTCAAAAAAACACCAATATGAGTGTTACAAATACCAAAAATATATATAATATTGCCTGCGCCACCTTTTGATATTCTACAATAAGTTATTGCTTTCGTGTCACTGTTTTATATCATTGCTATTATTTTTTGCTAGCCTTTCAGTAAACCTCATTCAACTTTTTCACTTAAATTGTGTGTGTCTTTTACTCTTTGATCATCACTGAAAATGTCTAAACCCAGTGTGTCAGGTGTTGGAGGACTTGCATGGTCAGGACAACCAGTGTGGTACAGATTCAGCAAGCAGCCCTCATGGGGGTAGCATGAGGAAGACTGCACTTATGTCCTGATGGAATGGCGGGAGAGTATCCCAGCTGGGTTTCAAAAGAGTGCTGAGAGTTTGGCTGAGGGGTTGGAGGTGCCAGCAGGTGAACCAGATGAAGATTTCTCTCGGGTCAGTGAGTGCAGTCTTGGAGGAGGAAGATACCCCTGCCATTGGAATGCTGCCAGCTTCTTTCTATACTGACATAAGCAAATTGGTCTAAAGTTTGATAAAGAGCAGTACCATCTCAGCCCCCCAGGGGTATAGGAAGCTTCCGTTCTTCTCGGTCCACATACCCACCCCAGTGGGGAAAGAAGAGTTTGAGAGCTGGATAGATTAAGCTATGCAAGCAGTGGAAGAGTGGAATGTGCCAGAAGCGGTGAAGAGACAGAGGCTAAGTAAGAGTCTCAGAAGCCCAGCAGCAGATGTTATCTGAAGTCTGAGAAGGGGAAAACCAGACCATGTGGCAATGGACTACATCAAGGCCTTGTGTGCTGTCTATGGGAGAGAGGAGAAGCTACCTGACCTGATGTATAAGTTCGAGCACACCCACCTGTGCAGAGGGGGAAAGATTGCCCGAGTATGTTGTCAGAGTGGATCAAGCTGATAGGCTTTAAAGGATCCTGCAGGAAGCTGGACCCAATCATCCAATTGTGCTATGACTGTTGCTAAAAGGGACGCAGGTGGTTTCAACCTACCCAGAACTCATAACGATGGTCAGGGAAGAAGAGGCTCTGTTGGATGAAAATAATCAAGGGTCAATGGAAGTGACAAAGGCTTCCTTCAAGACACAGAATATATCGGCCCAACCAGTTCAAGTAAAAAATGTTGTGTAGGAGGTAGACAGTGATGAGGAGTCAGAGTGGGGGAAGTGCTCTAGAACCACCATTGCACAGCCTGTCCATGAGGCTGTCCCTGCTAAGCTGCTTTAACACAGGTAGTCCAAAATCAAATGCAGCAGACCCTGCTGCATGTGATGGAGGCCCAAACCTAAGTCCAGGCGGGGAAGACTGATTCCAGTAGGTGTTTTTAGTGTGGGGAACCTGGGCATTTCAAAGTGCAGTGCCCTCAGAAGGAAAAGGGACCAGACCTTATCTCAGAACTGTTGAAGGTGTTACAGAAGCTGCTGTTGAGTCAAAAGGCGGGAAACTTCAAGGTGTCTCAGTAAAGGAGCCAACTGAGAACCCTAAGGAAGAACAGAGCTCCTGTGCAGGTAGAGGGCATCTACACCAAAGGACTATTAGAGGGGCACAGGTCATGCTACTATACTGAGACTTTTATGACCGATATCTGAAGCACATCCCCCTATGCAAACTTTAAGAACTGGGGAATTGGGACTGACAAATTCCCATACGATGACAATCTCCCCATCAAGATTGCATTCGGGCCAGCAGCCACTGGGAAAGTGGAGACATTTGACATGCTAGCAGTAGCGTGCCCTAGGGCCCCAGGGGCTGAACAGAATTCAATGCTGATTGGGATGAACACCAACTTGTTGAGGAGGCTGTTGGCTTCAGTGTTCAGAGAAGATGGTTCAGTGCATAAACAGATCCATTTCCAGTTGCACCAGTTTGTCATTGGGTAACTAAAGAACAGAGCGCCCCTGCCAAGGTAGTGGAACACCTGTGGCAGCTGGGAACCAAGGAGAGTGTTGCAGCCTGGAGAGATTGCTTGTCTGAAGGCTACCGTCAAGCTGACTTGGGACCAACCAGGCCCCTTTGTTGTGCTGAAGACAGATGTGCAAGCAGAAGCGGCTGGGATAGAGATGGTACCTGAATTGGTTCCCACTAAGGCTCTGTCCTGGAATGGGAAGAACATGCCGATCAGCCTCTGAAGCGTCACAGATCACCCAGTCACATTAGGGGCACATATGTTAGTGGGCCGAGTGAGTGCCACCACCCCAGTGCCGCCTGTGGCAGTTGTTGGAGAAGAAGAGTGCCAGCGGCTTGCTACCTCCTGAGTGACGGAAAAGGATGAGACTCCAACTGTCCAGGTGGGAGAGGATCTTCTCTAACAATGACTTCAATGTGGGGTGTGCTAAGAGCACCAAACATTTGGCTGCAGGAAGACCAGCCCTTTCAGGAGCAGGCTCAGAGAGTACCACTCAATGACCTAGAGGATCTCAGAGCAACTGGCTGAGTTAGAGGTCAGGGGCATTCAAGAGTCTATAAGCCCGTACGCCTCCCCTTTATTGTGGTAGTGCAGAAGAAGAATGGTACGTTGCGAATGTGCATTGACTATCGGACCCTGAACCGACGAACCATCCCTGACCAACACACGACTCCTGGCATTGAGGATGCTCTAAAGTGTCTCACCAGAGCGAAATGGTACAGTGTGCTGGATTTAAAGAGCAGGTACTATCAAATACCCATGCATCTGGAAGATAGAGAAAAGGCCGCCTTCATTTGCCCGATGGGGTTCTACAAATTCAACTGGATGCCACAGGGACTATCAGAGGGCTTCAGCAACGTTCCAGCAACTAATCGAGAGAACTGTGGGAGACATTAACTCGATTAAGGTCCTGGTATATCTGAACAATATCATTGTGTTTGGAAGAACCTTAGAAGAACACGAGGCATGGCTGGAAAAGGACTCGAAAGGCTCCATGAAGAGGAGTTAAAATTCTCGCTGGAGAAGTGCCAATTCTACAGAACCTCAGTCACATACTTAGGCTGGAGGAGTAGCCACAGATCCAAGGAAGCTAGAGGCAGTCACTTCATGGCCTCGACCAAGGACTGTGACCAAGCTGAGGTATTTCCTGTGGTTCTGCTCCTACTACAGGAGGTTTGTGGCAAATTTTGTGAAGATTGCTCGGCCCCTTAATGAACTGCTGCAGGTCACTTCGGGCAAAGTGGAGGGTAAGCCAAGTGTGAAGAAGCCTGGAGCGGGAGGGAAAGGAGAGTACTTACAAGAGCAATGGACCCCCCCCAAATCTGAGCCGGCTTTCTGGCGCCTTAAGAGGAGTCTCACTGAAGCACCGGTGCTGATCCAGCAAAGCCATATGAACTTCAAGTGGATGCTAGTAGAGATGGACTGGGTGGAGTCCTCTACTAAGAACAAAACGGCAGGATCAGACCCATAGCCTATGTGAGTCGCAGCCTCACTCCATCTGAGAGAAACTATCCTGTCCACAAGCTGGAGTTTCTGGCCTTGAAATGGGCAGTGGTGGACACGCTAAAGTGGGAAAAGAGGGGTGCCAGACTGAGTGCAGTATAAATCATATATTTAATAAAAACTAGTAACTCACAGGTTAAATTAGATGAGTTCAGTATGCGGTGAAAATCGCCAGTCCTGAAATCTCATGAACGTCCTATTTTATTTTTATTTATTTATTTATTTCAGGTACTTATATAGCGCTGTCAATTTACGCAGCGCTTTACATATACATTCACATCAGTCCCTACACCCTCAAGGAGCTTACAATCTAAGGTCCCTAACTCACATTCATACATACTAGGGTCAATTTAGACAGGATCCAATTAACCTACCAGCATGTCTTTAGAGTGTGGGAGGAAACCGGAGTACCCGGAGGAAACCCACGCAGACACAGGGAGAACATGCAAACTCCAGGCAGGTAGTGTCGTGGTCGGGATTCGAACCAGTGACCCTTCTTACTGCTAGGCGAGAGTGCTAACCACTACACCACTGTGCCGCCCGGCAGTCTTAAATACAGAGGAAACAGAGATCTGATGGGTTGGCCGGCCCGTCAATCATATAGACAGATTTAAAGAGGTAGACGGCTATAGACCGAAGTGAATGTAAATATGAGTAAAAAGCTTGCTGATTAATAATGGATAATTATAATTTTATGATGTTTGAAGAAATTGATTAAATACATAAATATATAAATATATCTCGGATATAAAATTCATAAATTTTGCATGAATAAATTAACTTAAAAATTAAGAAAATTATTATTAAATCATTAACAATTGGAAGAGGGCTGTACAATCGGGGCCCTTCGAGACAGATTTAGGGAACATCACAGATTTGTCGATGCTGGTCTCCCTAAACATGAAACGTATTGGATTTTCACTTTTGGATACAATTTCGTCTAGAGAAATGAATGAGGAGATTGAAATCAGCACTGTTATTTAACAAGTGCTGGTGTGATCCTCTTGGTCATGCCTCTGTGGGTTGCCCGGTCCTTGGTAGCTGGACACCCAGTTTCTCCACTAAACCGCTCGTATTGGGCAACAAACACAAATCCCCCCTCCCCTTCTCTTTTTTGTGTAATATTGTGTTCCCTCTGGAGAATATTGGGATAGATGCTTTTGCATATACTCACGTGTATACATGTGTCTGTTGCACATGTACATGTTTACAACTGCACGTATGTGCAGGTATGCATATGCATGAGCGGTTATCGTATTGTGTACATGTATGATTATATGTGTGCACACATACAGTATGTACCCAGTAGGTATTACCATCATTATACATTAACCATTTATTATTTGAAGATTTGATTTATCCCTTTTGAGAAGTATTTTTGGCCATGATATAATTTATAACAGATATACCCTTAATATTATATCTAGCATAGAGTCATCTCCTTCCTCCATTTTCACCATTTCATTAATTTTATTAACTCATTATAATTTATAATAATTGACTACCAATTGTTAATGATTTAATAATATTTTCCACTTTTTTTAGTTTAATAAAATGTGTATGAATACATTAATTATTTTATATCCAATGTATATTTATACATTTTATATTTATGTATTTATTCAATTAATTCTTTGATCAATTTCTTCAAACGTCATAGAATGATCATTATCCATTATTATCAGCAAGCTTTTTACTCATATTTACATTCACTTCGGTCTACAACCGTCTACCTCTTTAAATCTGTCTTTTTGATTGATGGGCCGGCCAGCCTATCAGATCTCTGTTTCTATTTTCTCTGTATTTAAGACTACCAGGTTTGCCAGCTAATCATGGTCTGATGAAGAAGCTGTAGCTTCAAAATGCATTACCATTCCTTGCCACTGTGAATAATCACATTTCCTGTTCTTGTGACGTCACGACCAGCTGCTTTTCGTTTCCTGGTTCCCAGCCTCCTCTGGACCCCTGCAAGATCACACCAGTGCCCCAGCCTGCAAAGGGAAAACAGCACGCCAAATAGGACGTTTATGATACTCCAGGACTGGCAATTTTCACCACATACTGAACTCATCTAATTTAACCACTTGCCGACCGCTGTCAGCACATATACGTCGGCAGAATGGCACGGCTGGGCAAAGTAACGTACCTGTACGTTACTTTGAATTTCACGCCGTGCACGCATGCCTGCCGCGAGCTCCATGACCATGCCCATGGGACCCATGGACTCGATCGCCGCTGGGATACCCGCGATCGTGTCACGGAGCTAAAGAACGGGGAGATGCCCATGTAAATAGCATCTCCCCGTTCTGCCTAGTGACAGGACACCGATCGTCTGCTCCCTGTCATCGGGAGCAGCGATCAGTGTCATGTCACTGCTACCCATCCCCCCCACAGTTACAATCACTGCCCAGGACACACTTAACCCCTCCCCGCCCCCTAGTGGTTAACCCCTTCACTGCCAGTGACATTTTTACAGTAATCAATGCAATTTTATAGCATTGATCGCTGTATTAATGCCAATGGTCCCAAAAATGTGTCAAAATTGTCCGATGTGTCCGCAATAATGTCGCAGTCCTGATAAAAATCGCTGATCGCCGCCATTACTAGTAAAAAAAAATATTATTAATAAAAATGCCATAAAACTATCGCCTATTTTGCAGACGCTGTAACTTTTGCGCAAACCAATCAATAAATGCTTATTGCGTTTTTTTTTTTTTCCCAAAAATATGTAGAAGAATACGTATCGGCCTAAACTGAGGAAAGAAATGTTTTTTTATATATTTTTAGGGGATATTTATTATAGCATAATGTAAAAAAAAATGCGTTTTTTTTTCAAAATTGTCGCTATTTCTTTGTTTATAGCGCAAAAAATAAAAACCGCAGAGGTGATCAAATACCACCAAAAGAGAGCTCTATTTGCGGGAAAAAAAGAACTTCAATATTTGGGAGCCACGTCGCACGACCACGCAATTGTCAGTCAAAGCGAGACAGTGCCGAATCGCAAAAAGTGCTCTGGTCAGGAAGGGGGTAAATTCTTCCGGGGCTGAAGTGGTTAACCAGTGAGTTACTTGTTTTTATTAAATATATGATTTTTACTGAACTCAGTCTGGTGCCCCTCTGCTCCCATTTCTACACAGAGCTCATCACTCACTCTAAGGGAGTTGCCTCCCAGGTGTTAATCTTACAAGATCTCGGATAATTCATGGACATTAGGTTTTAACAAATGTTTTAATATTATGTGTGCTTACTCACACACACATTTTATGTATACCTATATTCCAGTTGCTATATAATTTTGTTATCACCATATCTAGCGCCCTGTTTTTAGTTGACAAGCTAAAGAATTACCTATATGGAGCCACATTCCTGGAGAAGACTGACAACAACAGTGCCACAAGACGCCACAGGGCATAGGTGGTTGGCTGCGTTAGCTGGGTTCCAATTCAGTTTGAAATATTGGCCTGAGACTGGGAATCGAGATGCCAACACTCTGTCTCGTAGACCTTACCAGTGTACGGAAGAGCCAGAAGATGGGACTGTAACTGCAGAAGGTGTGCAGGCCCTGTGTCAAGGCACAGCCCAACGACTCAAAGGGGCTACTGGGGTTGAGTCTATAGGAGCCTATCTCACCAGAGTGCTGAAGTATTACTGCGGCCTAACGCAGGTGAGGGGCGAGGCCCTCCCTTGGTTGTCCAAGAGAGGCTTGAAAACCCACCAGAATCAGGACCCGCAATGCCACCTGGCCATCGAAGCCTTGGCCAAACAAGACCCAAGCTTGTTGTTGATGGGCCCTGTGGCCAAAATCCAAGGTCATGAACCAGGAATAGAATAGATTGCAGCTCCAAGATGGATTGCTGTACAGACGAGGTCCCTCTGAGGACATGTAGGAGAAATTGCAACAAATCCTTCCTGAAAAGCACTGCATGACAGTGTTCGTAGCCTTACATGATGAACACGGACATCTAGGCACAGAAAGAACTTTCCGTCTGGTCAGGGATAGGTTCTACTGGCCTAATATGAGGGCAGAGATGGAGCACTATTGCCACTCTTGGTTGCCGTGCATTCAACGCAAAACATTACCAGTCCGAGCTGCTCCAATGGGACACCTGCAAAGTCATGGGCCCACGGAGCTGGTGTGTATTGACTTCTTGTGCCTGGAACACTATACAGATGGAAGAACTAATGTCCTGGTTGTGACAGACCATTTCACCCGCTATACCTGAGCCAACCCTACTAAAGATCAGCAGGCCACCACGGTGGGGAAAGTCCTTGTAGAGAAATTCTTCGTCCACTATGGACTGCTAATCAGGATTCATGTATAAAGAAAAATTTATCCCTAGGGTGGTCTATGAGGTAGGCGTCCCAGGGATAAAACAGACAGCTAATTCTGGCCAGAAAGGGCACTCTACACGATAGTATAAAAAGTTTTGTATCAAATTTTATTGTGGTGATATACACCTAAATCATTAATTTAAAATACATTATGTTGCTTTCCATTGAGGTTGATATACTCATATCCTCTGACAACACATCATTTAAGAAAATGATACCCTAAATGTGAACACACAGATAAAGTATCAATGTTACAAATGACTAACATTCAGACAGACAATACTCACATATAACAACCAACAAATAACATATAATGCAGGCGCCTGAAGTGATCCACTTCTGTCTGGCAGTCCCATTGGGCTAATTGCCTCTATAATTATTTTAATTAATCATGAATCAAATCTGATTATTTAATCTATTATGGGAGTGCCGAGCAGAGGTGGTCCCCGGGGATGTAATTTATTTTATGTTAGCTAAAATGGCTTGGGTTTAATCATGAAGCGGGGGGCGGTAATTGGGGCGGTAAATAAAGCAAAAATGAAGCTAAGATGCCTTAATTTGTAGTGAGTCCTCAGAGATTTGTTAGAAAGTCCTCTTTAAGATGATCTATTGATGTAATTTAGATGTAGGAATGTGAGGAATTACTCTGGATTCAAATCACATATTAGGACTGATTAGGTAGATGGCCGTGACAAGCATCTACGTTCATAAGAGTGTTCAGTGATAGTAAGAGCGCTATATCACCAATCCCTTGTCCCTCTGAACATGCAGACATTT
This sequence comes from Aquarana catesbeiana, assembly GCF_042186555.1. Lineage (NCBI taxonomy): Eukaryota > Metazoa > Chordata > Amphibia > Anura > Ranidae > Aquarana > Aquarana catesbeiana. Next base: position 121,378,196 of record NC_133335.1, on the reverse strand, counting down.
AGCACAGCCCATAGATCATACAGGGTATTATTATATACATGTCAGTCACATTTGCAAAAACGGGATACTGTGGATTAAATAAAGTAAGTATTGGTTATTACTTTACCAGCTCCCTTTCCTGGGTGGACTCTGGTGAAGTAGGCTTCTTCCTTTCCCAGCTAGTCGCGCTTGGATTTGTGAAGCAGCTGCTAGTGAGTGTTAGGTCACAGAGGTCTGTTCTTCGCTTATCCCGCTGCACTGTATGACTGATTGTCTACAGGTAAATCAGATGGTCTTCTGGCGATTAGCTGCTCACCTGTCTCATTACTGGAGGCGGGATGCTTTGTCCGGCTGTTAGCCCTTAGGTAGTAAGGCAGCTGCTAATGGGTGTTGGATCACGGTAGTCCGATCGTGACTTGTCCTGCTGCGCTGAATAGCTGGTCATATACATACAGATCGGGTGATCGTCTGGCAATTAGTCGCTCCTAGTTTCCACACTGCTCCCGTTCAGTCTTCGAGTAGGCTCACTGTCAGCTCCTCTCTCATTGTCATCTCATGAGCGGTAGGTCTCAGCCACACCGCTCCTCCGCTGCCAGGCGATACTTCGGGGATCACTTCACACTGCTGCCCTGCATGTAGTTGACGTTGACGCGTTTCGCAACAGGCAAGTTACGTAGCTTCAACTGGACGTTCAAAGGGCTGACCCCCACCTCTCCTTTACAGTAAATCCAGGTGTGGTCGCTCCTCCTTCTCTTATTTTCATTCAGAAACAATTAAGGACAAACTTGGATGACAGCTTGGGTGATTGTCTTTCATTCATCTGTAACATTTCTATGTTTGCTTTATATTTCGCTAATATTGCTGTATTTTTCTTATTTATTTATAATTAGCAACTCTTTTGTTACTTCATACATTTCCGAACTAGGAAAACTTTAGGCATTTTTTTTTTTTAAATTTTAATTTTACAATTCATATATTGGGGATTTAGTAGAGGGTCTTATACAATTAGTACTTTACAATTAGGGGAGACCACACAAACAACCCAAACCAACGGAACACAAAAAGACGATACAGAGGAAAGTGACCCTTGGGATCAAGCCAATCCCTTATGGTCATTATCATTTATTTTAAAGGGGAAGCTGATGGCAGTCTAGAAGGGCTCAATGTTGGTCAGCAAGTCCTTAAGAAATAAATCTTAGCAAAGATGGATGAACACAAGGGAAGAGGGAAGAAAGGAATAGGGGAAGAGAGAGGAAGGGAGAGGAGGAGAGGGTTGGGGGGTTGGGGGAGGAGAGAGGGGGGGGGAGGGAAAATTAGTAAGTCAAATGTATCAATCATATACAGCACCAGGAAATATTGTTTTAATTCTGGGCCACTTCATTGGTTTAAAAATGGTTGTAGATTTAACTCAGTATTCATACCGAGGGGTGCTAAAGATTTCAGGGTATAAATCGACCATTTTTCTTTTTGTAAAAGAATACAATCAAAATCCCCTCTTCTCTCTGGTAACTTCAAAACATATATACCTTTTACTTTCAGGCCTTCTATTTCGCCATGATGGTATCGTGCGAAATGTTTGGCTACTGGTCGTCCTTCTTTTTTCTCTTTAAGCTCCCCCTTCAGTATTCTCTCCCTTTCCTTTTTGATGTCTCTCAAATGTTCCCTTATTCTAACCCTGAGGGGCCTCTTGGTCTTCCCGATATAAATTTTAGGACACGGGCAAGTAATCATGTATACCACCTTAGAGGTGGAACAGTTTATTAGCTCCCTGATTTCAAATTCTTTTTCACCTTTTGCATCTTTAAACGTGTCTGTTCTTTCAACATGTGGGCATATCTGACATTTCGCACATGGAAACATACCCCTACTGCGTGGAAATTTGCACAACCAAGTAGAGTTATAGTTTTTAGTGAATTCTGAGTGTATAAGTATGTCCCCTATACTTTTTGATCTCCGGGCTACCATCTTGGGTCTCTCCCCTACTATTTTTGCTATATTTTTGTTTTTTAGCAGGACATTCCAGTTTTTTTCCGATACTTTACGTATGGAGCCCCATTGTGCTCCATAAGTAGTGATGAGTCTTACGGGGCTAGATTCTGTTGTTTTTGATGGTATAGGTTTTTGGTTTATAGTTAGTAGACTTTCTCTAGTTCGTATTGCCGCTTTTTGTTTTGCTCTACGGATCTGACGATGGGAATACCCCCTTTCCCGGAATCTTTTATATAGTTCTTTTGACTCCCTAATTAGATCTTTAGTATCAGAACAGTTTCGCTTTATTCTTATGAACTGTCCTGTTGGGATTCCATTTTTAAGCCAGGGGGGGTGGTGGCTATCTGCCCTAAGTAGTGTATTTGCTGCCGTTTGTTTACGGTGGGTGCAGGTGCTCACCCTGCCATCCTCAAGTCTGATGGTCAGGTCTAAAAAAAGACAGTTTGTGCCGGTCGTATGCGTAGGTCAGCCGTATGTTACGCTCACGTATGTGAGAATCACAGAGGAAGCATGGTTGGTAAGTATCAATGTAGAATCATTATATACATCGATACCACACGACTGGGGAATAGCAGCTGTCAAAGGATTTCTGGAAAAAAGTCTTCCAGAATTCGGGCCTCAAAATGAATTTCTCATTGAACTTTTGGAATTTGCGCTACACCACAATTTCTTTCAGTTCTCAAGGAAATTCTATCAACAGATTAAAGGCACCTCAATGGGGGCAGCATGGGCACCAGCCTACGCGTGCCTCCATCTGGGATGCTGGAAGGAAGAGGAAGTATACACCCATCCGTTGTACCTCGGCCACGCACATACGTGGCTGATGTACATGGATGCCGTGCTGGTCGTGTGGGTGGGTGACATTGTTTCTCTGCATGAGTTCATTGCAGAACTCAATGTCAATCAGCGTAACATACGGCTGACCTACGCATACGACCGGCACAAACTGTCTTTTTTAGACCTAACCATCAGACTTGAGGATGGCAGGGTGAGCACCTGCACCTACCGTAAACAAACGGCAGCAAATACACTACTCAGGGCAGATAGCCACCACCCCCCCGGCTTAAAAATGGAATCCCTACAGGACAGTTCATAAGAATAAAGCAAAACTGTTCTGATACTAAAGATCTAATTAGGGAGTCAAAAGAACTATATAAAAGATTCCGGGAAAGGGGGTATTCCCATCGTCCGATCCGTAGAGCAAAACAAAAAGCGGCAATACGAACTAGAGAAAGTCTACTAACTATAAACCAAAAACCTATACCATCAAAAACAACAGAATCTAGCCCCGTAAGACTCATCACTACTTATGGAGCACAATGGGGCTCCGTACATAAAGTATTGGAAAAAAACTGGAATGTCCTGCTAAAAAACAAAAATATAGCAAAAATAGTAGGGGAGAGACCCAAGATGGTAGCCCGGAGATCAAAAAGTATAGGGGACATACTTATACACTCAGAATTCACTAAACACTATAACCCTACTTGGCTGTGCAAATTTCCACGCAGTAGGGGTATGTTTCCATGTACGAAATGTCAGATATGCCCACATGTTGAAAGAACAGACACGTTTAAAGATGCAAAAGGTGAAAAAGAATTTGAAATCAGGGAGCTAATAAACTGTTCCACCTCTAAGGTGGTATACATGATTACTTGCCCGTGTCCTAAAATTTATATCGGGAAGACCAAGAGGCCCCTCAAGGTTAGAATTAGGGGAACATTTGAGAGACATCAAAAAGGAAAGGGAGAGAATACTAAAGGGGGAGCTTAAAGAGGAAAAAAGAACGACCAATAGCCAAACATTTCGCACGATCCCATCATGGCGAAATAGAAGGCCTGAAAGTAAAAGGTATATATGTTTTGAAGTTACCAGAGAGAAGAGGGGATTTTGATTGTATTCTTTTACAAAAAGAAAAATGGTGGATTTATACCCTGAAATCTTTAGCACCCCTCGGTATGAATACTGAGTTAAATCTACAGCCATTTTTAAACCAATGAAGTGGCCCAGAATTAAAACAATATTTCCTGGTGCTGTATATGATTGATACATTTGACTTCCTAATTCCCCCCCCTCTCCTCCCCCCTACCCCCCTCGACCCCTCCCTCCCCCAACCCCCTCCTCCTCTCCCTTCCTCTCTCTTCCCCTATTCCTTTCTTCCCTCTTCCCTTGTGTTTATCCATCTTTGCTAAGATTTATTTCTTAAGGACTTGCTGACCAACATTGAGCCCTTCTAGACTGCCATCAGCTTCCCCCTTAAAATAAATGATAATGACCATAAGCAAGGGATTGGCTTGATCCCAAGGGTCACTTTCCTCTGTATCGTCTTTTTGTGTTCCGTTGGTTTGGGTTGTTTGTGTGGTCTCCCCTAATTGTAAAGTACTAATTGTATAAGACCCTCTACCAAATCCCCAATATATGAATTGTAAAATTAAAATTTTTTTTAAAAAAATGCCTAAAGTTTTCCTAGTTCAGAAATGTATGAAGTAACAAAAGAGTTGCTAATTATAAATAAATAAGAAAAATATAGCAATATTAGCGAAATATAAAGCAAACATAGAAATGTTACAGATGAATGAAAGACAATCACCCAAGCTGTCATCCAAGTTTGTCCTTAATTGTTTCTGAATGAAAATAAGAGAAGGAGGAGCGACCACACCTGGATTTACTATAACAGGACTTGTCTAAAGTTCCAACTCTGAGTGAGGGCATCCTGGGCCAGAGCTTGTGGACAGAGCTGGAGCTGGAGAAAAATAGCGGACCCTGGCATCTAAATGGTGTCGCCATCTGATCTTTACTGGGTGCTCCCCACTGAGAATCTGTGGCTCAACTGATCCGCCAGAGTTTTGAGAACCCGATGGATATGATGCAGACAGGTCCTGCAAATGGACTTTGACAAATGTGAAGATGTCCGCTGCAACTTGGAGAAGCTGTAAACTCTTTGTGCCCCCTTGTCTCAATATGTACAACAAAGCCGTAATATTGTCCATCTGGAGCCTGACCCTCTCGCCCCGAATGACGGGCAAAAATGTCTTGGGTGCCTCCCCGGCCGCTCTATTCGAGAAGATTGGAAGAACATGGCAGACAAGGAAGCCATATTCCCAGAGCGCTCAAGTCCAGACAATGAGCCCCCCCAACCCCAGAGACTGGCATCTGATGTAATTGTGATTTCTCTTCTTGGTCCACAATAGAAGGTCATCACGAAATAGAAGGTCATCACCAATGAAGCGAGGAATCTGAAACTTCTGGTTCAAGGGGCCGTGATGCCACTGGCTTAGTAGGCACAATTGAAACCTTGTGCGGCACTGTGCCCAAGGGACAGCAGGGATACACGCTGTCAGGACTCCCAAAAAACTTGTCCCTCGACGCATCGTTACCAGGGGTGAAGATATCATTAACAAGGACTCTGAAGAAATTCGATCGATCTTGTCCCCTGGAAGGTATATCCTGTAACGAACTGTGTCAAAGGCCATACCCAGGTATTCAAGGTTTTGAGATGGAATGAGCTAGCTTTTTTCTGAGTTCACCATCCAACTGAATCTTGCACAGTTTTGTACGAGAAGGTAGGCAACAATTGTTACTAGAACTTTTGAAAAGGTCCTTGGGGCTAAACTGACGCTAAAGGGTAGGCACCTGAACTGAAAATGCTTGCCTTTGAAGTGAAACCTTAGATATTGCTGATAATTCTTTGCCACCTGAATATGGAAATAGATGCTTTAGAGACCTATAGATATCATCAAATCATCTCTATGAATCACAGCAGTTATGGTCTTGAGAGACTCCATGTGAAAAGATTGCTGCTTGAGGAAAGAATTTAGGTACTTAAGGTCCAAAACTGGACGCCACTTGACGGACGCTTTTCGTAAGGGAAAAAGAGGGAAATGCATACCCTTCCCCTCTTCTGACCTTGGAACCAGAATCACGGCCCGCAATCTTAGCAACTCTGTGATGTATAATTCTCGCAATGCTTGCTTCTCTGAAGACATAGGGACCTTTTGCTGAAATAAAGAAATTTTATTAGAAGCATCTACTCGAATTGAAGGCGAAGCCCCTTGCATACTACCTTCAGGATTCGTGCATCCGTAATCCGTTACACCCCCAGCCAATCAAGCCAGCCTTGCCCCCAGAAGGGCCAAACTTCAGAAAGACTTAGTTGTTGTTTTGGAGGACTGGGCGGTCTTGGATTTTATAATCTAAAGTATTTTATTCCTGCGCTACCATGCGAGAAATATGCTAGCAAAGGAAAAGCCGCTTGCACCGGATAGGGTCCCAAACGGCCCCTATTGATACAATAAACTAGCAAATGAGGATGGTTCTGCGCTAATCCAAAAAAATGAATAAAATAAAAATAAAGAGCGTGCTACAGTGCTCAATGTGTGAGTGTATATCCAGCTAGCCCAAAGGCATGGGCATAGGGTGTATTACCAGTGGATGCAATAATATAAAGTGATATGAGATCCAAGTTACAATTAGATATGGCTAATCTCAAAGAGTGATCAATCGATATATCCGGACTTGTGCATATAAATAAAATGCAATATCATCATAAACAATATAAAACATGCAGTGCCAATCAAAACGTGCATATAAGGGTGTGTGGATTACACAAAATTAATAGCCCAATATGTGGCATATATAATTTTTAGAAAAAATACAATGTTACACTGTACGTCCGGGGAGATCTCGGAGCATACTTAATGATCTAACGTGTCCAGTGCAAACAAATCAGTGCTCAGACGGTAAAAAACATACAGACATAAATACAATCCAGAGAAAGTGACTTGTGCAACAAATAAATAAAAGTCTTCAAAAGTTCATCAGTCCTTAAAGTGCCAATCAGTGCAAACAGCAAACTTTCTTCATAGACCAATCACTTGAATGGGTGGGAGTTGTGAAGTGCATAGACCAGAAAGGGTTACTGGGTCCTCTCCATGCAGCAATCCTACACTAATAGGTAGTGGCCCCTTACCTCATTACAGTGAGGTTACAGCATAAGTGAAACACCGCTCATATCAGCTTCTCTGGGGGTTGGTCCTGGGTCCTGGACAAGATCTCTGTGTGCCTAAGATCCTCAAGGAGCAGGGCGGCCAAGAAAGGAAGGGAATGCCATATAGTGTAGTAATTTTTTTTAAAACCAGGTACGCTTTATTAATAAACAATAGTACTCACACAGTATATGACAGAGAGCGCATCTATCCAATGAGCAGCGAGCTCGTAAGCTTCTGTCAGTGGAAGGTGCCTGTCCCGTCCCTACGCGTGGCGTCACGGTCACGTCACTTCATCACGGATCAAGGGAGGATTGTTAATCCAGACCAAAATTACGGTGTAAGATATGGATTCCACGAGTAGGTCTCTACCTTTTCAGTAGCCTTCAGTGCCGCATCCTCAGGTGAATTCATTCTGGGCTAGGGTGAAGAAAAGGAACAATATGCTATACCATTCCAGAAAAAAGGAACAATATGCTATACCATCCCAGGAAGGAAAAAAATGAAGCGTACAGAGCAAAAATGGAAAACTCACCACAAAAAAATGGTAGCAGCACTGGCAGCAATACCCAAAATTCCAAGAGAGCCACAAGCAGGGCTGCAGGAGATACTAGGAAAAAGAGAGCGTAAAAGCACAATAAGGCTATACTGCCCTCCAGAGCACATGAGCATGCAGAGCAGATAGAGCACGCAGCCCATAGAGCACACTGCACAAAGCATCTAGGCACATAACACATAGGGCCCATAGCACATTGAGCACAACTGTGCCTTACCAGCACATGAGCACATGATCCAGGGTAGCAGCAGAGGAGAATGAACAGGAGGAGATTTAAAAGGAAGCGCCCTCCTCTCCTCCAATGAGCACTCACCGCCCTCCAACCAATCGGGAGCGGGATGATGACATCAACATTCCGCGCCACTGCCGATGGAACACAGGAGGGCTGCAGGGACCCAGAAGGAAGAGATTATCAGACCACCACCAACCGACCAATGACAGTACAATGTCAGAGGTTGGCCTAACCAGCATGAAATGCACGCTCCGCCGCCATGATGCATGCGGACAGGGCAGACAGAGTGAAAGCTGGAGAGAGCCCAGGATGGTAGCTATAGCCCAGAATGAAATTGGCTTTACCATGTTATGCAATTGACATACTCCGGCACCAGGAGTGGTCAGTTTTTTTAGGAGGGCTTCACCTCCAACAAGAGGACCTTCTACAGCGGGACCAACGGCAGGAACACTCAGCTGGAAACCACAGGAACGTCTGGAGCGAGGACAGAAAAAGAACACATCCACCAGGTACTACCGGCCTTGTATTCTCTATTCAGAAATGTCCTGCGGGGGGGTCAAGGGGGTGGAGTTGACCCCCAGTCAACTGGCATGACGCAGAGCCAGGAAAATTACATACTGAAAGGGAGTAGTGGAAAACCCATGATCTCTGGGCTAAGAAACCAGAAGAGCTCAAATCAAGAGACCACAGGGGATCACAGGCCTTTTTGCTATGTACAGCAATTGGAGCAACTTCTAGAAGAGCCATAAGACACTGTTTTGTAAGTATGCATGGGTGCAATCAAAACCCTTAATACCCCGCGTCTTGGAGAATATTTAAACCAATGTGTTAACAATGCATCTGCTGCCACCATAAAAAAAACTAAAAATGATATGTACCAACAAGAGTAAACAAGGAAAACTCATACTGTCTAGTAACGGAATACAAAATAATGTATACATGCTCTTAACATAAAAATCCAACATCCAGTGCCAACATCTGTGATATTAAAATATTCATAAGATATTCCATATATCCATTGGTGGCATCCTCATAAATTCATGAATTATTCAGTGCGATAATCAATATTCTCTATTTGAATGCATCACAATGATTGTGCAAATGTTCAAATCCTCCACCACTGTATGAAAAAATGCTCACCACTCCCAATAAAACACCACACTCAGCAAAGGTTATTGCCTTCACAGTCACTGTTCCTTTAAGGCAATCCTTTCAGCTTTCCGTGTTCTCCATATATTACTAAGACTCGGAATAAAGAGTGGCCCACATAGCTTAATCCCATTTCAAATATGTGTTTAAATTAAAAACCAAATACTCTCACAAAAAAACATTCTTTAAAAAAGCCCATCAAAGATAAAATCACTGTCAGATGCACCTAGAATATAATAGCCGGTGAGATCTGTGTCTCACCATGCTCACCAAGCTGCGTCCTCCATGTCTGATGTCACATCCAGTCTAACATCTGACGTCACATTCCTGTCGATGTACAGTCCCACTCTGATGTGTTTCGTTGCTTTCAACTTCGTCTGAGGCTATTGATTATTGCACTAAATAATGTATGAGTTTATGAAGATACCACTGATGATTATATGAAATATTTTAATATCACGGATGTTGGCACTGTATATTGGATATTTGTTAAGAGCATTTATATGATATTTTGTATTCCGCTACCAGAGCATATATATTTTTTGTTTACTCTTGTTTGTGCCTACATGCAATGTTTTTTTTAGAGTTTTCCATAATTAGGGATATATACTGTAGCAGAACTATTGCCATGGACACTAATACAGTTGCTATAGGTTTGTGAGCAGGGTCACCCCTTCTTGAATAGCTCTAGCCTTGAGCATGCCATGCTTATCACCCACCTTGACAAGCAGATCTGATTACTGTATTGCCACCTCAGACATTGTGGCTGTGACATGTACAGTCCCACTGCCCATTGCTGTTATAGGTGCAGCTAGACCCTGCCTCCCCAAACTCCATCTACTTTTACTATGTAGGTAGAGTTCACTGCTCAATACTTTCCTAGGTGGAATTTGAAAGGAAGAGACAGGAAGAGAGTGGTGAGACAACTAAGTTAAGAGATGCTTTCTGTATGTGAGATAAACTAAGGATGTGCTGCATTTGTGAAGACTTACTTTTCTTTACAGGAAAGCAAATAGAGTTCTTGATCACCAGGCATAGCCAAGTTTTGAATTTGTACCCTACAGCTGTATGTCTGCATATACTTGAAGCAGCTTAGGCTTTCCAAGCACAGTGGCGCAGTGGGTAGCACTCTCGCCTAGCAGTAAGAAGGGTCGCTGGTTCGAATCCCGACCACGACACTACCTGCCTGGAGTTTGCATGTTCTCCCTGTGTCTGCGTGGGTTTCCTCCGGGTACTCCGGTTTCCTCCCACACTCCAAAGACATGCTGGTAGGTTAATTGGATCCTGTCTAAATCGGCCCTAGTATAGGTATGAATGTGAGTTAGGGACCTTAGATTGTAAGCTCCTTGAGGGTATAGGGACTGATGTGAATGTATAATATATATATGTAAAGCGCTGCGTAAATTGACGGCGCTATATAAGTACCTGAAATAAATAAATAAATAAATAAATTGTGCGCTGTTCACCTTTTTGGCAATGATTAAGCTCTCCAAAACCCTCACATATTCCTCTATTCCCATACATTTCTATTAGACATTAAAATACAGAAGCCCTTAGACCAATAGGAATCTATTGGGGAGAGAGGGGCCAGGCTAGAAATTTGATGGCAGAAAAAGACAGAGTGGTCCATTGAGTCTGCCCTTTTTGTTTTGTTTTTTGTTAACTTTTTTTGTCTGAGTATAGATCTATGTTTGTCCTAAGTAGGGATGGGCTTTATGTTCTGGTTGAACATGAGTTCGACTCGAACATTGGCTGTTCGCCAGTTCGCCGAACAGCGAACAATTTGGGGTGTTATCTGCAAATTTGAAAGCCACAGAACACCCTTTAAAAGTCTATGGGAGAAATCAAAAGTGCTAATTTTAAAGGCTTATATGCAAGTTATTGTCATAAAAAGTGTTTGGGGACCTGGGTACTGCCCCAGGGGACATGTATCAATGCAAAACAAAGTTTTAAAAACGGCCGTTTTTTCGGGAGCAGTGATTTTAATAATACTTCCTTAATATTCCTTTAAATTTCGTACCTAGGGGGTGTCTATGGTATGCCTGTAAAGGGGCGCATTTTTCCCGTATTTAGAACAGTCTGACAGCAAAATGACATTTGTAAAGGAAAAAAAGTCATTTCCCAGCTAAAACTACTCCCGGCTATAATGAATTGTCAGTCCGACAATACACATAAAAGTTCATTGATAAAAATGGCATCGGATTTCCCCACAGGGGAACCCCGAACCAAAATTAAAAAAAAAAAAATGCGTGGGGGTCCCCCTAAATTCCATACCAGGCCCTTCAGGTCTGGTATGGATATTAAGGGGAAACCCGTGCCAACATTTTTTTTAAAAATGGCGTGGGGATCCGCCTCAAAATCCATACCAGACCCTTATCCGAGCACGCAACCTGGCAGGCCGCAGGAAAAGAGGGGGGGACGAGAGAGCGCCACCCCTCCTGAACCATACCAGGCCACATGCCCTCAACATTGAGCGGGTGCTTTGGGGTAGCCCCCCAAAGCAACTTCTCACCATGTTGATGGGGAGAAGGGCCTCATTACCACAACCCTTGCCTGGTGGTTGTGGGGGTCTGCGGGCGGGGGGGCTTATCGGAATCTGGAAGCCCCCTTTAACAAGGGGACCCCCAGTTTCCGCCCCCCCCCTTTTCCTGCGGCCTGCCAGGTTGCGTGCTCGGAAAAGGTTCTGGTATGGATTTTTGGGGGGCCCCACACCATTTTTTTTTTTAATTTTGGCATGGGGTTCCCCTTAAAATCCACACCAGACCTGAAGGGTCTGGTATGGATTTTGAGGGGGACCCCCACACCATTTTTTTAAAAAATGTTGGTGCGGGGTTCCCCTTAATATCCATACCAGACCTGAAGGGCCTGGTATGGAATTTAGGGGGACCCCCACGCCATTTTTTTTTTCAATTTTGGCGCGGGGTTTCCCTTAATATCCATACCAGACCTAAAGGGCCTGGTTTGGAATTTAGTGGGACCCCCACGCATTTTTTTTAAATTTTGGTTCAGGGTTCCCCTGTGGGGAAATTCCATGCCGTTTTTATCAATGAACTTTTATGTGTATTGTCGGACCGACAATTCATTTTAGCCGCGAGTAGTTTTAACCACTTGCTGACCGCCTAACGCAGATATACTGCGGCAGAATGGCATGGGCAGGCAAAAATCACGTACCCGGTATGTAATTGCTTGCCGCGGCCGGGGGTCCGATCGGACCCCCCCCCGGTGCCCGAGGCAGTCGGCTTCTGACTGGGAGGATTCAGAGATGAGGGGAGGCCATCCATTTGTGGCCCCCCTCGCGATCGCTCCCAGCCAATGAGATTCTTCCCCTGCCTCTGTATAGTACACAGAGGCAGAGGAAATGATGTCATCTCTCCTCGTCTCGGTATTTTCTGTTCCGGCGCCGAGGAGAGAAGACATCCGAGTGAGTGCACAACACACACACACAGTAGAACATGCCAGGCATTCTTTACATCCCCCTTTACCCCAGATTCCCCCCCCATCACCCCCTAATCACCCCTCCCCCCATCACCCCCTAATCACCCCTCCCCCCCTGTCACACTGACACCAAGCAGTTTTTTTTTCTGATTACTGCATTGGTGTCAGTTTATGACAGTGTGGTAGGGCAGTTAGTGTTAGCCCCCTTTAGGTCTAGGGCACCCCCCTAACACCCCTAATAAAGTTTTAACCCCTTGATCACCCCCCATCGCCAGTGTCACTAAGCGATCATTTTTCTGATCGCTGTATTAGTGTCACTGGTGACGCTAGTTAGGGAGGTAAATATTTAGGTTCGCCGTCAGCGTTTTATAGCGACAGGGACCCCCATATACTACCTAATAAATGTTTTAACCCCTTGATTGCCCCCTAGTTAACCCTTTCACTAGTGATCACCGTATAACTGTTACGGGTGACGCTGGTTAGTTAGTTTATTTTTTTATAGTGTCAGGGCACCCGTTGTTTATTACCTAATAAAGGTTTGGCCCCCTGATCGCCCGGCGGTGATATGCGTCGCCCCAGTCAGCTAACACCCACGCACGCAGCATACGCCTCCCTTAGTGGTATAGTATCTGAACGGATCAATATCTGATCCGGTCAGATCTATACTAACGTCCCCAGCAGTTTAGGGTTCCCAAAAACGCAGTGTTAGCGGGATCAGCCCAGATACCTGCTAGCACCTGCGTTTTGCCCCTCCGCCCGGCCCAGCCCACCCAAGTGCAGTATCGATCGATCACTGTCACTTACAAAACACTAAACGCATAACTGCAGCGTTCGCAGAGTCAGGCCTGATCCCTGCGATCGCTAACAGTTTTTTTGGTAGAGTTTTGGTGAACTGGCAAGTGCCAGCGGCCTAGTACACCCGGTCGTAGTCAAACCAGCACTGTAGTAACACTTGGTGACGTGGCGAGTCCCATGAGTGCAGTTCAAGCTGGTGAGGTGGCAAACACAAGTAGTGTCCCGCTGCCACCAAGAAGAAGAAAAACAGGCCCGTCGTGCCCATAATGCCCTTCCTGCTGCATTCGCCAATCCTAATTGGGAACCCACCACTTCTGCAGCGCCCGTACTTCCCCCATTTACATCCCCCATTTACATCCCCAACCAAATGCAGTCGGCTGCATGAGAGGCATTTTCTTTATGTCCTCCCGAGTACCCCTACCCAACGAACCAACCCAAAAAAGATGTCGTGTCTACAGCAAGCGCAGATATAGGCGTGACACCTGCTATTATTGTCCCTCCTGTCCTGACAATCCTTGTCTTTGCATTGGTGAATGTTTTGAACGCTACCATTCACTAGTTGAGTATTAGCGTAGGGTACAGCATTGCACAGACTAGGTCAATAAAAATGATTTTAAAAAAATGAAAGGAACAGTTTAAAAATAAGATAAAAAAAGCAAAAAAAAAAAGAAAAAAAAAAGAGCACCCCTGTCCCCCCCTGCTCTCGTGCTAAGGCGAACGCAAGCGTCGGTCTGGTGTCAAATGTAAACAGCAATTGCACCATGCATGTGAGGTATCACCGCGAAGGTCAGATCGAGGGCAGTCATTTTAGCAGTAGACCTCCTCTGTAAATCTAAAGTGGTAACCTGTAAAGGCTTTTAAAGGCTTTTAAAAATGTATTTATTTTGTTGCCACTGCACGTTTGTGCGCAATTTTAAAGCATGTCATGTTTGGTATCCATGTACTCGGCCTAAGATCATTTTTTATTTCATCAAACATTTGGGAAATATAGTGTGTTTTAGTGCATTAAAATTTAAAAAAGTGTGTTTTTTTCCCCAAAAATTGCCTTTGAAAAATCGCTGCGCAAATACTGTGTGAAAAAAAAATGAAACACCCACCATTTTAATCTGTAGGGCATTTGCTTTAAAAAAATATATAATGTTTGGGGGTTCAAAGTAATTTTCTTGCAAAAAAAAATAATTTTTTCATGTAAACAAAAAGTGTCAGAAAGGGCTTTGTCTTCAAGTGGTTAGAAGAGTGAGTGTGACATAAGCTTCTAAATGTTGTGCATAAAATGCCAGGACAGTTAAAAACCCCCCCAGATGACCCCATTTTGGAAAGTAGACACCCCAAGCTATTTGCTGAGAGGCATGTCGAGTCCATGGAATATTTTATATTGTGACACAAGTTGCGGGAAAGACACATTTTTTTTTTCTTTTTGCACAAAGTTGTCACTAAATGATCTATTGCTCAAACATGCCATGGGAATATGTGAAATTACACCCCAAAATACATTCTGTTGCTTCTCCTGAGTACGGGGATACCACATGTGTGAGACTTTTTGGGAGCCTAGCCTCGTACGGGACCCCGAAAACCAAGCACCGCCTTCAGGCTTTCTAAGGGCGTAAATTTTTGATTTCACTCTTCACTGCCTATCACAGTTTCGGAGGCCATGGAATGCCCAGGTGGCACAAAACCCCCCAAATTACCCCATTTTGGAAAGTAGACACCCCAAGCTATTTTCTGAGAGGTATAGTGAGTATTTTGCAGACCTCACTTTTTGTCACAAAGTTTTGATAATTGAAAAAAGAAAAAAAAATTTTTTTTCTTGTCTTTCTTCATTTTCAAAAACAAATGAGAGCTGCAAAATACTCACCATGCCTCTCAGCAAATAGCTTGTGGTGTCTACTTTCCAAAATGGGGTCATTTGGGGGGGTTGTGCCATCTGGGCATTTTATGGCCTTAAAAACTGTGATAGGTAGTGAGGAATAAAATAAAAAATTTATGCCCTTAGAAATCCTGAAGGCGGTGATTGGATTTCGGGGCCCCGTACGTGGCTAGGCTCCCAAAAAGTCCCACACATGTGGTATCCCCGTACTCAGGAGAAGCAGCTGAATATATTTTGGGGTGCAATTCCACATATGCCCATGGCCTGTGTGAGCAATATATCATTTAGTGACAACTTTTTGTAAATTTTTTTTTTTCATTATTCCTTGTCAAAAGAAGTTTATTGAGTATACAATGTTATAAAGATACATAAAGTAAGTTTACAAGGATCTATAAAGTAAGCTCATTGTTTTACAGTAGGGTTTATATAGGTAAATATCATGAAATTTCAAATATTAAACATTGGGTTCACGTAAACCTAAATTAAAGATATCAATTCCTTAGTTACTTTTGTAGGTATTTAAATGATTTATACCTACTATACATATTGTTTACAAGTAGAGTGTATATAGGTCAAATAAATTCTGATAATGAGCTTTAATCGTAAGGTGGAGAAAAGGAAAGAGAAAGAAGAAAAGGGTTGAAAGGTAGAGGTATGGTCCACAAGGTTGTCCCGCTCGTCAGTTTATTATTCTTTTTAGTTCTCTTTGAAGCCTTAGAATGGGTGTCTCTGTAAGTCATTTAATCTGTTACCATGGCAACAGGACAGAGTCATTGAAGTTTGACAGGAACTGTTGTTTTATCCAAGGATGCCAAAGTTTTTCAAATTTTGGAATTTGATTTTGATCGATGGCTACCATCTTAGCATGGGACATTGTATTATTCATTCTGTGAATTGTTTCTGCTAGTACCAATGTAGGAGATTTCCATGCCTTGGCCACTGTTTGTTTTGCAGCCGTTATTAGTTGGATCATAAGTTTGAATTGAGAGAGTGTTAACCATTCCGGTTTTAGATTAAGTAAAGTTAAATATGGATCTGGTTGTATTATTTTTTTAAATATTTTAGATGCAATCACGAAGACTTCCTTCCAGAAGGTTTGGATTACTGGGCACGTCCACCATATGTGTAAATATGTACCTATTTCTGGGCATCCTCGAAAACAAAGAGCTGAGGTATTAGGTGAATATTTTGCCACTCTAGCGGGTACAAGGTACCAGCGAGTTAGGACTTTATAATTTGTCTCCAGTGCTAAGATGTTGGGTGAAGATGACTTAGATGTGAGCCATATGTTAGACCAGTCTGTGTCTTCTAAAGTTCGTCCCAGGTCCTCCTCCCACCTCTGAACGTAAGAGGGTCTATTAAGATTTGCTACTCCATATAATTGATTATAAAGTGATGAAATTGTACCTTTAGCAAATGGATCTTTTGTACAGATTGATTCAAAAATGGATAATTGGGATAATGGTGTATCCCCCTTTAGGAATGGTGTATAGAAATTTTTGATTTGGAGATATCTAAATATCTCAGAGTTTGGTAGATCATATTTTTCTCTAAGCGATGGGAATGAAAGGAATGATTTAGATGCTATGAAGTCATTTAGTGTCTGAATGCCTGATGTTGTCCAAGCTTTAAAAGAATTTGGGTAGATCCATGCCAGATAAAAGGCCAGATTTCTGATAAAAGAAAGGAGAGGATTGTGTGGAGATTGTAACTGATATTTGGTTTTTAGTTTATCCCAGAGAGATAAGAAGTGTTTAGTTATGGGATTATGAATTTTAAAGCGGTCTTTAGGATCAAGCCATAATAAATTTGATATTAATAGAGGGTCATTTTCTGAAGCCTCTATAAATACCCATAATGGGATTTCCTGTTTTGCATGGTATTTGGACAGACTGGCCAAATGTGCTGCTCTGTAGTAGTTAGTAAAATTAGGGTATCCCAGGCCTCCTTTATTTTTGGGAAGATGTAGTGTGTGTATAGGTATACGTGGTTTAGAAGAGCCCCATATAAACGAAGTTGCTCTTTTTTGTACTATTCTCAAAAAATAAGAAGGAATTGGAATAGGGAGGACTCTGAATAGATAAAGCAATTTGGGTAGAATAGTCATTTTGATTGCATTAATCTTCCCTATCCAGGATAAAGGAAGTTGCGACCATTGTTTTATTAGATTTGTGATCTGTCTTAATACAGAAGGATAATTGGTTGAGAATAAGTCAGAATGAGATGCTGTTAAATGAATTCCAAGATATGGGATTGATTTTACTGCCCATGTGAATGGGAGTGCAGCCCTAGCCGGGATCAATTCCATGTTTGTGAGTGAAATATTAAGCACTAGGCATTTCTTAGGATTAATCATAAGGCCGGATAGGGCTGCAAATCCATCAAGAGCTGGTATTAAGTTAGGACCAGAGACCTGTGGTGATGATAGAAAAAGTAATATATCGTCTGCAAATATACATAATTTGTGTGTAATACCTCCTATTTCAATGCCAGTTATAGTTTGGTTTGTTCTGATGGATTGGGCCATGGGTTCGAGTATAAGGGCAAATAATAAGGGAGATAATGGGCAACCCTGTCGGGTACCTCTTTCGATATTAAAGGCTTCAGATTTGTATCCAGCATATTTTATGTAGGCTTTGGGTTTATTATATAATGCTTTGATCCATGTTAAAAAGTGGGGTCCAAAACCCCATTTTTGTAATGAATATTGCATATATTGCCAGGATACTGTGTCAAATGCCCTCTTAATATCGAGAGATAGAAAACATAAAGGGATTTTCCGTTTTTTAGCAATATGTGCCAATAACCCTGCCCTGCGTATATTATCGCCTGCCTGTCTATTTGGCATGAAGCCTACTTGATCTCTATGTATTAATTTTCCTATAATGCTATTGAGGCGTTTTGCTATTATTTTTGCTAATAATTTAATATCGAGGTTTAACAGAGAGATAGGCCGATAATTCACACAGGAAGTATCATCAGAAAGGGGTTTTGGGATCATACAAACAATTGCCATTAGTGTTTCTTGCCGAAAAGAATGTCCATCTAGAAGTTTGTTAAAAGTTTCAGTGAGAATGGGAGAGAGTATTTCTGAGAATGTTTTATAGTATAAAGCCGAGTAGCCGTCTGGGCCTGGTCTTTTGTTAAGTTTTAGGTCTTTTATGGCGTTAGCAACTTCATCTATAGTTATAGGCTCATTAAAACTGCTTTTTTGATTCTGAGATAACTCAGGTAAGGTTATTTTTGAGAAGAAGGATTCAGCCTCTGTAGGATTAAATTCATTGTTTGTCTTGTATAAAGTTGCGAGATGTGAGTGAAATTTATGGACTATTTTAACTGGATTACAAGTGTAAACATTTTTTGATAATTTCAAACGTATTGGTTTGAAAGATTTGTTAGTTGAATTTAATGCCCGAGCCAAATATGTACCTGGTTTGTTTGTATTCATGTAGAAATTGTGTTTGGAGCGTTTGAGGGATTTATCAACTGACTCAGTGAGAAATAGATCGTATTCCAATCTAGATTTTTCCAGATGAGATTTTGTACTCTGGGATGGATTATCTTGAAATGATATGTAGGCTGCATTAAAATTGAGTTCTAGTTTTTTTGCTAGATTTTTGCGTTCCCGTTTAAATAGTGCCATTTGTCTTTGTATTGTACCACGCAAGACAGGCTTATGAGCTTCCCACAGTGTTATTGGGGAGATGTCTGTTGTATTATTAATTGATATGTATTCCTTTAAAGCTTGTTCAATGGCCATCTGATGTAGTGGGTGTTTGAGCATTATGTCCGGTAAGTACCACGTTGGGTCATGCGCTTTTGGTATGGCTGAGGCTATAGTAGTGTATACTGCATTATGGTCAGACCACGGAATCGGAATTATATCTGATGCAATAATTTCTGGTATCATTCCTATTGTTAGAAAAATATGATCTATTCTGGTGAAGGTTTGATGAGGGTGCGAGAAATAAGTGAATTTCTTTTTCATTGGGTTACTTTCTCTCCATGAATCTACCAGATTGTATTTGGAAAGAAGTTGAGAAAAAGGTAATCTAGAGGTTATTTTGGATGGTGTAAAAGGTGATTTATCTAGAAATGGGAGGAGGACCTGGTTCGAATCCCCGCACATTATCACTGTTCCTATTTTGTGTGTATTAATCACTTGTAATATATGTGAGAGGAATGGTGTAGGTTGTTTGTTAGGAGCGTAGTAGGAAATCACCGTGATTGCTGTATCCATTATATAACCCATGAGTATCAGGTATCTACCTTCTGGGTCTTTAATTTCTGATGATAAGGTGAATGGTGTGGATCGGTGAAATGCAATTAGAGTTCCCCTTTGCTTGGTACAGGCAGAAGCCGTGTAAATTTGTTGATAAAAAGGAGAAATATATTTTGGAGTAGAATCTTTGGTGAAGTGTGTTTCTTGGAGGCATACTATGTGAGCCTTCTTGTTATGGAAAGTACGGAAGGCTTTGGTCCTTTTTTGAGGGACATTTATTCCCTGAACATTCAGGGAAAGTATATTCAGTGGTGCCATGGCAATAGATCAAATAGTTTTGACTTACTTTTTGTTATGCAGAGCTGACTGCGCAGATCAACCTGTGTGGACTGAAGAGATGAATAGATAGAAAAGAAACCAGTGAATTCTGGAGTAAAGAGTAAACAAAAAACATATGAGATTAGATGATACATTGTATAAATTATTTTTTGCAAGTAATCACAATTTACCCGTGAAAGAGAATAAATATCTCTCTCAGGGGAATAAGTGCCTTCGTCACACTCCCACATAATATGGTTGGGAGAATGAGGAGGGCTAATGGGGGTACACGGATCTTCCGCTTACAGGAGAGAAGTGCTATGTCAAAAGACATCAAAATGATGTTTCATTAATTGGAGTGCAGAATATAGTTTTTGTTGAAATTATTTATTCCAGGGTGGTTGTATATGGTTAGTCTTGCCCTAGGCTAAATAATTCAGTTAGAAAGGTACTGTTAATAACTTTGGTATTGATGAAGATAGTTTGAATTATTTTGGGATTTTAACCCTTTTAGAGTAAACAATTACATATTTTATTCATATGTAACTGTTTAGATATGTTAACTCATAAAATTGAGGTTGTATTGCTTCAGATTAGAATAAACAAAAACATAATTCTAGGAACTAGTTAGGTAATAATATATTTGTTCTAAGAAAAGAAAGAAAAAGCTTCCATTACTTCTGGATTATTGAACATATTTGTCCTAAAAAGTAATAAATCTATTGTTATTACCTGATAATATATAACTGAACAAGAATTTCCTTATTTCACTTATATATTCTAAGGCTATATGAATCAGAAGTAATAAGAAATATAACTGGAATGTAACTTGATCCCACACAGTGTGTGACTATCAGAATGCAGTTACATTCAGTTATAAATAGAGGTTTTTTATAGAGAACCATCTCTTAGTATAATAAATGAAGAGATATCAGGAATTAGGATGTCAGTCCATTGAATCTTCTTGGTCCATGGATGATGTGGCATAACGGCCTCTTTTGTGAGAATGATGATTCTCATTTTGTTCTGGAATTTTCTGAGTGCTGCCTGAAGGTGAAGATGATGCCATTCTTCTGGGTGTGGGAGTGTTGCTGCTTGTGGGTTCTGTCAGATTTAATTTTAAAAGGGTTTGTTGTAGTTCATCTGCTGATCTGCTTCTGTAAATTGTACCTTGGTAGTTAAATCTGACTGAAAAGGGGAAGCCCCATTGATACATAATGTTGTGGCGTTGCAGTTCCATTAGTTGGGGTTTCATGGATCGTCTTTTAGTAATAGTAAGTTGGGATAGGTCAGCAAAAATTTGATAATTGTGTCCTTGAAAATTAAGTTCCTTTTTTTCTCTTGCAGCAATTAGTATTTGTTCTTTCGTTCTGTAATAATGAAATTTTGTGATTATATCACGTGGGGGTCCATCTTTCTTTTTGGCTGTGAGGGCTCTGTGTACTCTGTCCAGTTCTAAACGTTCAATAGGGATATCTGGCTTTAGTTCTTGTAATAGAGCAGTAATAGTAGATTGCAGGTCTGTCACAGTTTCAGGTATTCCCCTTATGCGCAAGTTTGAACGTCTGGCTCTATTTTCGTAATCTTCGAGCTTAGTTTGAAGTATTAAATTCTCTTTTTTTAATTGTTCCAATTCTGTTATATTTTCTTGGGTTGTAATTTCAATTTCATCCATTTTTATTTCTAAGGCTGCGGTGCGGTTTCCTAGCTCTCTTATTTCTTTGGTTAGGCTTTTTGTTATTTGGTCTGAGGTTTGTTTTAAAGCCTTATGAAGCATCTTTTCAAATTGTAATAATATTACTAGGGATACTGAGGAGGCTTGTGGAGAAGTTTGTGAGAGGATTTGTTCTGTATCTGACTCAAATGGAGAGTCTTGCTGTGACATTTTCTGTCTGTGAGAGCGCCCTGATGCTGTATCTTGTGAGGTGACTGGAGCTGCTTCAGCTGCAGTGAGTGCCTGTGAGCTCTTTGTGAGGTGATTTTTATTTCTGCCACGGTTTCCTCCCAGTACCATATTTCCTGCCCAAACTTTCACAGTTTGTTCCCTGGGGCAAAAAGGTTCAAATGGATACCTTTTGAGCCTGCAGGCTCCGCTTTGTCCTTCTCTTCTCTCCTCAGCGGTGTGGAGCTCTAACAATGCATGTCTGCTCCGCTAGGCTCCACCTCCTGAACCCCTTTTTTTCATTATTCAATCACTTGGGACAAAAAAAATTAATATTCAATGGGCTCAAGATGCCTCTCAGCAATTTCCTTGGGGTGTCTACTTTCCAAAATGGGGTCATTTGGGGGGGTTTTGTACCGCCCTGCCATTTTAGCACCTCAAGAAATGACATAGGCAGTCCTAAACTAAAAGCTGTGTAAATTCCAGAAAATGTACCCTAGTTTGTAGACGCTATAACTTTTGCGCAAACCAATAAATATACGTTTATTGACATTTTTTTTACCAAAGACATGTGGCCGAATACATTTTGGCCTAAATGTATGACTAAAATTTGAGCTTATTGGATTTTTTTTATAACAAAAAGTAGAAAATATCATTTTTTTCAAAATTTTCGGTCTTTTTCCATTTATAGCGCAAAAAATAAAAACTGCATGTAGTGATATAACAATATTGTGGTATAGTGGTATCGTGGGTATGATAATTAATTAGTAAGTACTCTTCCGCAGCAACCCAATTCTTCCAGAGAGATGCACTTTATTGACTTCCAACACAGAACAAAGTCCAAAGTCCACAGATGACAAAAATATCCAGCAGAGTATATCATTCAAAGTCCTATGTTCCTAGGTCTGTGTGTTCATACACAGACAAGCCTAACTTTTTTTAATAAACTATAGACTGAACACTATGTTATATTCACTAGACATTGAATGGCTGAGCAATTTGATTGGCCGTTTCAATTTAGGACTTTGATTCGCTTCAGTCTTTCAGACAGACAACAACCCCCAGCCGTGAACAGCTGTAGTCATAAAGCACCCCAATTTGCACTCCCGCATATCAACATCAACAAGTCCCCTTAGATATGTTTAATTAGATTAACAGATTCCACCTGAACACCCTTTTGAGCCCTTGGAATACCTACATTCCTAATCTGTATTCTTGAATGTTTATATCAACAAGTCCCCTTAGATATGTGTAATTAGATTAGATTAACAGATACCACCTGAACACCCTTTGAAATGTTCAAATAGACTTGCATAAGATTAACACATCAAAGGGTCTTCAGCTGTCCCCTTGCTATGTTAAAATTCAGTTGGCTTGGACAAATCAACCATTATCAATTGAATTCTGGCCTGGTCAATATTGACTGTATGTGTACATACCTATAATAATATAATGTCCCACATAAATCGGTGAACATATTACAACATATACCCCCACTTGGGTCGGTTCTAACTACTAGAACTGACCCATAAATCAAACGACAAAAATATCATTTTGATTTAAGGTACTGGATGCCTTACAATGGCTCATATAAAGTATGAAGTTGAAACTGGTTACATCTCTCTTCGCCAGCCTCTAAAATATCCCCATGAAACAGTTATTAGATAATATAACTTTTAGACCATGACTGGAAAAGGATTTGGTAAACGTCAGTGGCCCATATAGCTGTTAGGCCTTATTATCTCACATCAAGATCTTGAATGTTGCACAAAGACGAGCTGATGTCACAGTCCATTCTTCGCCTGACTTCATCACATCTCTCACCATCTCACTGAAAGTAAACTTGGTATGCTCTGGGAACTCCAATCCACATCAAGTCCAGGATTTTTTCATCTCCAGGCTCAAGCTTTCCATTTTTAAAGATGCTTTTACGCAAACACTCTACTTTCATCTTTATAGTAAGAAGAACTATCAATGTACCAGCACTCACTTTCAAGGTAGAAAAGGTTTGGATATGGCAGTAAAAACTGTGCTGCAAACTATTTCCTTGCACTTGACATTCATGAGTCCATCTTTGTTGATTGCCAGTCACAATTTGCTTTTGTAATTTGCTGTAGGCCGATCCCTCATTGCCTTCAATAGAGCAGTTACTTGGATCATTCAGTCCACAATTACACCTGAATGGTATACCAACATATACATATACCCCCACACGATGGTTCAGATAGAGTCAGCATGACATCAGTGTTTATCAGATCTTCTATCCAGGCAAAGCGGCAGTGGAAATTCTTGCCAGTATCTTCACCATGGAAGGTAGAAAGGTCTTTTTCATCCATATATGTCATAGCCTTTAGCATATTATAAACAACTGAATCAACAAAGTTTCAAATCATGACTAGAGTTATGAATTTCACTCACCCCTCTTATAAATTTAGGAAAACCACCCAACATACTATAATTTATGCTATGCCAAGCCATTGTGCAGCATCTCACCTTAGATGTCAAATATATTGATCAATATGCATTATGTAATATGTACAGATGTTATGACAATTATTTTAGGTTTAAATGCTTCTCTTTGGTTTTAAGATAAAGTTCAAGAAATAAAACAAACAAAATAAAAAAAAAAAAATGAAAAGCAAAAAAAGGAGAAAAATTAAAAGTTAGGGCGTTGAAGAAAAAAGGAAAAAAAAAGGTCCATTGCTTGATGAATTCTTTATAATTCCTTGTTGTCTATTCAGCATTTCTCCCATAATTCTCCCCCACTAGCCAGCAATTTCAGACTGTGCTTCTGCTATTCACATGCAAACCAGCATCTCCAGACGTACCTGAAAGACAAAACTCTCCAACAAAAACTCATTAGCGAGGTCCTTAAACGTTGTTTGAAGTTAAAACAAAGCATTATTTACACGTTTACAGTTTGAAGCTAATTCACCCCCACTGCTAGAGAAGTGTCATTTGCATTCAAAAACAGATCTGGAGAATGTACATCTTGTACCCCCTTCAACTGCTCTAATAATTTATCACGTTCCCCTCTCATCTTGTCATACTCAATCTTCAGGTGGTCATATTTCTGTTTTAACTGAGAAAACGGTATCCAGGTTTTGGACCTTTTCTTATTATTATTTTGGTCAGCTCTGTTTTTCATAATAATATCACCTATGTTTGACCCGGAGTGTCCTCTCTGGGTATTATCATAGGATATTATCTTCTGATCTTTATGTTCAGTATTTGTCCTAAACAATGTGGCTAAATCAATTTTGACAGCCTGCTCATTTGACTTTCTCCATAAATGGTCTGCTCTCAACAATATGTCTTTTAAATCATGAGGATTTGGGGTAACTAATAAAATATTTTGTTTGATATCTTCATGCAACGCATCTAGAAACATACTCATATGTATCAACCCCCCACGCTCAAATGCAAGATTATTATCGACCAATAATTCCATAATAGTCGCTATCCTGTGTGACAATTCATATGGAGATTCATTTTGCATCTGTTGGATCATCCCATGAATAGTAACATCAGAACGTACACCATGCAAAACACATAATAATTCCAGTAATATGTCCCTTGTCCTCAGATGCTGAATACAGATCTGTTTAATTCTCATCCAAATACCACTTCCTAAAGAATGTTGCAAAACTCTTTCTAAGTCAGATGGGTTGAGATTGTACATATCTCTGACCTGCTGCACGTCACAAAACCATTTTAAAAATCTGTTTAAATCATGGCAGGGAACCATTCCTATTTCTTTAAGAATTGCATCTAATTCTTTTGGTTTCAAAGGCTTCATTACAAGTCGAACTTCACCTGTATTATTGTTATAAACTGTGGTAGTCACAGTGGGGGCAGCTGGTAATGAATTATCAGATTTAATATGAGGTTCTGTTTCATTTGAAAGAAAGTTTGTGTCTGTATTTTGCTGAAGATAGCTGAATCCAAGATTTAATGCATATCTGCATTCCTGAGATCTCTTCTCTAATTCCATAATTCTTAATTTTAATCTCTCCTTTTCCTCTGATAATTCATCACAACGTTTAGATTTCTCAAGCAAAGCTCCCCCGATGGTAACTGCATGCAATTTTAAATTTACTGTCTCGGTGTCTGATTGGTTTTGTAACCTCTCACAAACATTGTTGCTATTATCAACTGCATTCTGTAACTGGGTAATTTCCTCAACCTTACCCTTTAAAGAACTTTCCATTGTTAAACCGCAAGATAATAAGCCTTGTATAATACAACCTTTTTTTTTACTTTCTGAAATTTTGCTATCAAAAACATTTTTCTCTAAAAATTCCTTCATCATCGTCCACGTCTGCTTACATTTTTCTGGAATTTCGTAAGGACCGCCATGGCGCTTAATACATTTTAATACCCATCTGTTAACTTTATCAGAACTGACACTAGCTTCACACCGAGTAAGCATTTTGACTATATTACTAATAATTAAAAAAAAAAGGAAATATTTTACTCACCGCATTAGTTACTCTTTCAGCTTCCAGTTCAGGTCTTCTGGTACACGAGACAGTCCTTTTTTTTTTGTTTGTTTGTTTCCAGTCTCCAGAGAATAATTCTGGGGTTTCCAACTTGTTTAATTTTGTAGATCAGACTCTCTTATGTCACAACCAGACATTAGAGTCACAGCACAGCTCTTGGTTCTTCATCAGACTTCTGTCCAACTCACAGGATTGTTGTCACCACCGACTTCTGTCACTAAGTCCGAAAATGCTCTTCTGGTCACTTGAACGGCACCAATGTAGTGATATAAGATGTATTGGGTGGATAGTGGTATCATGGGTATGATAATTAGTAAGTACTCTTCCGCAGCAACCCAATTCTTCCAGAGAGATGCACTTTATTGACTTCCAACACAGAACAAAGTCCAAAGTCCACAGATGACAAAAATATCCAGCAGAGTATATGTTCTATGTTCCTAGGTCTGTGTGTTCATACACAGACAAGCCTAACTTTTTTTAATAAACTATAGACTGAACACCATGTTATATTCACTAGACATTGAATGGCTGAGCAATTTGATTGGCCGTTTCAATTTAGGACTTTGATTCGCTTCAGTCTTTTAGACAGGCAACAACCCCCAGCCGTGAACAGCTGTAGTCATAAATCACCCCAATTTGCACTCCCACATATCAACATCAACAAGTCCCCTTAGATATGTGTAATTAGATTAGATTAACAGATGCCACCTGAACACCCTTTTGAGCCCTTGGAGTACCTACATTCCTAATCTGTATTCTTGCATATTAATATCAACAAGTCCCCTTAGATATGTGTAATTAGATTAGATTAACAGATACCACCTGAACACCCTTTCAAATGTTCAAATAGACTTGCATAAGATTAACACATCAAAGGGTCTTCAGCTGTTCCCTTGCTATGTTAAAATTCAGTTGACTTGGACAAATCAACCATTGTCAATTGAATTCTGGCCTGGTCAATATTGACTGTATGTGTACATACCTATAATAATATAATGTCCCACATAAATCGGTGAACATATTACAACATATACAACACTGCAGAGGTGATTAAATACCATCAAAAGAAAGCTCTATTTGTGGGAAGAAAAGGACGCAAATTTTGTTTGGGTACAGCACTGCATGACCGCGCAATTAGCAGTTAAAGCGACGCAGTGCCAAATTGTAAAAAGTGCTCTGGTCAGGAAGGGGGTAAATCCTTCCGGGGCTGAAGTGGTTAAATTACTTTTTTTTCCTTTAGAAATGACATTTTGCTTTCAGACTGTTCTAAATATGGGAAACGCGCTCCTTTACAGGCATACTATAGACACCCCGCAGGTACGAAATTTAAAGGAATATTACACTTTTATTGTTTCACTTTAACCACTTGCTTACAGGGCACTTAAACCCCCCTCCTATCCAGACCAATTTTCAGCTTTCAGCGCTGACGCATTTTGAATGACAATTGCACGGTCATACAACACTGTACCCAAATTAAATTTTTATCATTTTTTTCACCACAAATAGAGCTTTCTTTTGGTGGTATTTGATCACCTCTGCAGTTTTTACTTTTTGTTAAAAAAAATGTAAAAAACTGAATTAAAAAAAAAAAAAATTTATATTTTGTTATAAAAAATTTAAAACGGGTTATTTTTCTCCTTCATTGATGTACGCTGATGAGGCAGCAGTGATGGGCACTGATGGGTGGCAGTGATGGGCAGCACTGCCAGGTGGCACTGATTGGCACTACAGGTGGGCATTGATAGGTGGCACTTTTGGGCATTGATGGGTGGCACTTGTTGGCATTGATAGGTGGCACTTGTGGGCACTGTTAGGTGGCACTGTGGGCACTGTTAGAGCAGTGTTAGGTGACACTATTAGGTGGCACTGATAAGGTAGATGTGCCTCTTGCACTTGGGGACCGATGTTCCTCACATCTGAGCCGGTGATCGGCTTTTTTTTCTACTCACGCTGTCAGTGTGAGTAAAAAAAAAAACAATTACCGATCTTTTGTTTAAATCATGTGATCAGCTGTCATTGGCTGACAGCTGATCACATGGTAAGGGGCACATGCAGGGCGCGCGCAGGGAGTGTGCACAGGGGAGGCCGTCATAGGACGGCCTCCCGGGAATTCAGGTCCACGCTGTGGCCGTCATTCGGCCATAGCGCGGATGTTAGGTGGTTAAGCATTATTAAAATCACTGCTCCCGAAAAAACTGACTTTTTCAAAAAAATTTTTGCACTGATGCTTGTTCCCTGGGGCAGGACCCAGGTCCCCAAACACTTTTATGACAATAACTTGCATATTAACCCTTAAAATTAGCACTTTTGATTTCTCCCATAGACAATTCACTATAGCTGACACCGTTATTACTTCATGACTTTTTTTTCCCTTTAGAAATGTCATTTTGCTCTCGGACTGTTCTAAACACGGGAAAAAAGCGCCACTTTACAGGTATACTATAGACACCTCCCAGGTCCGAAATTTAAAGGAATATTACACTTTTATTGTTTCACTTTAAGCATTATTAAAATCACTGCTCCCGAAAAAACTGCCTTTTTTAAAACTTTTTTTTGCATCAATACATGAGCCCTGGGGCAGGACCCAGGTCCCCAAACACTTTTTATGACAATAACTTGCATATAAGCCTTTAAAATGAGCACTTTTGATTATTCATGTTCGTGTCCCATAGACTTAAACGGTGTTCGCGTGTTCGAACAAATTTTTTTGCCTGTTCGCATGTTCTGGATGCGTATCGAACCGGGGGGTGTTCGGCTCATCCCTAATCTTAAGCATATATGAAGCCATATAGTGTTGACTGTCTCACTATCTGCTGGAAGTTTATTCCAAGCATCAAGCATGTCTCGTGACACATCACAGGAAGCACCTCCATGGTTAACAGAGGACAGAATTAAAATTAGACTTTGGAAACTTAACATTAATAAATTACTGGGACCAGATGGCTTGCACCCGAGGGTACTTGGAGAACTCAAATCATTGCCAGACCATTGTTCCTAATTTTTACTGATAGTTTACTGACTGGAATGGTACCAGCTGATTGGAGAAAAGCCAATGTAGCACCAATATTTAAAAAAGGCCCAACATACATCCCTGGGAATTACAGACCAGTTAGCCTAACGTGAATAGTATGTAAACTCTTGGAGGGGATGATAAGGGACTATATACAAGATTTTAGTAATGAGAACGGTATCATTAGCAGTAATCGGCATGGATTCATGAGGAATCATTCTTGCCAAAACAATCTATTAACCTTCTATGAGAAGGTGAGTTGCCATCTAGATAAAGGAAGGCCATTAGATGTGATGTATCTGGATTTTGCAAAAGCATTTGACACAGTTCCCCATAAACGTTTACTGTACAAAATAAGGTCCATTGGAATGGACCATAGGGTGAGTACATGGACTGAAAACTGGCTACAAGGGCAAGTTCAGAGGGTGGTGATAAATGGGGAGTACTCGGAATGGCCAGGGGAGGGTAGTGGGGTCCCCCAGGGTTCTGTGCTGGGACCAATCCTATTTATTTGTTCATAAACAACCTGGAGGATGGGGTAAACAGTTCAATCTCTGTATTTGCGGACAATACTAAGCTAAGCAGGGCAATAACTTCTCTGCAGGATGTGGAAACCTTGCAAAAAGATCTGAACAAATGAATGAGGTGGGCAACTACATGGCAAATGAGGTTCAATGTAGAAAAATGTAAAATAATGCATTTGGGTGGCAAAAATATGAATGCAATCTATACACTGGGGGGGAGAACCTCTGGGGGAATCTAGGATGTAAAAGGACCTGGGGGTCCTAGTAGATGATAGGCTCAGCAATGGCATGCAATGCCAAGCTGCTGCTAACAAAGCAAACAGAATATTGGCATGCATTAAAAAGGGAAACAACTCGAGAGATAAAACAATAATTCTCCCGCTCTACAAGACTCTGGTCCGGCCGCACCTAGAGTATGCTGTCCAGTTCTGGGCACCAGTCCTCAGGAAGGATCTGCTGGAAATGGAGCGAGTACAAAGAAGGGCAACAAAGCTAATAAAGGGTCTGGAGGATATTAGTTATGAGGAAAGGTTGCGCGCACTGAACGTATCCTCTCTGGAGAAGAGACGCTTGAGAGGGGATATGATTTCAATATACAAATACCATACTGGTGACCCCACAATAGGGATAAAACTTTTTCGCAGAAGGGAGTTTAACAAGACTTGTGGCCACTCATTAAAATTAGAAGAAAAGAGGTTTATACTTAAACTACGTAGAGGTTTCTTTACTTTAAGAGCGGCAAGGATGTGAAATTCCCTTCCGCAGGCTGTGGTCTCAGCGGGGGGGCATTGATAGTTTGAAGAAACTATTAGATAAGCACCTGAATGATCGCAACATACAGGATATACAATGTAATACTGACATATAATCACACACATGGGTTGGACTTGTGTCTTTTTTTTAACCTCACTTACTATGTAACTATGTAACTACCCTTTCAGAAAATAATACTTTCTAAAATTATTTTTGGATTTCTCCTCCAGTTAGTTTAGGGTCATGTCGTCGTGTTTTTTATTTTGGTTTCATATTGAAAAAAACTGCCCTCCTGAACCTTATTCACGCCCTTGATGTATTCAAAGGTTTAAATCATGTCTCCCTTTCCTTCAGACTGTACATAGTAAGTACCTGAAGTCTCTCTTGATATGTTTTATTCCCCAGACCGTTCACCATTTTTGCTACCCGTCTCTTGACTCGTTCTTTTTTTTTTTTTTTTTTATCAATATCTTTCTGTAAGTGAGGTCTCCAGAACTGTTCACCGTATTCTAAATGAATGAATTTTATTGGCTTTTCCCACTGCCTGGTCACACTGCTCATTTTGCAATCATCTGAAATAAGTACCCCCAAATCTTTTTCCTCTGTAGTGCTGACCAACACTGTACCCCCAATGTTGTACTCTCTCAATGGATTCTTTTTTATTGGTGCATTGTTTTATATTTAGAAACATTGAACTGCAGTTTCCATTGCTTTGACCAAACTTCCAGCAATACCAACTCATGTTCCATATTTCAGACACCTCCAGGGATATCAGCCCTATTACACACCTTTGTATCATTAGCAAAAAAGGCATACCTTGCCCAACAAACCTTTTAGTTATATCACTTACATAGAGATTAAATAGAACAGGAACCAATATATAAATATAAATATATAAATATATATATATGTATATATATATATATTTATATATGTATAGTCACCTTAATAAAAGTCTAATAATGTTTTCTTTTACAGCTGATCAACAGCGTCAAAGACAAGGGTGCACCTCCAAGCATGGATGATCTGGATGATTTAGATGTAAGTATATAGTACAACTAGCAAAAAAAAAAAAAAAACAAGCAAAGCAGCTCCTTTCCGTAATCCTTAAAGCAGAACTTAACTCTAAAAATGGTATTTGTTTCTTTCAAACCCTAACTCCCCCCCCCCCCCCGCCCCAAATCAAAAATGTGGTGTTTTAGTAGTTACCCCCATAGGAGCCACTGATATTAACTGGTTCTTCCCAAGACCGTGCAGATGCTACCATTCACACAGGCAACAGTCTACTCACTCTGGCTCCATTAAACAGTCTAGGTGATATCTTTTTAAGATGTATTGCTGGTAGAACTTGAAACAGGACCGAGTTTGGAGTAGTATGGGATACTCCAAAAATGCTGACTTGTAACAGGTGAAACTTCTTTGAACAGTCTTTAAGCCAGAAACAAAAGAAACAGTAGGTCCTTGAGCGCTAAAACTGACAACCACTGAGATCCATTGTCATATTGCTTTAATGTTTCAAAAAATGGCTGGAACCCAGTGCAGCTGCTAACTCCTGGAGGGAAGTGGGCAACAAAATAACAAAAATGCAGCGCTCAATGAGACCAGCAATAAAAGATTGTTTTAGATAATGTAAACAATCAAGTACGTTTATTGGCTGCACATCAACAATTAAAAACACCAACTGGTAGTAAAACGATGAAACCAAATTGATTAAGAACTAATCACTGTCAAAATTGAAGTACTCCGAATGTTAGTGTAAACAATCCCGCCATAACTCCAAGTAACAATGGGTTAATGTCAGCAAGTGTGTTGTATATCAATCCTCTGTAGCGGACTCTGTAAATGCAGTGTGCATACAACCTGGATATGGGAAGGACACAGCTCTGTGGAATGCAACAGATAGCTAGACGTGGAATGCCAGACTCACTGTGACCACGAGATGTCTTGCAGATCTGTCAAAGCATTCACACAGTCGGGCTGGCTGAGGAGCCAAGCTGAGATCTGGCTTCCTGAACAGCGTCTGGATGGTACACAGTAAAATCAAGGGCCGGAAGACGCGATCAGAGCCGGAAGTGAGGAGACACCAAATGCCGGACCGCAAGCTCCGTAGTGTTGCCGTAGTGACCGTGACAAACATGTTTCACGCGCCTGTGCTTTGTCAAAGATATACAACACACTGTAGAAAAATTATATAAACCTCTAATGGGATTTTTAAGGCAATGAAGATTTTGATTTAAATAAAACAAATTTTATTGTTATCAATCAAGTAAAAGAAGTACGAAAGTTACAAAAAAAGAAAATGATCAAGTGGGCTGCAAAATTCAAGAAAAATTATATATACACCAAAATATTAATGAATCACATTGCAAATACTGATAAAAAGAGAATTTTTGGAAAGAAGTGATACAGCACACCACTTGATACAATCACCACCAATGACAGCTGTGACGTCGAGTAGTGGGATTCCAATGCATTTCAACATGTATATTTCAAACAAGAGTCTTCTTCAGGGAAATGCATCACAGTCTGAAAAAAACAAAATAATGATATTACAATTTATGAATACATATATGTACATTTCTGCACTGTGAGACTATTATATTACTCACATCCTCCCAAAGCATCCCGTGGGCAAATATAAGCTCCCATGCCCGGGTAAAGAGTCCCAAGTCTCCAAGGGTTAGAGTGTCCTATAACTCCTACAAGACGGCTGGATAGATAAATTTGATCCAAATCTTTTGCATTTCAGCATCAAAAACTGATAGCTGTCTGAAAAGATAGGGCATGAGTAAAGATGACGGGGGGGCGCCACAGCAAGTCCCCACACACACACACACACACACACACACACACACCCACACCCACCCAAGCACCACCAAATAACCAACAATCTCTAACCTCCCATGCAGGGAGGGTCCTATTCAAATGTAATATTAAAGGGGCAAAGGACACTTACTTTCCCCAAGGGTGCAGGTCGAATAACCTGAAGTGGTGAAAATCCTTGTAGATCCAGGAGGACGTCTGCCCTGATAGTCCTCGGTGAGTCCCGAGGGAGGAGTGATGCCATCTTGCCATCTTTGGCGTCCTTTATGTGGTGTGGGCGTGGATAGGGCGCCGCGCCAACCAATGGACCGCCGTCAGGTGTGCTCCACGTGGAGACGCTAAACGTCACCTTGGAGACGGACGCCGCCGCGAAGACCACGCATGCGTGCCGCAAAGGCGTGCGTCTGATCACGCACGCGCACCGCGGCGTCCCGCGTCTGTAACAGCGTGAGGCAACATGTATGGGCCGGCTGCCATGTTGGAAAAGGGCCGTGCCCATACTTAAAAATATATGTTAATAAAGCCACCCAAGGCAAAAAATATATATATATAGTTGCCGTAGATGGATTAGCCTAATATAGGAAACCCCCTTGAGAACCCTTGATAAACCCCTGATTCAGAGGCTGAAGTAACCGCCCGCCAGGATGGTGGGTCCCGGCAGGCGGACCAGCCAACTGCGGGGAGGGGTAGAGAGTGAGTCAGAAACATTGGATTAATAAATAAATAAAAATGTAGAACCACACAGAGTCCCCAAATCCCACTCAAGGCAGATGGAGTGGGAGGGGGACTAGGACTAGTAACCACCGACACGAAAACCCCCACCCGAAGAAAACCCTGAGCGGGGAAGATTGGGAGGCCCCAATGTATAGTATGACACTGGGGCCCCCCTGTGTCGGGTAGGATTAGGACATATGGGGTAGAAACCCACCCAAGGGATCTTTTAGGGACTGTCCACCCCTGCATGGTTCAACCCTGAGATGCAGAAGGGGATGGTGGGGTGCAGGAAATGGGCAAAAGAGAAACATGAGTAATAATGGTAATAATAATGAAAAAAGAATGTATTAGATCACAAAATTCAACCCGGAGAGGATTAGAAATACTGGCCCAGACCAGGTGGTTTTGGTGACATAAACATAAATCGCTAAATTTAATCGCATTCAGACTAATGTCTAAGTATATACTCATTTATTAGATGTATTAATTAAAGTTCTAAAAAACCCCCTAGGTAGAAAAATCTCTATCTTGTGCTCATATATACAACCAGGGGGTTCGTGAAGAATACCCCATGAATGGAAAAGTCAGACAGATGGGAAAGGTATCAGGTCTAGAGAAATGGATAAAGGCAGAGGCGGGAGATAGGGGAGTGCCTTTAGTCGGTTTTACCCGATCCAAAGCCATCTAGAAAGGGCCTAAAGCTCTCCGTTTCATTTAAACCAGGGGGGGTGGTGGCCCTAAGGCACCTGATCCAACGCATCTCGCGCTGGAGCAGGACCTTGTTCCAATCGCCCCACCTGGTTAGTATATGAAGTCTATCCAGGACTGTAAAGTTTACTTTGGGCATCCTTGTGTTGTTTGGCTACATGTCTACCCAATGGTAGGTAGAGATTGCCTATGCCCATGCTATGTATGTGCTTTTCAACCATCTTGGCTAATTCCTGTCGGTTTTCCCAACATAGAAGGTCCCACACTGACATTGCATTAAATAGACAACCCCCCGTGTTCTGCAATTGGCAAAATGTCGTAGCTGGAAATTTTCTCCACTGGGTAATGTTATCATGGTTCTCCTTCCTATAACTCCGCACTGTGTGCATGATCCGCACACATATGTGCCCCAGGTTTTGCAGGGATCTCTTTTTGCACTTCCTTTGTATTCCCTCTATGTGAGCATATTTCCTATGGAGCCAGATTTTTTGTAACTAATTTGAGGTCTAGATGTGACTAGGCTACCTATAATCGTGTCCTCCGTGAGGATTGACCAGTGCTTGGAGATGATCTTTCTTATTTGATTGTGTTCGTTCGAGAATCTCATGATGATTCTAGTCATAGTGTCTTCCTTCTTTGGATCTTTTTTCCTGAAAATTATATTTCGTCTCTGTGTTTTTAACCCGATTGAATGCTTTCTTGAGAGCTGACTTTGTATATCCTCTCTCCATTAGTCTAGCAGTTAGTTCATTAGATTCTTGTTGGAAGTCCTCGTATGTGCTGCAATTCCTTTTGAGTCTTAGAAATTGACCCCACCTTCGGGTGGGGTTTTTATGTGTCGGTGGTTACTAGTCCTAGTCCCCCTCCCACTCCATCCACCTTGAGTGGGATTTGGGGACTCTGTGTGGTTCTACATTTTTATTCATTTATTAATCCAATGTTTCTGACTCACTCCCTCCCCCTCCCTGCAGTTGGCTGGTCCGCCTGCCGGGACCCACCATCCTGGCGGGCGGTTACTTCAGCCTCTGAATCAGGGGTTTATCAAGGGTTCTCTGGGGGGTTTCCTATATTAGGCTAATCCATCTACGGCAACTATATATATATTTTTTTGCCTTGGGTGGCTTTATTAACATATATTTTTAAGTATGGGCACGGCCCTTTTCCAACATGGCAGCCGGCCCATACGTGTTGCCTCACGCTGTTAGACGCGGGACGCCGCGGTGCGCATGCATGATCAGACGCATGCCTTCGCGGCGTGCATGCGCAGTCTTCGTGGCGGCGTCTGTCTCCAAGGTGACGTTTAGCGTCTCCACATGGAGCACACCTGACCAATGGTCGGCGCGGCGCCCTATTCCCACCCACACCGCATAAAGGACTCCAGAGACGGCAAGATGGCGTCACTCCTCCCTCGGGACTCACCGAGGGCTATCAGGGCAGATGTCCTGCTGGATCTATAAGGATTTTTAACCACTTCAGGTTATTCGACCTGCACCCTTGGGGAAAGTAAATGTCCTTAGCCCCTTATTATTACATTTGAATAGGACCCTCCCTGCATGGGAGGTTAGAGATTGTTGGTTATTTGGTGGTGCTTGGGTGGGTGTGTGGGGGGGGGACTTGCTGTGGCCCCCCCCGCTGTCATCTTTACTCATTATGCCCTATATTTTCAGACAGCTATCAGTTTTTGATGCTGAAACGCCAAAGATTTGGATCGAATTTATCTATCCAACCGTCTTGTAGGAGTTATAGGACACTCTAACCCTTGGAGACTTGGGAGCTTACATTTGCCCACGGGATGCTTTGGGAGGATGTGGGTAATATAATAGTCTCACAGTGCAGAAATGTACATATATATATTCATAAATTGTAATATCATTATTTTGGGGTTTTTTTAGACTGTGATACATTCCCTGAAGAAGACTCTTGTTTGAAATATACGTGTTGAAACGCGTTGGAATCCCACTACTCGACGCCACGGCTGTCATCTGTGGTGATTGTATCGGGTGGTGCGCTGTATCACTTCTTTCCAAAAATTCTCTTTTTATCAGTATTTGCAATGTGATTCATTAATATTTTGGTGTATATATAATTTTTCTTGAATTTTGCAGCTCACTTGATCATTTTCTTTTTTTTGTAACTTTCGTACTTCTTTTACTCTGATAACAATAAAATTTGTTTTATTTAAATCAAAATCTTCATTGCCTTAAAAATCCCATTAGAGGTTTATAGAATTTTTCTACAAATTGATATGGGATGATGGCAATGACACATCCATAGCACCGAGGTCACATGTATACAGATATACAACACACTTGCTGACATTAACCCCTTGTTACTTGGAGTTATGGCGGGGTCGTTTACACTAACATTCAGAGTATTTCAATTTTGACAGTGATTAGTTCTTAATTTGATTTCATCGTTTTATTGTTGGTGTTTTTAATATTTGATGTGCATCCAACGTACTTGATTGTTTACTTTATCTACAACAATCTTTTATTGCTGGCCTCATCGAGCGCTGCATTTTTGTTTATTTTTAAGCCAGAAACAAATGGGAAGACCAGAACTGATACCCTGTAAAAGTTGCCAAATTGAGAGCTACCACCACTACTCCAAAAATAGAACAGCACACAGTCACTAGGATACTGAGCTCAGGTTAGTACTCATAATATCCCAGGGAAGCTACACACTTTACAGGCTCCACCAGGCACTCTTTATTGAGTTTTCAAGACCATATCCTTGGGTAAAATTGCTTAGTTAGCTCCAAAGATAATTAGTAATACCCCCCCCCTTTAGCTCTGCTATATCTGGGACATTGATGAATATCGGCAGACTCCAGGAGGACTGCCTCAAAGGGGCAGTAGCCCCTGAGGCTGGCAATATTTCCAGCAGGACAACAACCCAGCTATTCCAGAGCCCAGACTGTTTATGTTCCTCCTAGCCACCAACTAAGTACATCTCCCTAGGGATTGGCTTCAGCATAATTAATATGCATGTGAATAAAGTAAAGCGCTGTTCCTATTTAGACTTCTATTGAGATGGTACCGATCGCCTGCCCTATTACATAAATTTAATCCATCCCTGTCCAATCGCTGCTGGTGATGTCTTCAGGAGGTAGGTGCAATACAACACGCAGGGTGGGATTGCCCCCTGCTTCAACCCTTTTGGTCCAAAGTACATTCAATGATTTCCAGAGTAACGTCCTACACACTAGACTACTAGTGTGTACTAGTAGGCAATACTTACTAGGCAGTACGCAATACTTCATTACTACATCATACTTCACTCCCCTCTAAGGTATACTTTAAATCACTTGCCATGCACATGGTTAAAAGGTGCATTCCCATCGCTTCTCGGCCTTTTGGCTAAGATCAAGTGTAGTATCTGTTCTTATCAGTTTAATATCTGATACATCCCCTATCTGGGGACCATATATTAAATGGATTTTTAGAACAGGGAGATGGAAGAAGAACTTGCTCTGTCCACTCCACGCATCGACCTGGTATTGCAGTACCTCCAGGACCAGTGCCCCAAAAAAAAAAAAAAAAAAGTGCATTCCCGTTCATTGGGGTTTTACCCAAATACCCTCCATCTGAGTGGCTCACTGAGGTGGAAGAACTTATTCATATAGCAAAAGATTCCCCTTCCAAATTCACGGCAACATGGGCCTGTTGGTTCCACTTTCAAAAGACGGATATGTACAACTAAATTATAACTCATTACAGGACGTCAGACACCACCTGGGATACCTGCTACCTGAATGATCCTCTCCCTCACGCAATTCTGCGATGCAGTTCAGACCTTCGTCTACTCAATACCCTTTCGACCCTATGAAACGTTATGAAAAACATAAAATCAAAAATCAACAACCAAAACCCAAAAGTCCTTCTGTGCATTACTTGTGTTGCTCAGTAAATCACTTAGTCTCATCCATCGTGCTTTGTGTATTACTGTGAAGAACCTCTCCACTCCACAGTGCTCCACCACGTGTGGTATTGGTGTACACTCACCAGATCCACATGGTTATAAAGACCAATACAGCCTTAATATTTAAGCCAACAGGAACAATGGGGTGAATGCTCCTTCTAGTATGGTCCTCTCTCGCATCCAATTTCTAGTCTTTCACATCCAATACAGTGGGGATGGAAAGTATTCAGACCCCCTTAAATTTTTCACTCTTTGTTATATTGCAGCCATTTGCTAAAATCATTTAAGTTAATTTTTTTCCTCATTAATGTACCCACAGCACCCCATATTGACAGAAACACACAGAATTGTTGACATTTTTGCAGATTTATAAAAAAAAAAAACTGAAATGTCACATGGTCCTAAGTATTCAGACCCTTTGCTCAGTATTTAGTAGAAGCACCCTTTTGATCCAATACAGCCATGAGTCTTTTTGGGAAAGATGCAACAAGTTTTTCACACCTGCATTTGGGGATCCTCTGCCACTCCTCCTTGCAGATCCTCTCCATTTCTGTCAGGTTGGATGGTAAACGTTGGTGGACAGCCATTTTTAGGTCTCTCCAGAGATGCTCAATTGGGTTTAAGTCAGGGCTCTGGCTGGGCCATTCAAGAACAGTCACGGAGTTGTTGTGAAGCCACTCCTTCCTTATTTTAGCTGTGTGCTTAGGGTCATTGTCTTGTTGGAAGGTAAACCTTCGGCCCAGTCTGAGGTCCTGAGCACTCTGGAGAAGGTTTTCATCCAGGATATCCCTGTACATTCATCTTTCCCTCGATTGCAACCAGTTGTCCTGTGCCTGCAGTTGAAAAACACCCCCACAGCATGATGCTGCCACCACCATGCTTCACTGTTGGGACTGTATTGGACAGGTGATGAGCAGTGCCTGGTTTTCTCCACACATACCGCTTAGAATTAAGGCCAAAAAGTTCTATCTTGGTCTCATCAGACCAAAGAAACTTATTTCTCACCATCTTGGAGTCCTTCAGGTGTTTTTTTTTAGCTAACTCCATGCGGGCTTTCATGTGTTTGTGTCTTTCATGTGCCCCGACTGGTGGAGGGCTGCAGTGATGGTTGACTTTCTACATCTTTCTCCCATCTCCCGACTGCATCCCTGGAGCTCAGCCACAGTGATCTTTGGGTTCTTCTTTACCTCTCTCACCAAGGCTCTTCTCCCCCCCGATAGCTCAGTTAGGCCATACGGCCAGCTCTAGGAAGGGTTCTGGTCGTCCCAAACATCTTCCATTTAAGGATTATGAAGGCCACTGTGCTCTTAGGAACCTTAAGTGCAGCAGAAATTTTTTGTAACCTTAGTCAGATCTGTGCCTTGCCACAAGTCTCTGAGCTCTTCAGGCAGTTCCTTTGACCTCATGATTCTCATTTGCTCTGACATGCACTGTGAGCCATAAGGTCTTATAGGGACAGGTGTGTGGCTTTCCTAATCAAGGCCAATCAGCATAATCAAACACAGCTGGACTCAAAAGAAGGTGTAAAACCATCTCAAGGATGATCAGAAGAAATGGACAGCACCTGAGTTAAATATATGAGTGTTACAGCAAAGTTTCTAAATACTTAGGAACATGTAATATTTCAGTTTTTCTTTTTTAATAAATCTGCAAAAATGTCAACAGTTCTGTGTTTTTCTGTCAATACGGGGTGCTGTGTGTACATTAGTGAGGAAAAAAAATTAACTTAAAGTGGGATTCCCATTTAAAAAAAAATTAAAAGTCAGCAGCTACAAATACTGCAGCTGCTGACTTTTAATCCGACACTTACCTGTCCCAGGGTCCAGCGATGCGGGGGATCGAAGTCCCGCTCGTCCCCCCCTCCGCTCGGCGGTGTCGGCATTTTAACTGTGGGCAGCCGGGCTACCACTGCGCATGTGCGAGTCGCGCGCCATCACTGACCCCATAATCATCTGGGACCAGTCACGTGTCCCAGATGATTGACAAAAGGGAGGGGGAGAGGCGATCTCCCTTCCTGCGCCGAGGGAAGTGATGTCACCAGCCCAGGCACCGAAGGAGGCAGACTATGAGGGACCCCCTAGCAACAGCCATTTAGAGGTGAATAAAACATTTTCTCCAAATGTTTTTTTTTTTTTATATTTTTTAAGCACATTACTAATTTTTTTTTTTTTTTTTTTGGGGGGGGTGGAACTCCACTTTAAATGATTTTAGCAAATGGCTGCAATATAACAAAGTGAAAAATTTAAGGGAGTCTGAATACTTTCCGTCCCCACTGTATATATTCGCAGATACCCAAAAGACAATGATAACAACATGATCGTGCAGTACATTTATTAAAATCTAACTCTCAAAATCCTGTCTATTGCACTTAAATCTGACTGTTCCCAGGCTGGCACCAGCTCAATCAGCCTGTGTATGTAAAAGCCACCCCGCAGTCCTCTCCAGAGAATCGGCGTGTGTTCCACCTAATCCTGGATATGACGCCACCAGAAACCCGGAACAGACCGTAGCGACCCGACGGCAATGCATTTGACCAATATGGCGTCATCAGAAAGTGGATTTCGTTGATGTGGGGGTTGCTGCTGTCTGTTTTCCGGGTTGCTGGTGATGTCATTTCTGAGTGAGGTGAAGCACACGCTGATTCTCTGGAGAGGACGGCGGGCGGCTTTTTTACATACACAGGCTGATTGAGCTGGTGCTGTTCTGGGCATAGTCATGTGTAAGTGCAATAGACTGGATGTGTTTTTTTGAGAGTTTGTTTTTAATAAACGTACTGCACAATCATGTTATTTATCTTTTGGGTATTTGTGAATATATATTGGATGTGAGAGGAGACCATACTAGATGGAGCATTCACCCCATTGTTCCTGCTGACTTAAATACCTGTATTAAGGCTGTATTGGTCTTTATGACCATGTGTATCTGGTGAGTGTACCCCTAATACCACACGTGGTGCAGCACTGTGTGCCTGGTAGTGGAGAGGTTCTTTACAGTAAAACACAAAGCACGGTGGATGGGACTAAGTGGTTTATTGAGCAACACAAGTACTACACAGAAGGACTTTTGTGTTTCGGTTTTTGATTATTTTGTTTTAATTTTTGTTTGTTTTTGTTTGTTTTTTAAGGTTTTGAATGGACACTTTCTGAAATATATATGGACACAGTGATATAATTATTTTGGGCAGATCTATTCTTAGTATTCTTAGGATTAGCATCTTAATATCAGTTGGTGCAACACTATATGCATTAGATTTTCTGTTTTGCACAATTATCAGAAGAAACGCCATATTTTTTAGTAGTATTTTTTTGGCCTAAATAGGAATAGCGATTTACTTATATTCACATGGTTTTAGTGCTATGTTCACTTAAAGGGGCAGCTGCCATATAATTCACAAAGGCCTTAAGGTTGGCGCTAAGGTTGGCGCCATTTACAGTGCCTTGAAAAAGTATTAATTCATAACTAAAAATGTAAATGTATTTTATTGGGATTTTATGTGATGGACCAACACAAAGCGGCACATAATTGTAAAGTGGAAGGAAAATGATAAATGGTTTTCATAATTTTTTACAAATAAATATCTGAAAAGTGTGGCTTGCATTTGTATTCAGCCCCCCCCCCCCCCCCCCGAGTCAATACTTTATAGAACCACCTTTCGCTGCAATTACAGCTGCAAGTCTTTTTGGGTATTTTGAGTATTTTGGGTATGTCTCTACCAGCTTTGCACATCTAGGGATTAACATTTTTGCCCATTCTTCTTTGCAAAATAGCCAAAACTCTGTCATGTTGGATGGAAAGCATCTGTGAACAGCAATTTTCAAGACTTGCCACAGATTCCCATGTTTCACGGTGGGGATGGTGTGTTCAGGGTGATGTGCAGTGTCAGTTTTTCACCACACATAGCGCTTTACTTTTAGGCCAAAAAGTTCAGTTTTGGTCTCATCTGACCAGAGCACCTTCTTCCACATGTTTGCTGTGTCCCTCACATGGCTTCTTGCAAACTGCAAACGGGACTTCTTATGGCTTTCTTTCAACAATGGTTTTTTTCTTGCCACTCTTCCATAAAGGCCAGATTTGTGTAGTGTACAATAGACATGTGCATTCGTTTTCGTCCAAATGCATTTTCGTCCGAATTTCAGGTATTTTCGTTTTCGTTTTAACAAACGATAACGAAAGTGCAGAATCCGAAAAACGAAAGATCCGACATAAACAAATGCTTTTTTTTCGTTTTCGTTGCTACAACAGTTCGATATAGATAGGAGATTTGACATGATGATGACAATAATAATCTGTGTCCATCAAACCTGTGGTGAAATGTGCCCAACCTTAACTCTATTAGTCCAAGATTATTCTACATAGAGAGAAAAGATTCGACATAGAGAGAAAAGATTTGACGTAGGGAAGAAAAGATTCGACGTAGGGGAGAAAAGATAAATAAAATTAATGATGATGAATGTTATTGGCTGATTGTAACCAAAGAGGAGGAGCAGTAAAATAGCTAGAACTAAGTACACACGTATTTTGGCTTATGGTGTCTGTTGAAAGTTCTAAGAAGATTCGACGGAGCAGGTAAACTATACGGCGTCGTACAGTTTAGCTGCTCTGTCGAATCTTCTTTGAACATTCGACAGACCCCGTAAGCCTTCAATGACAGATTCAACCTCAATTTGGATTTTTGGACGAATGCAATTTTTAACGAAAAACGAAATGAATAAAAACGAATTTCGGGAGTAACTAAATTAATTTTTCGGACGAAAACGAAATTCCAAAACGAAATATTTCAATGTGCTCATTTCTAGTGTACAACTTATAGTTGTCCTGTGGACAGATTCTCCCACCTGAGCTGTGGATCTCTGCAGCTTCTCCAGAGTTACCATGGGCCTCTTGGCTGCTTCTCTGATTAATGCTCTCCTTGCTCTCCTGTCAGTTTAGGTGGACAGCCATGTCTTGGTAGGCCTGAACTTTAAAGAAGCAGCCAGCTTAGGGAGCCCAACATAACAGTACAGGACACGGGTTATGTCACCTGCACAATGGTTCACAGCAGGACAGCGCTGGATTCACTGTACAGGTGAATACGATTTTGAAAATAATGCAGCAATACAGGTGAGCAGGAAAAACTGACTTTAAAGTGCTTAGCAGCAAAACCTTACAAAAGAGTAATTGGTTAAAAGTCTTTTATTCAAGCAAAGAATGAATTCAATTATACAATAAGATTTGAGATAAAAATTATGGTTAGCGACACAAACAACATAAGCCATCACCAATGGTAAACAATACACCAAGGAGACCATGTGGACTGTGGACTTACCTGGAGGGTGCTGAGGGGACATGCGGACATTTTGAGACCATGGAATGCAGCTGTTTTTAGGAATCTTGTTTGTGCGATACATTCTCACCTTACCATCTTCGTAATGGTAAATATATCACCGTACATATGGAGATATATTTCTAAACACTATGAAATGTTTAATTATGTTCTGTATACTACAGAATGTTAACAATGTCTACAATTAAATTTTTTTTATATATTTCCTAGAATTAAAAATCCCCCTGAAGAAGACCAGAAATGAAAGGGTCGAAATGCATCGGGGTATTCCTGTGCATAGTAATGTTACAATGTATTTCCAAACCATGGTCTCCTTGGTGTATTGTTTGCCATTGGTGATGGCTTATGTTGTTTGTGTCGCTAACCATAATTTTTATCTCAAATCTTATTGTATAATTGAATTCATTCTTTGCTTGAATAAAAGACTTAACTAATTACTCTTCTCTAAGATTTTGCTGCTAAACCCCCCCCCCCCCGGGAAACTCTTCGATTTTCTGTATACTTTTGGGGTGTGCAGCCTGGTTGACTCTCATATGTCTTTTTCCATTTGGCATAATCCTTGGGTGGTTAAACACCTGTTCCCCTTTGAATATATGAGAGTTGCAATATGAGCTGAGGTATATCCCAATTTTTTTTGTAAATACAGCAAGTTTTCTCTTCCAGTCACCTTTATGGTTGTCACAGATCAGCTGCGGTGCTGATCTGTGTCTTACCTTTTACTGCTGTAGGTCGGCTGGTTCATGTTGTTCCACAAGCTTGTGTTCAGCTCTTGCTGCACTCTGCAGTTATGGGTGTAGCTGGCTTCACC
Organism: Aquarana catesbeiana; assembly: GCF_042186555.1. Lineage (NCBI taxonomy): Eukaryota > Metazoa > Chordata > Amphibia > Anura > Ranidae > Aquarana > Aquarana catesbeiana. Next base: position 121,333,704 of record NC_133335.1, on the reverse strand, counting down.
TGTTGCCTTTTTATATACTTCCTTCCTGCTACTTTTTGTCCAGCCTCCCATGTGCTTCTCTATTTAAATTCCCCTCAGACCAGTTTCTGGTTGCTTGAGCAACACTTCTTCCTGAGCCCCCTTCGTGTAACCTGCTTAAACCTGACCTCTCGTGAACCAATCTCTTGTGTACCGGCTCAGCTAGTTCTGATTACGTTGTCTGCTGCCCACCCTGACCTTGGCTCGCTATCTGGCTCTCCTTTGCTTCATCCATCCATTCGTGTCTGACGGTGTCTTCTGGTACTCCCCTAGCGAGCAGGGTGAACCCGGGGGTCGTGACTTGAGGTCAGCACGCAGCTAAGCCCAAACCCTCGTGAGGGGGTCCCTGGCAGAATACCGGCTGGCCCTTAGATTCCACGCCCTGGGAGATCCCCTGTCACCTGCTTGCCTGTGGGCTCACATCAGTAGTACCGTGACAATGGTGATATATAAAGGGTTTTGCATAATGGCATAAATAGCCAATACCAACGGGAACCCATTTTTGGTCCAATAGATAGCGCTAACAAGCTAAGTCTAGGAGAAGATAACTCCCGGGGTGGAATAGATATACATTTCCCTCCCTTTTTATCACTAAATTGATGAACACAATATACCTTTAGCTCTTTGAAACAAAAAAATCACAATTACAAGAATACATGTTTGTATTAATGACAAGAATAATTATTCAATTTTGTACATTTTGTTTAATACATGTTTTCTCCATGGTGTACATCCCACTGTACCGCTGTTTGTCTCTCTCTGCGACCCTGGGTGAGTGTCCCCCCTTTCCATAATGGCTTCCCGGCACACGTGGGAGACGCAAATCCTTTGCGGTTCTCCCCACCTTATGTTCCCACAGTTGGCCCTTTCTCCTTTGGCCACTGGAGGGAGCATCTTCTGTGCCAGCGGCGTCCCTTGATCACCGCTGGATGATCAGAGGCGTCGCACACAGATACGGTTTTTGCAACGCATGCACGTGACGTCATGACATTGCGCAATTGCGTCGAAGGCAACGGTGGATGCCAGGGCATTGCCTTCCGGAATGCCGAGGGGGCCACGCAGATGCCACAATCATGGCGGCAGGGACTGTGAATGGGGGGGAGGTTGAGGAGGAGACCAACACCTGCCAGCAATGGATATACAATTTTAATACTATTTAAACTTTCAGCTTCCAGAGGATCCTAATGTGACCTCTGAAATGCCGTCAACACACATAGGAAGGATCATAGCATTAAGTAAGTGCAACTTTTGGACTTATCAGACAGGCTGATATTTGTATCACACTAACTAATCTATTCATAGTTCTCACGATTGAGGCTTTTTACAAATCAACCAACATATTGATGCCATATATTCCTGCTTATCTGGCACTTTACATTTTATTTCTGTTCACCTACAATGGAATTCTTTTTATTAGTAAAGGTAATAAGCGGTTGCCACTATGTGTTTTGCACACACTTTTGCACCCACAAGAATTTTTTTTTTGTTAACACATCACTTCTATGCCACCCACCTCATTAGACTTCATTACCCATTTATCCTTATACACATCACCTTACTGCCTTGTACAGTGACTAATTAGGTAATATCATCACTTCTTATTTCATCATATGAATGGCAATACTAATTAATCTCTATATGAACCGATTAAATGAACATATAAAATTTGAGTAATATCAGTCCATATAATTCTAATACTTGATTGAGTATCGACCAGTTTAGGTCGCACAGTAGTACTGTATACTCATAGAATACTTGTTGATTACTTATTGAGATTCCTCAATACCAAATTGCAGGTGCCTCGCCCTATACCTTCCTCTCAAGGTCCAAAAGCGTGGCTCTCTGTAAGCCCTGTGGACTGTGGACTCACCTGGAGGGTGCGGAGGGGACATGCGGACATTTTGGGACCATGGAATGCAGCTGTTTTTAGTAATCCTGTTTGTGTGATACATTCTCACCTTTCCATCTTCATAATGGTAAATCACCGTACATATGGAGATGTATTTCTGAACACTATGAAATGTTTAATTATGTTCTGTATACTACAGAATGTTAACAATGTTGTCTAAAATTTGATTTTTTGTTAACATATTTTCTAGAATTAAAAATCCTCCTGAAGAAGACCAGAAATGAAAGGGTCGAAATGCATCGGGGTATTCATTTGGATAGTAATGTCACAATGTAATTACAAACCATGGTCTCCTTGGTGTATTGATTGCCATTGGTGATGGCTTATGTTGTTTGTGCCACTAACCATAATTTTTATCTCAAATCTTATCATATAATTGAATTCATTCTTTGTTTGAATAAAAGACTTTTAACTAATTACTCTTCTCTAAGATTTTGCTGCTAAAAAAAAACCCCGGGGAAACTCTTCCATTTTCTGTGCTTATAAACCATTTCAGCGAAGTCCTCTATTTTGTCTCTCTTGGTCTGCTAAATATACCATTTTAAAGTTTTTGCTCAGGTCGTCTTCCAGGGAAGCATCTGAGAGGGCTCCTCCTACCTATAAACAGGAAACAATGTCCACCATCATAAGAAATTGAAACATACCTCCATGCCTCAGTTCTTTGTTTCACCAAAGCTGCGATTTCAAACCCAGGAAACTGCAAAACCTTGCCAAAAGTACAGGAGCACAGCAGTTTTGCATGTAGGGAGAGCCTATCTACAGCAGGTATATAACAAGAAGGGACAGGTGCCTCTAAGTGCAGTATCTTACAAGCAATTTATTTAAAAGCAAAACTGTATTCACTCACATGGTATAAGTGGAGATCAAGCATATCTGGAGGATAAGGATAAAAATTTGTCAAATTGAAAAAAAATAGTTATATGGCTTATTATCTTATGGATGTACTATAAAAAAAATAAATAAAATAATGTAAGAGCTATAAATTAAGAACATTGTAAAATGGAGGCATTGTAAAATGATGGTTGGCAATCGTATATAGCTACATATATTGTAAAAGGCAGAAAGCATACAGAAAAAGATATATACTCTTAAAGGTATCTGGAGTATAGAAAGGAAGGATAAACAAAAATAAGGATAATAAATGGTAGACCATAAATAAATTAATAAATAGTAATGATAATAAAAATGATGATACCGAGGGAAGCATGAGGAATGAACCAATAGATACATTAAACATTATCTCAGTATTTACAATGGGTGACTGGAAGAAAAACAAAAAACCCCAATAAACGAAAAGAACTTGAGTACCTAGATGTAATGTAAAAAGAATTAGTATCTAGTGCAAATCTACACTACTGTGGTGCATTTAAGACTCTGATGATTTTGAATAACTAACAGTATGGTTTAGAGCAGGGATATGCAATTAGCAGACCTCCGGCTGTTGCAAAACTACAAATCCCATCATGCCTCCTGGAACTTGTAGTTCTGCAACAGCTGGAGGTCCACTAATTGCATATTCCTGGTTTAGAGGATGGTATTAATTTCAAGCTCCTCGTTTAGGTCTCCTGGTGCCAAAGAGTCAAGAATGTAGATGCAGAAAGTCTCCCTGTGCCACAGCTTGGCAAAATGCTCCGCCTCAGGGAGACCCCTGATCATGGCCTTGATAATCCATACCTGCAGAATTGAGGTGGATTTTTTGTGCACCTCTAAAATGATGGGGCACACGATGTATACTACTACGGCCTTCAATGAATCATCAATGTTCACCGACAAGTTGACTGGCAGGGCGGATAGTGTGGCCCACTAAGATTAAACCACATGAGCAAGTGAGGCAATATAAAATTATATGTATGTATGTGTGTATATATGTATGTATGTATATATATATATATATATATAATATAATATAATATAATTATATAATCTGTAGAGTAATTATAGTAGTCTTTAATAGGATATGTCTTTCCTTTAACCGTAAAGGGTTTCTGAACATGTTTGCCAAAATTTCACATTTTACATACAGAGTAGTCTCTTAGCTTCTAAGATATAGTCTAACTTGTCTTGTATGATTGACTATACCTCCACCTTTATCAGCCAACTTCATGAAGAGATCGGAGCTGTTAGTGAAAGATTGAAAAACTAGTGACTGAGGGGCTAATATTATGAATGGCATATTTGTTGTGTTCAATCTTCTTGCATAATTGGAGAAATTCTGCATAAACAACTCTATAGAAGGCTTCCAAGTATGGTTCCTTGGCATGTGTGGGATAAAATACTGATTTGGGTTTTAATTTGGTATAAATAACAAAATGTGGTGCTAATAAAAAAAACGTGATGTTCGTTATTGGGCAAGACAAACCAGAATAGTCATCTAGGAGTCAAATTGCACAATAAAGTTTTAATGAAAACGTGTCTCTACTAAAGGAATAGGAGAGAAAAGCACAATAAAACTATATATAAGGACACAGATGTGTCTGTAAATACCAAACAGACCTAAATAGTGCCCAAAAAAAGTCCTTAAAAGTCGAAAGACTATAAAGGAATATATGTGTATGTGAAAGATATTCCCAAAAAATATGAAAAACAAAGTGCAACAAAAATTATTAAGTGCAGAAGGAATTAAAATATACCTCAAAAAATATAATTAAATGTGCTATGCATTCAAATAGTGTAAAAATCAACGAATACACTGCAATCAAAAACAAATATGTATGAAGTTCATAGAATGTTCACAGAACATGCATCAAGGGTTGATGTAAGCTTGACTTATGGAGTCTTCCGCAGAGTATATCAAACATCCATGGCTGGGACGCACTCTGGAATGATGTGGTACTCAGGTGCCTAAAGCATGTATAAACAGATTAAACACCCTTACCGGAACAGGTGGACTCACTAGCCGTACGGCTGAGAGTCTGACAGGCTTGTAGAAGGAGGACCAAAATGGTTGTCCAGGGGAGAACGGGTCTAGTTCCACGTCCGGACTCGATCTTAAGGTGGCCGCACCACTCACCAATCTCCTACTCAAGGTCGTCCTGTATTGGGATCTCCACAGCAGAAGGTTGTATAGTAGTTGGTAAATCAAATCTCCAGGCCAGCATGGAAGCAATATAGCCCTCAGGGTAGGAAATGAAAAAAATTTCTCTACATAGTGTGAGACTGCTTCAAAAAAGGACTTTTAATAAAAAATTAATATAAAATCACTCTGGCTCCTTAAGACAGTGAAGGACCAGATATAGACAGGTAATAAAAAGCGCTTGCATGAGTCGTGGCATAACAGGCATATCGAAACCCGACGCGTTTCGTCCGCATGGACTTCAACTGGGGTATATGCCTATTCGCCACTGCTATGCCTATATATATAATATATATATATATATATATATATATATATATATATATATATATATATATATATAAGATAATAACAAACCTTAAACAGCTGTTTGCGCCATGTGAAGCGCAACTTCCGGGTTTGTAAAAGGTGGCGTGTGTCGACAGATTAAATGGTCCAATTGGAACCCAGACAGCCAGGCCTCGGTCTGGCTAACCTATAGGTTGCCGCCGTAAAGCTCCACGCAGGTGCTCGCCTTCAATCCCTCTAAACATAAGCGTCAGCAAGTGGACATACCACCAATCGGGGCCGGGATCTAGGTAGCGTCACGATGTCACGTGTTGGCTCCAAGGGCGGGGCTGGCCACGTCAAAGATGATCATGATCGTCGGCACGTTCAGCCCTTCGTACGTCAGCGCATGACGTCAGCCGGAAACACTCTCACATCACCGGCATAAACAGGAAGAAAACATTGGAATCTTGAACCACAAATGCGGTTCAAGCTCCGGGAATGGGCTAAGAATTTAAAAATTAAAAAATTAAAAATGGGAGAAATTAGAAAGACCAAGCTGTCCTCTATAGAGATGGTAGCAATATTAAAGGACATTTTTTTTAAAGAAACAGTTATCTTCACATGACGTCAACAGTGTAAAGGTACTATGATAGTGTGGTATAACTATAAATGACAGAACAATCATAAATGCACATTAACCATATATCTGACCTTTTTAAAGCTAACGTCCCTTACTACGCCAAAAAATGAGAAGGTATACTACTGAAATTGGTACAGAAAAAAAAAAAAAAAACTTAAAGCCACTAGGTAGGAAGAATAATACTAAACAGAATCGACAGTCATTCCCCTTAATAAAACACCAGGGACCAGCAGAAAGAGGAGGTATTATAATAGTCTAAGATTGGTTAAAAAATGTGTTTATATCCCAATCAATGTTGAGGCCATGTGGCAAATAACATTTAAGCTGGTGTATCCAGAAGATCTCTAATTTAGAAACCCCCCTCTTGAGCGATTCGCCCCTCCAGTGTGGGACAAACTTATCTATGACTTGGAACCTAGTCCCTGCTGGGTTTTGGTTGTGGCACAAGAGATAATGCTTAGGAACACTGTGATTAGTGCGACCCTTCTTAATATTAGTTATATGCTCATTCACCCTCACGGAGAAGGTCCGTATGGTGCGGCCCACGTATTGTTTCCCGCAAGGGCACGTGATCAAATAAACAACATATCTTGTTTGGCATGTCAGGAAATGCTTAACTGAGTACTCTTTCCCTGTAGCTGTGGAAACATAGCACCATACGGACCTTCTCCGTGAGGGTGAATGAGCATATAACTAATATTAAGAAGGGTCGCACTAATCACAGTGTTCCTAAGCATTATCTCTTGTGCCACAACTAAAACCCAGCAGGGAATAGGTTCCAAGTCATAGATAAGTTTGTCCCACACTGGAGGGGCTAATCGCTCAAGAGGGGGTTTCTAAATTAGAGACCTTCTGGATACACCAGCTTAAATGTTATTTGCCACATGGCCTCAACATTGATTGGGATATAAACGCATTTATTAACCAATCTTAGACTATTATAATACCTCCTCTTTCTGCTGGTCCCCGGTGTTTTATTAAGGGGAATGACTGTCGATTCTGTTTAGTATTATTCTTCCAACCTAGTGGCTTTAAGTTTTTTTTGTTTTTTTTTTCTGTACCAATTTCAGTAGTATACCTTCTGATTTTTTGGTGTAGTAAGGGACGTCAGCTTTAAAAAGGTCAGATACATGGTTAATGTGCATTTATGATTGTTCTGACATTTGTAGTTATACCACACTATCATAGTACCTTTACACTGTTGACGTCATGTGAAGATAACGGTTTCTTTTAAAAAAAATGTCCTTTAATATTGCTACCATCTTTATAGAGGACAGCTTGGTCTTTCTAATTTCTCCCATTTTTAATTTTTTAATTTTTAAATTCTTAGCCCATTCCCGGAGCTTGAACCGCATTTGCGGTTCAAGATTCCGATGTTTTCTTCCTGTTTATGCCGGTGATTTGAGAGTGTTTCCGGCTGACGTCATGCGCTGACGTACGAAGGGCTGAATGCGCCGACGATCATGATCATCATCTCTGACGTGGCCAGCCCCGCCCTTGGAGCCGACACGTGACATCGTGACGCTACCTAGATCCCGGCCCCGATTGGCGGTATGTCCGCTTGCTGACACTTATGTTTAGAGGGATTGACGGCGAGCACCTGCGTGGAGCTTTACGGCGGCAACCTATAGGTTAGCCAGACCGAGGCCTGGCTGTCTGGGTTCCAATTGGACCATTTAATCTGTCGACACACGCCACCTTTTACAAACCCGGAAGTTGCGCTTCACATGGCGCAAACAGCTGTTTAAGGTTTGTTATTATCTTTTATATATATATATAGGCATAGCAGTGGCGAACAGGCATATACCCCAGTTGAAGTCCATGCGGACGAAACGCGTCGGGTTTCGATATGCCTGTTATGCCACGACTCATGCAAGCGCTTTTTATTACCTGTCTATATCTGGTCCTTCACTGTCTTAAGGAGCCAGAGTGATTTTATATGAATTTTTTATTAAAAGTCCTTTTTTGAAGCAGTCTCACACTATGTAGAGAATTTTTTTTCATTTCCTACCCTGAGGGCTATATTGCTTCCATGCTGGCCTGGAGATTTGATTTACCAACTACTATACAACCTTCTGCTGTGGAGATCCCAATACAGGACGACCTTGAGTAGGAGATTGGTGAGTGGTGCGGCCACCTTAAGATCGAGTCCGGACGTGGAACTAGACCCGTTCTCCCCTGGACAACCATTTTGGTCCTCCTTCTACAAGCCTGTCAGACTCTCAGCCGTACGGCTAGTGAGTCCACCTGTTCCGGTAAGGGTGTTTAATCTGTTTATACATGCTTTAGGCACCTGAGTACCACATCATTCCAGAGTGCGTCCCAGCCATGGATGTTTGATATACTCTGCGGAAGACTCCATAAGTCAAGCTTACATCAACCCTTGATGCATGTTCTGTGAACATTCTATGAACTTCATACATATTTGTTTTTTGTTTTTTTTTGCCACGTCAACGAAGTTTGTTTTAAGAGACGTTATTTCAACTTCAAAAATCAAAATCTATCCCATCTCTTTTATTCACATCATTGTGGCCAATCTTCAATTTTACTTTATTTATTCAAAAGTGACTTCTGATTTGAAAAAGACTAAAAACAACAGTTCCTTCAACCGAACAGATATTGTGGACAATAATTATACAAATTACAGTGACATCTATAAACCTCCCCCCGCCCCCCTCATCCCTCCCCCCCAGCGCCCCATCCACCCCCTCCTTCTCCCAAATACACACCACCTAATCACCTAATACTCTTAAACTCTATCCCATTCATACTCCAGCCATAACTTCCATACACTCTTATGTTTCTTTAAGCTACCTCTCCTTCTATACCAGACTTCCTCCTTAATGATCGTATCCTGGACCTCTCTTCTCCATTCTCCTATCGTTGGGGAATCTTTTTTCTGCCACTTCCGTGCTATGATTTTTCTGCCCTGAAACAAGCATCTTATAATTGCAGTCTGGGTGTCTTTCAACATATCATTCGTCTCAAATAGACTCAGAAGACATGTTCGAGCCTCCATTGCCAATGAGGAACCAAATATTGTGTTAATTTCCTGCACTAGATTTTCCCAATATCTATATAGCTTGGGGCAACGCCAAAACATATGTAACAGGTCACCTCTCCCATCCCCACAACGCTGACATTTCGCATCCTGCCTCCTTCCGAACCTAAATAATTTTACTGGTGTATAATAAAGTCTGTAAATCAGATATAAATGAGAGACCCCTTGTTCTGGTGAAAGGGATACTCTTGGTCCCAATGCTAGATTGAACTTCCATTGTTCCACCGTTATTATGCCAACCTCTTCCCCCCATTTAATTCTCCTCCTGGGCTCCACCTCCCCTTCCTGCCCCGCCCTGGATAAACTCTTATACATTTCAGAAATCCACCCTTTGGATTCCGTGCTATTTACTAATTTCTTTAACACGGGCATTTCACACCACTCTTTCTCCTTGCCCTTAAATTGTACCTCCAGGGCGTGCCTCACCTGCAAATAACCAAAAAGCAATCTGTTGGGCAGTTCAAACTCTTCTCTTATCTCTTGAAATGATTTCAACCTCCCTGCCCTATACAGTTGCGTCAAGCGGTGGATACCCTTCCTATCCCATTCTTCTATTTTCCCCATCACACTAAGCTCCTTTAGGTTTTTATTGTCCCATAGCGGAGAAAACTCAGAGAACCCCACATATCCCAATATCTTTTTTACCATCTTCCAGCATCTGATCATTAACTGGGTTGTGGGGCAGCTATGTCCAAAGGATTCAGCCTCTACTGCCCACCTTTGTATCCTGGCTATTATTGCTAGTCCATAATCTATTTCCTCCTACCCTTTCTACAGACACATTGCTGCCTCTCATAAACTGCATTTGGGCAGCTAAAAAATAGCACCAGGGGTCTGGTAGTGCCAGGCCCCCCTCCTCCCTCGGCTGCCGCAGCGCCCTCAGACCTATTCTAGCCACACCATTTTTCCAAATTAATTCCCTAAATAAACTATCCAGCTTCCTAAACCAATGCCTTGGAATCCAGACAGGGGAATTATGAAAAATAAATAGGATTTGTGGCAACCATATCATTTTGATAAGATTGCATCTGCCGGCGACCGAGAGAGGAAGACCACCCCACACCCGGCACTTCTGTTTCAGTTTTACCATTAATGGTACTACATTACCAGTTATATACTGCCCCGGCTCCCTGGTTATATTTACCCCCAGGTATCTCATTTGATTTACAATTTTTATGGAGTTCACCTGACTTGGGAGTGGATTTACCATGGGGTCTATCGGCAATAAGGCTGATTTTTCCCAATTGATCTTTAAACCTGAGAAGTGCCCAAATTCTTTAATTAGTTTCATGGCTGCTGGTAGGGAGGTTTGTGTAGCTTCTAGAAATAACAGGATATCATCCGCATACATTGCGATTTTCTCTTCTACACCCCTATTTTTGAAACCCTGGATTTCTTGTGTTTTTCTCAGAGCGATTGCCAGGGGCTCCAGTGCGAGGGCGAAGAGCAGGGGCGACAGCGGGCACCCCTGTCTCGTCCCCCTTCCCAACTGGAACCGTTCGGAACACTCCCCATTAACCCTGACTCTGGCTTTTGGTTTGTCATATAGGAGCTTCAGCCAATTCACAAAGTTTGGACCGAATTTGAACTCTGCCAGAACCTTCCATAGATAGTGCCACTCAAGGCTATCAAATGCCTTGACCGCATCTAAAGATAAAATCGCCAAGGGGGCGTGTCCGGATGTAGAGAAGGCAGGACGCGTTACTGAGGAGCTCCGCGATCCTGATTAAATCCATCACCATCCTGCTGAATACACAACCTTGGGAGCCACAAAACCTATCCCAGCTACCCCCGGACATCCTCTGCACCAGCCCTTGGGAAAATTGTGGAGCTCGGCCGGGCGATTGAGCGTATACGGGCCGCGACCGGCTCCACACAGCAGCAGCCAGCCGCCATCTTGAGGCCTAATAGGCCTCCAGCATCCCCGAGTTAAAGTACCGCAATCGGAGGGGCAACGGACGGCCGCTTCACCAGCATCTGTGGCGGCGGTCCCTGAGAGGCATCTGCGGTGGGAGTGGGGCCGGATGACCGCCGGAGGGTTCGTTTTCGGGCGCCGCGGCCGGCCGCCGTTTTGAGGCCTACGGAGCCTCCGGCATCCCCGGCCTCGATTACCGCGATCGGCGGAGTGGGAGGCGGCCGCTACATACGCATCTGCGGAGGTGTTCCCCGGGAGGCTGTTGTTTGGGGTGGAGACCCCGAGGCCGCAGGAGACTCCTACATGGACTGGTGCTGAGGCCTGCTACCATCTTCCAGGCCTGTGGTGCTTGAGGCATCCCCCGCATGCAGGTACCGTGTCCCATCAGTGCTGTGCTGCCTTCCCCAAATTACCTTTCCTGCAAAACGTGTGCCCTGCAAGCCCTGACCTTGTGCATCCTCTACCCTTCCCACTGTGTTCTGGTGTCTGCCTGCTGTCTCTCACCAACCACACAGCCCTTATCCAGAGCAGAGCACACTGCGAATGGGCCCTCTTAAGACCCGTTATTCACACTCCAAAAAAAACAAGGCTTCTCCTACCACTCCATCAGTGACCAGGCGCTTGCCGGCGGCAGAAATGGCGGCGAATGCGAAAGCAGTGGCGGAGTCAGGGGCTGCGGAGTCCCCAACGGGAGCAGAGATCCTGGCGGCCATTACGGCTTGTAAAGAAACCCTAACTGCCAAAATAGACTTCCTAACTGTAGATGTCAGTCTTATACGCCAAGACATGGATAAATTCAGATCCCGTATCGCTGAGGTGGAGGACAGAGTCTCCACGGTGGAGGATGTGGTCCGGTCAGATTCCAGAGAGGTGAGGGCCCTACAGCTCCAAGTGAAGGCGCTACAAGAACGAGCCATAGACACCGAGAACCGCCTCCGGCGCAACAACATTCGCATCCTTGGTTTGCCTGAGAGAGCGGAGGGTTCCAAGCCAGCTGAATTCACCGAACAGTTATTATCCACCCTGTTTAATCTGGGGGATTTGTCGCCCACTTTTGTAGTGGAAAGAGCTCACAGGGTCCCGCCACTTCCTCCAAGACCGGGGGCCCCTCCACGTCCCTTCCTGTTACGCTTGCTGAACTACCGTGATCGAGACCGCATTCTGGCGGCGGCCCGAACCATGCCGGAAATCAAATATGAGAACACCAGGCTATCTTTCTTTCCTGATTTCTCTCAGGAGGTGCAGCAGCGCCGCAAAGCTTTTACAGATGTCAGACCTCGACTCCGAGAGAAGGGAATACGTTTTGGCCTTCTATACCCCAGCAGATTGAGGATCACGGATGGCGACAACACCCGCTTCTTCGATACCCCTGAGGCCGCAGCGGCATGGTTAGACACCCGTTAGTGTCATAATGAAAATTGGACTGGTGTTGAATATACGATCTGCTGGGTACAGATAAGTACCTCAAATTCCTAGAGTGACTCTCCTTCTACCCCATGTTGACTCCCAACACAATTCTTTATCGGCTACCGCATCTTTCTGCACTGCGGCACCACGTCATCATCCTCACCTTCTACTATACATCTGTTTCTGATGGAACTGAAACTAATTCCTCCTGTCCGAGGAGCTCCAGTAAATACCATGCAGACTTTTTGTCATCGATTCCTAAACGATGATCCGTCCCTAAAAATAATAATTTTTTATTTTTTTTGCCTTGACACCCCCCCCTCCCTCGCTCAGGTTCAGACGAAGACAATTGCCAGTTACGGCGACCCCCCCTCACCTCGGTCCAGGACGTGACCATACGAGTCAAGTTCCAAGGGTCTCTGGACTGGCACGATAGTGTAGTGCACTGAGTTTTTAGGTTGCCACTACAGTTATAAAGTTTTTTGTTTAGGGGTAAAACTATCCCCATCCTTCTCCCTCGTTTCGGAAGAGAGATGGGGCATAGTAGGAAAGGCACCTTGTGCTTGGGTTTGTTTAAAAATGTTCTAAAGGTTTCTTTTCTTTTTTTCTCTTTTGGTGCACAATATTGGATAAATCTAAATGCTGCTATTACATGGTGTGCTGTGTCAAGGATTTTGCTGTTCATGGTTCGCTCTCCCATTCATCCTAGTTTGTTCTCACCTTTTAATGCAGATGGCTAATCCCCGGGCCGATTCCTTTACGGTCCTTTCCTGGAATGTTAGGGGCCTTGGATCAAAATTCAAGCGAGCCCTCCTTTTCCAGTACCTAAAGTCCCACTCCCCCCAACTCATTCTTCTTCAAGAGACCCATCTAATGGGCAGCAGAATCCTGACATTGAAAAAACCGTGGATACAGAGAGCTATACATGCCACATACTCTACGTATGCAAGAGGGGTGTCGATTCTTATACACAAGAACTTCCCGTGCGTGATTGAAGAGGTGTGCACGGACCCACAGGGTAAATTTGTCATTGTTGTATTTACACTTTGGTCTCACAGGTATATTGTTATTAATATGTATATACCTCCACCTTTCTCACCTGTAATATTATACGCGGGTATGGAAAAGATTGCCCCCTTTTGCCCTGGGAAGATTTTAATTATGGGAGACTTTAATGCTATCATGTCCCCGGATCTAGATAGACCTGCCCCACCAAAACATCATTGCACAGATCTCTATGGTTGGGCTCAGGCAGTAGCCCTAGAAGAGATTTGGAGGTGGAAGCACCCTACAACCAGAGCCTATTCGTGTTTCTCAGCATCCCACAAAACGGCATCACGTATAGACCTGGCCTTTTCTAATCCCCCATTGTTGGCGGATGTGCTAGAGGCATCTTATCTGCCAAGTGGACTGTCTGATCACAGCCCATTGGTGGTGACGCTTCGCTCTCCTGCATTCCGAAGTGCGGCACTGTGGAGGCTGGGGGCTCATTGGGTCTCCCATCCGGACCTAGCTGAAAGTATACCCCCCCTGTTAACTGATTTCTGGGAGCGGAACACTGGGTCCTCCTCTCCTGAAATCACTTGGGATGCGTTTAAAGCATATACGAGGGGACAATACATCTCATCTATTGCCCATATTAAAAAAAAACAATTAAAGGAGACCCAACTACTGCAACAGTCAGTGACAAATCATACCTCTACTTATAGCTCGGACCCCACACCATCTCATTTTGACTCACTTATGGCAGCTCAGAGAGAACTGAATCTTCACTTGACAGAGGTTACACGACTTGAAACTCATAGGGGCAGACAAAGAACCTTTGAACAAGGTGACAAAAATGGTCGCCTGTTGGCCCTATTGGCGCAGAATGACCAACCACTTACGCTTGTCTCCACTCTGCAGACTGCTGATGGGGACATGGTGACTTCACCTTCTGAGGTTTTACAAACGTTTACTGCTTTTTATGAAAAGTTATATACCTCCACCCTGCCCTCTGACTTTCAGCCTGTGCGGCTACGGGACCTGTTAGACCCCTTGGCGCTGGGCTGGCTGTCGGATCAGGAGCGTGTGACACTAGTTAGGCCATTTACGGCCCTAGAGGTTCTAAATGCCATCCAATCCTTCCCATCTGGTAAGGCGCCGGGACCGGATGGCCTTCCAATTGATTTTTATAAGTCGCATGGAGACCTTCTGGCACCCCTGTTGGCTCAGTTATATAATGAATGCCTGAAGGATGGCAAACTACCCGACTCCATGTATCTTGCATATCTGACTTTAATACACAAACCCTCTAAAGACCCAACCTCCTGCGCCTCGTACCGGCCAATTGCGTTGCTAAATAACGACTTTAAAATTTTGACCAAACTACTTGCTCTACGACTATATCCCCTATTGCCTTCAGTAATTGATTCGGACCAAACTGGCTTTATGCCCCGTAGATCCACGGATGTCAACCTCAGAAGGTTATATACCAACATACATGCCCAACATCACAACACGGGTTCGAGAACTATAGCCTCACTTGACATAGAAAAGGCTTTTGACACCGTAGAGTGGCCTTTTCTTTGGGAAACATTGCGTAGAATGGGGTTCCCCTTGTTGTTTATTCAGTGGCTCCAGGTATTGTACAAATGCCCCACTTCATCGGTGAGACTGGGGGGTGGACTGTCGGCCCCTTTTAGGCTTACCAGGGGAACCCGGCAGGGCTGTCCTCTCTCTCCGGCATTATTTGCCTTAGCTATTGAACCAGTGGCAGAGGCGCTCCGTACGTCCCCGCATATCAAAGGTCTTCGTATTGGCTTGCTGGAGGAGAGGCTGGCCTTGTACGCGGACGACATGTTACTGTTCCTTAATGACGCTGGCCCGTCCTTACAGGGTGTTCTGAACGTGTTGGACACTTTTGCGGGAGTCACCGGGCTAAGGGTCAACTGGTCCAAATCCATACTTTTTCCGATAGATCAGGCGGCCAAAACTACTTCCTCCCCGGACTGTGCACTAAAATGGGTGGAAACTTTTAAGTACCTGGGGGTCCATATATCCACACAAGCATCAGATTTCATCTCGCTTAACCTTACCCCTATACTTTTGGACACTAAGACAAAACTCAAAACGTGGAGTAATTTACCTCTGTCAGTCTGGGGACGAATAAATCTCCTTAAAATGAAAATTATACCCAAATTCACGTATCTGTTCCGCCATTCCCCTCAGTGGATACCTAAATCGTTTTTTAATACAATGAATCAATTGTTCTCATCCTTTATCTGGGGCTCCTCGCCACCCAGGTATCGGCTGTCGACTTTGATGCGGCCGACAACGCAGGGTGGTATGGCATTTCCTGATTGCTACAAATATTTTCTGGCTACCCAACTGGTGACAGTGGCCTGGTGGCTGCACCCTGACAAAACTAACTCTTCCACAGCCCTGGAGGCCACGTTAGTGGGCTCTTTTGAAGCTTTGCAATTCCTAATATTCAGAGGCCCTCGAGCCCCATATCATTTGACACCCTCTATGCATACCACCCTGCGGGCTTGGCGGGCAGGTCTAGATATAGAAAAATACAAATCAACCGAGATCTCTCCTAACACCCCGATCTGGCTGAACCCTACTTTGCCACACATTTACAAACTTCCAGACCCCTTTGCTTGGACTAAGTATGGTATAAAAATTATCTCCCACATAGTGTCACAAATGTCATTATCTCCCCTTTCACACCTTTCGTCCATGTATAACATACCTCATCATTACCAATTTCGCTATCTCCAATTGTCGCATGCCTTTGCTGCGCAGTTTCCACGCGCTTCCTGCATCGTTGTTCAGTCGGGACTGGAGAGGACACTTAGAACTAAATGTGCAGAGAAACCCACCTCACAGCTTTATGAGCATTTGGTCTATGTGTCTCTCCCACCTTTAGATAAGCTTTGGTCTCGCTGGCAGCTTGATATACCCTCGCTGGACAATGATGATTGGGATGACGTTTGGGATTTCCCTTTCCGCTCCTTAGTTTCTATGCGGGATAGGCTGATCCAATTTAAAATAGTGCATAGAGCGTACTTTACTCCACATAGACTCCATAAAATGAACCCTACATGTCCATCGGAGTGTTGGAGATGTGGAATCTCCCCAGGAGATTTCTCTCATATTTTCTGGCATTGCCCTAAAATTCAGCAATATTGGAATGAGGTACTCGACATGGTAAATAGAGTCGCATCAACTACACTACCACATGCCATGGAAGTCTGTCTATTGGGGTTAATTGAAACACTTGTACCAACAATGGCAAAACGCACATTGGTGGGGCTATTGCTATTCTATGCCCGGAAAAACATTGCCATGCAATGGAAGAAGCCCACCCCCCCTTCATTGACACAATGGAAGAGTCTGGTCAATAATAACCTTCCTTTATATAGAGACACATACTTCAATAGAGGGTGTCCGATGAAGTACGATAGAGTCTGGCGTACTTGGTTAAAGGATGTAGAAACAGCTGGTTGAGTCTTCAATAATATGATGGGGGTTGCGGGGGGGGGGGGGGGAGTAGTGAGAATTTATTGGCTACGATTGGAGAGAGAACTTGATGTCTCAAGTGACCTCTGAATAGATACAAGAAGAAGCGAGCCATAGGTTAACTCATCATGCGATAAATAACACAAATTATAATAGCTTGTCATGTGATGTGTGGGATACTTTATATAGGCACCACAGGCCCTTGTTTTTTTTTTTTTTTTTTTGTTTAGTTTTTAAGTTGTATATGTATTGTTTGTCTTGAAAATGCAATAAAAAGAATTTGAAAAAAAAAAAAAAAAAGATAAAATCGCCCTGTTGCCTCCCCTCTCCGTAGGTACTTGTATGTTACAATACATTCTCCTAATATTCATACTCACCGATCTCTCCGGTATAAAACCGGTTTGATCCGCGTGTATTACTTTAGAAATTATTTTTTTTAACCTATTCGCTAGAGCTTTGGCCAGGATCTTGACATCTGTACATAATAATGAGATTGGTCTATATGATGCGGGATCTAACGGGTTCTTCCCCTCTTTCAAAAGAATTATGATCGTAGCTTCTGTCATGGACATGGATAATCTACCCTCCACCGCGGCACCGTTCAGAGCTTCTAGTAATTTTGGGAGCAAAACCTCCCCATATTTTTTATACAGCTCTGCCGGTAATCCGTCAGGTCCCGGCGCTTTTTGATTCACCATTTCCTTTACCACTCCTTGTATCTCCGCCACTGTCAGCGGGGCTTCCAGGGTATCTCTCTCCTCACTGGATAGCGGAGCTATTCTTATTTCTTCAAAGAACTCCCACATCTCCCCTTCTACATCTGCCTGTGGGGCTTTATACAAGTTTTCATAGTATTCCTTGAACACCTTCACCATACCAGAAGTATGCCTTATAGTGTTCCCATCTCTATCCCACACTGCTGGTATAGTAAATGGAGAGCCATTAGACCTGGCTATTAATGCCAAGGTTCTGCCCACTAATTCCCCCTCACAGAAAAAATTTTGTTTCTGAAACATTTTACTCTTTTCCTCTTTTTCCAGGACTAATTTTCTATATTCCTCCTGACCCTTAACCCAAGCCTCGTATCTAACTGTGGTTGGCTCCTCCAGATATCTATCTTCTACCTCCCTCACCCTTTCCCTAGCTTTCTGTTCCTTAATTTGTGCTTTCCTTTTAACATAAGAGATTTTCTGTATAAGAACTCCTCTAAGATAAGCCTTCAGGGCATCCCAGGTTATACCTGACGGGGCAGATCCTTGATTCAAATTTATAAACTCTTTCAAATTACTGGCAATCCCCCCATCGTCCTCAATTACCTCAAGCCAAAAGGGATTCAATTTCCACTCCCCCCGGCCACCACACCACCCTGTTTTAACTGAAAAAATCACTGGCGAATGGTCCGAGAGCCCCCTAGGGTCATAATCCATCCCATCCATCACTTTCAGAGCCTCCTCATTGCAAAGCACCAAATCTATCCTGGATAGAGTGGCATGCGTCCTTGAATGGCATGAATATTGCCTCTCCCCTGGATGCCACCTCCTCCATATATCCACCCATCCTACTTCCTCACAAAATTGGAGGAGCGGGCTCCTAGATACCCCTCCGGGAGAAGACCCTGTCGGGAGTCTGTCTAAGCAATTATTCATGACCATATTAAAATCCCCCGTCACTATAACTGGCACCCCAGGTTTATTTGCTATAAAGCTTATCAGTTTACTAAGTACCTCTGTTTTAAATGGTGGAGGTATATATACACTAGCGAGAATACAATCCCACCCCTCAATATTACAATAGAGAAAGATATACTGACCATACTCATCCAATCTACTCTGTGTGCAGGAGAAGACCAATCCAGTATTTATCAATACGCTCACTCCCCTCGAATACGATGTATGAGTTGAGTGATACTGCTCTTGATAACTCCTATTCCTTAGAGTATTAACTGAACCCTTATCCAAATGGGTCTCCTGAAGACAGAGTATCCTGACACCCCTTGTTCTGGCCATAGAGAAGATTGCTTGTTTCTTACAGACATCTTCCACCCCTCTTACATTCCATGAACATACCTTCATACACTTAAATTTATCTATTTTTGTGCCTACCATCACTTATACCTATACCTTAACTCAAAATAAGTCTTAATTCTCAAAACTGTTGTGATTAATTTTCGATATTCTTGTGCCTTTATTTTTTGTGTAACTTCTATGCTATCTCTTTCACACCACTCTACCCCCCTACCCCCCTCCCCCCCCCCCCCATACCTCCGTCCATACCACCTCCCCCCCAAACCCCGCCATCCTCTTAACCTCCTGTCTCAGTGGGTTCACATCATCTTCCACCTGGCTGAGTCTCTCTTCTAAAACGGTGGTTCGGGCACATATCTCCTGCATATCCCTCTTCAACATGGCCAAGTCGACTCTGATACCTTTAAGTTGATCTGATAGATCCGATAATGTGATCTTACACACATTTACTGCTAGGAGAATGTCCTTCAAAGATGGTTCCTGCTCTTTATCTTTTAGTATTCCATTACCCGGACCACTCAGGTCGCTCTCCTTTTCCAGATGCGTCTGTGATGCTGAATCCATTACTGTGGGCGCATAAGTTTCGGCTGGACCTTGACTTTTCCTCCCCCCAGGGTTACTGCTCTGCGCCCCTTGAGCCTGTGCACCCCCCACCTGGTTTCCTTTTTTTGGTGTGCAATTTGGCGTATGAGCGAAGCGCTCCAGCTTTGCGGCAGCGCCCTGAGCAACTTTATCCTTGGGACCTCTCAAACTATGCGCCCCAACTCCTTCCTGTGCTGTGGCCTCCTCTGACCCTTTCTTCCTGGTCATCTTATCTCCCCTTACCCCTTGGGGCTTCCGAGAAAAAAAAAAAAAAGGGTTATACCACCTGTTTTAGTCTCTGCCAAATGTTTTTCCCCCCAAGAGGTATGTAGTAATATGTGGGTTTGCTGTTACAGAAAAAAAAAAACCACCTCAAAAAGGGCTCAATAACCCCTGGGAAGAAAATACTGGGGAAAGTATCACAATGTCCACTCCACCTTTAAATATGCCCCCTCCTGTATCTCATAGCAGGGACTCACCAAAGGATGTCACTATGGGGGGTTCCCCAGATTTTCGTTTTGCAGGAATGACACCGATGGATTACCTTAAGGTACACAGTGCACTGTGTACCTGGGTGATTTTTCCCTCCTTCCCCCTATCTCCTGATCCGTTGTTCTGATCAGCAGCTTCCACCTGTCTGCAGACTTGTCCCACTGCTGGCCAGCATGAGCGCTCTACTGGGGGGTCCGGTGCGGTGTAAACTTCCGTCTCCTGGAACAGCAGCGGCGTCGGCGTCCGCCGGATCTAGGAGCTGGCTGCTCGTTCCTTATTTCCCCTGCTTTCCGACAGACAGAGGCGGTGGGCAAGCCGCTATGACATCCTGGGCTTCCAGCGTGGCTGCGGGCGGCGGGCGTAGGGAAGAGCAGCTAGGTACAGGTTCGCAGCGCCCTCCCCTTCCCCTCAACCTCCGGTCACGCCCATCCCCCGACCTGGGATAATTTTAGCTTCATACATATTTGTTTTTGATTGCAGTGTATTCGTTAATTTTTACACTATCTATTTGAATGCATAGCACATTTAAGTACATTTTTTGAGGTATATTTTAATTCCTTCTGCACTTAATAATTTGTTGCACTTTGTTTTTCATATTTTTTGGGAATATCTTTCACATACACATATATTCCTTTATAGTCTTTCGACTTTTAAGGACTTTTTTTGGGCACTATTTAGGTCTGTTTGGTATTTACAGACACATCCGTGTCCTTATATATAGTTTTATTGTGCTTTTCTCTCCTATTCCTTTAGTAGAGACACGTTTTTATTAAAACTTTATTGTGCAATTTGACTCCCAGATGACTATTCTGGTTTGTCTTGCCCAATAACAAACATCACGTTTTTTTTATTAGCGCCACATTTTGTTATTTATATTTGCTCACAATTGGTCTGATTATTATGTTGGCTGCTCTATACATCTTAGTTGGCGCAGTATTTTTCTGTTATCCATTTTAATTTGGTATGTTGAATGGATGGGGAGATGGAAAGATGTTTGCATAAGCAGGTCAAAATGAGGATCAAAGGTATCACAGTGAGGCAGGAAATAATTCACATAATGTAAACCAATAAGGCGATCATTGCTCAAATTGGAAAAATTCTGTGAGCCACAATGATCTTATGCCTTGGTTGTGCTACCTCCAGCTGCATGCGCTCATCACGCTTCATATAACGTGCATAGGCTAAATTTACAAGTTATGCGCTGCTCTTGGGTGACCCCAAAAACAAAATTAATAATAACCAACTCTGTGCTTACTAGTGCGATGATATTAAATACAAATAGTGTTGAATAAACAAGGTGTGAAAAAACAAGTGCTTGTTACACCATAAATTAGTGCTTATTAGTGCTTGTTACACCATACATACTGTCTTAATCAACATAAAAAGTGCTTAGTGCTCAATATAAAGTATCCTGCTTGTCTAAATAAATAAATTAATAAATAATAACTAATGAAAAAAGTTCTCTTTAGCACTCTAAATAGTGCGTGCAAATAATGTCCAGCAGTGATAATAAAACAATGCATGCAGGTGGTGTTCAGCTGTGACAACAATCCAACATCATGCCGAAGATATCCTGGGTGCTGCAAAACATGCTCCAGTGCTCCTTCGTGACCCCCTTAAGCTAATGTGCTCACCTCAGAGCGTGTGACTCAGCTGCTACCCTGAGTCCAAATACGCTTTGGAGCCACCCCTGGGCTCAGTCTCAGTGTCTGCTGCACTCCTCCAGCTGGAAACAATGTGGCTCCATACATATAAATGAAAAGGAAACTATATAGTGTAATATAGTCAAAATACTTTTATTAAAAGAAAACGCTCCCCCACACCGGGGTACTCACATGGCACTGGTGCGTCAGTGCACCATACTATAACGGCTTTCTATGCAAAATCACTGGATGTTTGGTGTGGTATGCTGTGCTGGGACAGCGCTGGTGTAAAGTCCGTGTCAGTCTCTCCGTCCTGGCCCCTCCCCTACGCGTCTTCGACACAGGGATCACGTGTCATCATCAGGGGATATTATCCCCCTGATGATGACACGTGATCCCTGTGTTGAAGACGTGTAGGGGAGGGGCCAGGACTGAGAGACTGTTAGTTGTGGTATGTTGTGGTTTCCTAAATTTTTTTTAATGAGGGAATCTTTTTTGTATTTGGTGTTCTTTTTGAGAATGTCCAGCCAAGCTGGAGGTATTTTATTCCCTGTATTGATAATGTCTTGATAATGTCCAAGCCACCAGCTTGAGAAAGGAGCGGTTTGTCACTTCCTGTTGGGGACTCCTTCCACCTGGTTCTGCATTTCACGCTGCGCTCCAACACCCAGCTCTGCTATCGACTGCCTTCCTCTCCAGTCCGGAGTGTCCAGCTGGGAAGAAGCTAGCAGACCTGAGCAGGAAGAAGACTCCAAGGGCTCCTATTCAGAGTCAGAGGCTTCTCTCCCCATGGAAGATACAGAAGAGCTGCTGACAGCCACTGAGGATACTTTAGGCATCAAGGAAGAGCGTGCAGAACTCCCCCTTCATTAAAAAATGTACAAGGTGCTGCATCTGAAGAAACCCGGGGCCTTTCCGGTGCATCAAACCCTAAAAGACATCATAAAAAGAGTGGGAAGACCCAGAAAAGCAACTGTTTGCACCGGCATCTGTGAAGTGCAGATACCCCTTCACAGAAGACAACATAAAACCCTGGGACAAATGACCTAAGGTCAACACATCATTCTTCAAAATAGCAAACAAAACCAACCTTTCATTTGAATACTTATGAACACTGAGGCTGGGTTCACACTAGTGTGAATTAGAATGCGGATTTCCCCACATCCAATTTGCATGACAGGAGATTGTGACTACCTCTCAATGGAGCCAGTTTACACATCTCCGGAGCAGATTGCACAGGGGTCCTGTGTGTCTTTGGCTCCGTTTCAGGTCTGAATTCAGGCAAAATTTTGGGCCGGATTGATCCCTGAAACAGAACAGGGAAGCACTGGATCCCTGTCGTCAGCCGCATCCATTTCAAGTGTGAACCCAGCCTAAAGGACCTGATGAACAAAATGGCAGAATCCCTGCTATAAAAGGCATGGGAAGCGAGCGCTTCTAACTTTAACCCTGCGATAGCATCAACCTGCACAGCGCTCCCTCTGTTACTGTGGCAGAACAAAACCTCCTCATGTCAGTAAAGAAGCAACAAAGACACTAAGAAACAATGGTCTTTTTCAAGTGGGAAACGAAGGTTTCATTCTCAAGCTACTTTCCACCACCACCAAAAAGCAATGACTGGAGCTTGAGGGAGGAGCCTGGTAATGGCTCTGTGCACGGCGTGAGGATCCTGAGAACCCTCTCCCTGCAGCTGAGAGGAATGATCGGCCTGATGAGAAGGTGTAGGTAGCTTCCCTCCCCGCCCCCCCTGCTCATCACTCACTGAGCTGTCTTGTGGTGTAAGCCAGAGGAAGTTTGTACCTGCGTCTGACTGCATCCCCCCCCCCCACCCCTCCGGAGTCGGATGGGCTAGAAGGCTCATCGAGGACGGGGGGTTAGGAGAACTGGAAAACCGCAGAGATCGGAGCGCTTCGGAAGCGACGGCAGCAGGGAAAACGGTGCGCTGCTGGGGGCTGTTTCAAGTCCCCAGCGGTGTTGCCGGCCGCGGAGAGCGGAGGAACCAGCTGAAGTGCATCGGGGAATTTCGGAGGAGAGAGCCAGGAAGGTGGGTGAGTGGAGCAAGGAGCAGCGGCAGCGGACACTGAAGAGCTGAGAGCAGAGAACAGCTGAGACTTCAGCGGGTCAGACAGACCTGGGCAGATTGATAACATCAGAGACAGCACCTGAACGTTCGCAGCATCAGAGAGCAGCAACAAGCAGTAGTGAGCGTCCCTTTTTGTCCCAACTTCAACAACAACTAAAAGATAAGTACCGTATTTTTTTTTTTTTTTTCCCTCTTTTGGCTTTTTTCTATTGCAATTGTCTTGAAGTGAACAGGCAAAGGAAAAGTAATAGAACAAAAGAAAGGGAAAGGGAAAGAACATATTGAAATAAAATGAAATAAAATGGAATGAAAAGCGAAAGTAAATGAAAGTAAATGAAGGCGAAAGAGCTGAAAAAGTAGAATCAAGTGAGCTAAGAAAAACAATAAAAACAGGGGGGGGAACAGGGGAGAAGGAGAAGGTGAAAGAGAGACAAGCCAGCGGAAGAGTTGTCTCCCAGCCCCCACCTGCTTGCTGCTGCTGCTGCTGCAGTATCTCCCTTTCTTGTGATTTTTTTTTTTTTTTTTTTGTCTTTTTTTGTTTTTGTTTTTTGCAAATGGTATTAACTATAGGCTCGATAGTACAAACTATAGAATAAGAAGAAATTTCATAGTAACAAAATGTGGAACATATAAGCTCATACTGGAACTATACTGCTGAATATATAAATCATCTTGCTGAATACTTGAATTAGATTGCATTATATCGCTAAAACATTTGAATTATTTTGCTGAGCACCTGGGCCCTCATGCACACGGGCTGTTGGGAGAACGTTGTGAAAACGCCAGTGTCTTTGCAGTGACTTTTTTTTTTTTTTTAACTTTTTTCAGCGTTTTTGCAATAGCGTTTTTGAGCGTTTTTTTTTTTTTCTCCTCTTTTGGCTCTTTTCTATTGCAATTGTCTTGAAGTGAACAAGCAAAGGAAAAGTAATAGAACAAAAGAAAGGGAAAGATCACATTGAAATAAAATGAAATAAATGGAATGAAAAGCGAAAGTAAATGAAAGTAAATGAAGGCGAAAGAGCTGAAAAAGTAGAATCAAGTGAGCTAAGAAAAACAATAAAAACGGGGGGGGGGAACAGGGGAGAAGAGAAGGAGAAGGTGAAAGAAAGACAAGCCAACGGAAGAGTTGTCTCCCAGCCCCCACCTGCTTGCTGCTGCTGCTGCTGCAGTATCTCCCTTTCTTGTGAATTTTTTTTTTTTTTGTTTTTGTTTTTGTTTTTTGCAAATGGTACTAACTATAGGCTTGATAGTACAAACTATAGAATAAGAAGAAATTTCATAGTAACAAAAATGTGGAACATATAAGCTCATACTGGAACTATACTGCTGAATATATAAATCATCTTGCTGAATACTTGAATTAGATTGCATTATATCGCTAAACCATTTGAATTATTTTGCTGAGCACCTGGGCCCTCATGCACACGGGCTGTTAGAAAAGCGCTGTGAAGACGCCGGTGTCTTTGCAGTGACTTTTTTTAACTTTTTTCAGCTTTTTTCAGCATTTTTGCAATAGCGTTTTTGAGCGTTTTTTTTTTTTTTTTTTTTTTTTGCAGCTTAGGAACGCCTATGCCACTTGCGGCTCAGAGACGCCTAGGTGGGCGTGAGGCCATGGACTGACATAGACAGGCCTTTTTGAGCTGCAGAAAGGGCTCAGAAAAGCAGCTGTGGAGACGTCCGTGTGCATGGGGACTTAATACTATGGTTTAAACAATTGAACAGCACCAAGGAATGCTTAATGTACTTAAGGTAGTAACATAACTTCTGGAAAACGGGGACTACTCATATCTCATTAATTATTTCTATTATTGGATTGTGGGGAGGATGCCGGGTAGGAGAACGGAACAAAAGAAATATTAGTAAAAATAAGTCAATTTAAGAAGGCTGGGAGATTTTTTCATCATTAAGAGACCCCAATCAAGGGGTATTCTGGAAGGCAGCTTCAAAGATCTTATAAATCCAGCCATAGAAACAAACATGAAGGGGAAAACAACAAGAAGTGCGGGAGCAATACCGAAATCACCTAGGACCAGCCTAGGCCCAAGTCCAGGCCCTATGAACAGGTATATACAGCAAGGAATCGGAGAAGGAGAGAAACAAGTGGGTTCAAAGGGCAGACAAATAGATACAAAAGAGAAGGACAACAAGGATAAAAAAGGCCAGTATAAAGTACAAACAGAAACCAGCCACCTCTCAGAACCCAGAATGGAGCCAGAAATGGGAGAGGAAGACAGAGGAAAGGAGGAAGGACAACAAGGGCCACAGTTGCCAACAAAACAGGATATGGAAAAAATGTTCGCGGCACTAGAGAATTCCCTAAAAGCAGAGATGTCAACACTCCATAAAGATATGGGATATATGTTAAACAGAGTGGAAGAAGTAGAGATCAAAGTAGACCTACATCAAAAAAACATAAAGGAACTGGAAGACGAAATAAAGAAATTAAAACGGGAACAACAGGAACAATCATATAAAATAGAAGAGCAAGAAAATAGAGATAAAAAGAAAAACTTGAGAATACGTGGGTTACCGGAAACAGAACAAGCAGAAAATCTAATAGAAAAAATGAACAATCTCTTCAACCAAATCTTGGGAAAGGAAACAACTAACACAATAGGAATAGAAAGTGTCTTTCGAGTAAAAAAACCTCAAAGGTTCGCAAGGGAAACACCTAGAGATGTAATCGTACGCTTTGAAAAATGGGAAGAAAAAAAACAGATGTGGATAAACCTAAAGAGGAAAACACAAATAGAGTTTGCGGGAGGTAAATTACAAATATTTCAAGATTTATCTCAAGAAACGTTGAAAAGACGACGGATACTAAAGCCATTATTAGAAATCCTCCGGGAGCAAGAAATTCAATACAACTGGGGTTTTCCAGAATGTCTAATAGCAAGGAAAAACGGAATAAGTGCGAGGCTAAGACATGTGGAGGAGATTCCGGACTTTTGCAACAAACTAGAAATCCCCTCCCCAGAACTGGAAAAATACGCAAATAGTCAGGAGCGAATAACGGCAGGAGATGACCTGCAGTGGCAAGTAAATTCAAGGATCAGACATCAAGATGTGGACTCTCGAGGAAATTAATATCTGAGAAAATACCACACAACGGTGCAAGGGGCCTTAGAGTGGAAAGGGGGGGGGGCTGGGGTTGATGGGATGGGAAAAAAGGAAAGTGAAAGGATTGATAAAACACAACAAAAATGCAGGGAGAGGGAAACAGGGACTCACGGAGTGGACAGGGGGTCGCCCTATTAGTGCTTAGGCAGGGGGGGAATAGGGTGTCTTACAGAGCTCCGCCTCACAATAAATAGAGCAGAGGGGGCGGAGCGTGCCCCACAAAACAAAGTAAAACGCTCTCAGCTCTAGAGAATATGGGGGTAAAAAACCCATATCAGAAAAAAGGGAGGGGGAGGGTGGGAGGAGGGAAAAGGGAGGGAAGGAGGGTGGGGAGGGAAAGGTCTGAGTCACATGAGTGGTTACATAGGCGCACCTATTTTGAGACAAGAGATGAGGAGACCCCGTGCGTCCGCTGGGTGTCCCCTCCATCCGGTCACCTAGGGGGGCCGAGTGGGGGGGAGGGCCGGAGGACGGGCGGGGAAGAAAAGGCACAAGAATGGAAAACGTAAACAGCATAAAAATAATCTCTTACAATGTCCGAGGACTAAATTCCCCAGGGAAGAGAAACATCATTCTCCGAGAACTAGAAAAAAGTAAAGCAGAAATAATTTTCCTACAGGAGACGCATATAACCCAAAACTCAAATGCCAAAATTTATTCAAGAAACATACCAACATGATATCAAGGAGACTCGCCAATAAGAAGGGCCAAAGGAGTAGCCATCGGTATAGGGAAAAATGTACGTTTTCTAATAGATCAAAGGAAAATAGACCCAGAGGGTCGATATCTATTTATTACAGGAACTATACACGGGGTAAAATATACATTGGCCAATGTCTACTGTCCTAATAAGAACCCTAAAAAATATTTGATAGATATAATTAAAATACTAATGGAATTCAAGCAAGGAAAATTAATACTAGCTGGAGACTTCAACTTCAGCATGGATAATAAAATGGACAGTACCTCAAGAGTAAGGGACAAAGAGGTAAATCAACTAAAGAAATTAAAAAGAACATTATATGAACAGCAACTAATAGACCCTTGGAGAATTCAGCACCCCAGCACAAAGGACTACACATTCTACTCAACAGTACACAAAATTTACTCCAGATTGGATTACATCATGGTCGAACATAGAAACTTGGAAGAAATAGAAGAAACAAAAATAGGCATAATAACCGCCTCAGATCACAGCCCAGTAACCTTGAGAATGAAAATAAAAGGAGAAGTCCTTGAAAGGGGTCCGTGGAGAATCAACGAAACTTTATTAGAAGACAGTGAAATCGAAAAAAGCATCATAGAAGAAATTAAAAGATATTTTGAGGAAAACGATACACCAGAGGTATCGAAAGCAACAATATGGGAGGCGCATAAATCTGTTATTAGGGGCAAGTTAATAGCCATAGGGGCAAGAAAAAAACAGGAAAGGAAAACAAACATGCAACAAATAATTAAAGAAATTTATGAATTGGAACGAAAACATAAAAATCAAGTAAACAACAAAATCTTTGGCCTACTATCTCAAAAGA